>NC_056663.1:30493611-30808055 GCF_018350195.1 Panthera tigris | reverse complement strand
GTTCAAGACTTCCGTAAGTGAAAATGGAACTTCCAGTGGGAGAGTTTTTAAATTATTGATTACTTACTTGCAAATTGGGGTAAATAGGGGTGCCTGGGTGGCTCAGTTGGCTAAGTGTCCTACTCTTGATTTCAGCTCAGGTCATGATCCCATGGTTTGTGGGACCGAGCCCTGCATCAGGCTCTGTGCTGACAGCACAGATCCTCCCTGGGATTCTCTCTCTCTCTCCATCTCTTCGCCCCTCCTCTGTCTGTGCTTTGTCTCCCTCAAAATAAATAAATAAACTTAAAAAAAGAAAGAAAGAAAATTGGGGTAAGATAAAAAGTATGAAAGGTTTCATTGAAGGAAAAGAAGCCTTTGTTATTTAAGTCAGAAACAACAAAAAATGTATTAAGGAACAGGAAAAATACTTTAAAAATAGATTAAAAAAATATTGTTACTCTGGTGACTCAATGTCAGTCTGCCTGAAATTTATTAATATATTGAATACATTTTTTTAATGTTTATTTATTTCTGAGAGAGAGAGAGAGACAGAGCATGAGCAGGGGAGGGGCAGAGAGAGAGGGAGACACACAATCCCAAGCAGGCTCCAGGCTCTGAGCTGTCAGCACAGTGGGGCTTGAACCCACAAACCACGAGATCATGACCTGAGCTGAAGTTGGACGCTTACCCAGCTGAGCCCCCAGGCGCCCTTGAATACATTTTTATTGAGCTCTTACTACGTGCCAGGAATTATTCTGGGCCACGGACACCCAGCAGCGAATGGAACCCACCAAGCCCCTGCCACTATAGAGCTGACATTCTGATTTGTTTAGGGGAATGAGAATGGAAATGCTTTAGCGAAATAGAAATCACTGCCTGGAAGCTTTATTTTATCAGAGCCCCATGGGATGGAATTTACCTCCTGACTCCTTACCACCACATTTGAAACATGAGATGTGATATAAATGGGTTATACTGATAGAGTGTATTAAACATGCTATATTGACAAGATATGTTAAAAGTACTAAGGGTTCATGGGTGCTTGGGGGCACAGTTAAACATCCGACTCTTGATTTCAGTTCAGGTCATGATCTCACAGTTCACGAGATCGAGCCCTGTGTTGGGCTCCACACTGAACTTGAAGCCTGCCTGGGATCCTCTCTCTGTGTCTCCGTCTGTCTCTCTCTCTCTCTCTCTCTCTCTCTCCTTTGCCCTCTGTCCTTCCCCTACTCTCTCTCTCTCAAAATAAATAAATAAAAAATTTTTTTAAAAATTAAAAAGAAAACTAAGCATTCAAATTTGAAGTGAGTTGGCAAGTCTAGAAGCAAATCCTGTCTCTAATCTTTTCACTGTTTACTCCGTTGTTTTATTCCTGTTTCTCGGAAAAGGAGACATTTCTTCTGTCAACCTTGGGTGATTTCTGGCAAGAATAAGAACTCTGACTTGGGGATTAGCAATGAAGACGGCGGGCCCACTGGGCAAGCAGGTCCACTCTGCCGAAACTGCATCTGTTCACCGTAAGTATAGAGGCTGGGGCCGGTCAGCATTTGCTTTGTCATGGTGCCTGGAAAAGTTTTATCTTACAAGCTGTATTCAGTCATCGTGTGTATAGTTCACACACCATTAATAAGAAGACTCATTTCATCACTGAAATAATATTATCTGTGAGTCTGAGAGAACACAGGTCACTTAGATGAGCATCTTCCAGTAGTGAAGTAGGATCACAGATGTCTTCTATTTCCTGTTTTCATGGCCTAAAATCCCAGCCTCCGAATGCTCCCGCCTGGAGGTGATGGAGCAGGAACAATAAAAAGGAAATCTGCGATGTCCCCTCCTTATATGTTTGTTTCTTTTTTTTTTTTTTTTTTTTTTTTTTAATTTTTTTATTTTTGGGACAGAGAGAGACAGAGCATGAACGGGGGAGGGTCAGAGAGAGAGGGAGACACAGAATCGGAAACAGGCTCCAGGCTCTGAGCCATCAGCCCAGAGCCTGACGCGGGGCTCGAACTCACAGACCGCGAGATCGTGACCTGGCTGAAGTCGGATGCTTAACCGACTGCGCCACCCAGGCGCCCCTATATGTTTGTTTCTTGATTTTCGCTATAGCTCTGGGGATGCCATTAAAAATACATTTTGGTAATGTTTATTCAGAAAGATGGTGCCGCCCTCTGTGCCTTTTAGCAGCATGTATTTTCCGGAAAGACTGTGACAATAGGTTGATGGCCTTATGATTTATTTTCCGAACGGGGACACTCTTGAGTGAAAGGGGAGCCATTAATTAAGCCAGGATGATAGACATAAACTAGGATGCGTGGTCATCCTTGCCATAGGGAATGTAGGAGGCAACGTCACGTTTTGGCACCACTGTGTTCCAGAACAGTCTCTGAGCATGGGGTGCTCAGATGAGGAAAAGGTTTATAGTATTGATTAATACATATTGGATGCTGTCCTGTGTAATGGCACTTAGTTGTTGCAATAACCGTTTGAGGTAGATGGTTTTCTCCCCTGCTTATAACACAAAACACAGTAGGTGCACCTGGGTGGCTCAGTCAGTTAAGCTTCCGAATCCTGGTTTCGGCTCAGGTCATGACCTCGTGGTTCATGAGTTTGAGCCCCGCATCGGGCTCTATGCTGACAGCACAGAACTTGCTTGGGATTCTCTCTCACACTCTTTGCCCCTCTCGGTTGCTCTCTTTCTCTCAAAATAAATAAACTTTAAAAATTAAAAAAAATAAATAAAAGAACACAATAAAACTCAGTTGAATCATGGCGGGGTGACATTTTAAACAGTTTGAAGTGACAGAAGCCATTGTTTGAGCTTTGCCAATAGCTTTTTTAGTGGTAGAGATCTCTACGTCTCCTGGGTAGAGGTTATCTGTACTCCAGCAAGAACCTTTTGATCAATTGGTTTACATGTGGCAAGGTCAGGTGATTGGGTCCCCTTTGTTCTGGAGGAAGGGAGGAATTTTTTGTGCTTAGAAAAGGTGGTTCTCTCAAATACCTTAGTTATGGATGAATCAAAAACCAATTATAGGGGAAGAAGTGGAAATTTTAGTAGAATAGGTGTTGTGGACTCTCGAAAATCACTGACTCGGAGCATCTATTCTCCCCACCTTCCAGAACCTATTTCCCTGCATCTTTTGACAACGTTTTAGAACTGCAGAAAAGTGGCAACACTCAATATCTCTTCAATTAGATTCACCAGTTTGTAACATTTTGCCACATTTGCTTTACATCCTATTTATTTATTTATTTATCTTGCCATTTAAAAGTAAGTTGTGAAATAGAAGACATCCAAGTTGGTAAGGAAGAAGTAAAACTTTCACTATTTGCAGATGACATGATATTCTATATAGAAAAACCCTAACGACTCCACCAAAATACTACTAGAACTGATAATTGAGTAAAGTCACAGCATACAAGATCAATGTGCAGAAATCTGTTGCATTTCTATACATTAATAATGAAGCAGCAGAAAGAGAAATTAAGAAAATCCCATTTACAATTGCACCAAAAATTATAACCAAAGAGGTGAAAGACCTGTACTCTGAAAACTACAAAGCATTAATGAAAGAAATTGAAGACGACACAAAGAAATGGAAAGACATTCCATGCTCATGGATTGGAAGAACAAATATTGTAAAAATGTCTATCCTACCCAAAGCAATCTATAGTTTAATGCAATCCTTATCAAAATGTCAATAGCATTTTTCACAGAGCTAGTACCAACAATCCTAAAGTTTATATGGAACCACAAAAGACCACAAAATAGCCAAAGCAATTTTGAAAAAGCAAAGCAAAGCTGGAGGTAACACAATTCCAGACTTCAAGTTACATTACAAAGCTGTAGTAATCAAAACAGTATGCTACAGTCACAAAACAGTATGGTACTGGCACAAAAATAGACACATAGATCAATGGAATAGAATAGAATACCCAGAAAGAAACCCATAAATATATGGCCAATTAATCTTTGTTAAAGCAGGGAAGACTATCCAATGGTAAGAAGTCAGTCTCTTCAACAAGAGGTGTTGGGAAAACTGGACAGCTACATGCAAAAGAGTGAAACTGGACCATGTTCTTATACCATATGTAAAAGTAAATTCGAAATCGATTCAAGACCTGTGAGACCTGAAACCATACAAATTCTTGAAGAGAGCACAGTCAGTAAGGTCTCTGATATAGGCCATAACAACATTTTTCTAGATTAGTCTCCTGAGGCAAGGGAAATAAAAGCAAAAATAAACTATAGGGACTACATAAAAATAAAACGCTTCTGCACAGCGAAGGAAACAACCAACAAAGCTAAAAAACAATCAACAAAACTAAAACCTATTTTCCCAACAGAATGGGAGAAGATATTTCCAACAAACGCTTTGTATCCAAAATATATAAAAAACTTATAAAACTCTACACCCAAAAAACAAGTAATCCAATTAAAAAATGGGCAGAAGAGGGGTGCCTGGGTGGCTCAGTCAGCTAAGTGTCCAACTTTGGCTCAGGTCATTATCTCTCAGCTCATGAGTTCAAGTCCCATGTCGGGCTTTCTGCTGTCAGCACAGAGTCGGCTTCAGATCCTCTGTCTCCTCCTCTTTCTGCTCCTCTCCAGATTGTTCTCTCTCTCTCAAAATAAATAAATAAAAACTTTTAAAAAATGGGCAGAAGACACGAACAGACATTTCTTCCAAGAAGACACCCAGATGGCCAACAGACACATGAAAAGATGCTCAGCATCACTCATCATCAGGGAAATGTGAATCAAAACTACAATGAGATATCACCTCACACTGTCAGAAGGGCTAAAATCAAAATACAGGAAACAACAGGTGCTGGCGAGGATGTAGAGAAAAAGCACCTTCTTGCCTGACTGATGGGAATGAAACCTGATGCAGCCACTGTGGAAAACAGTATGGAGTTTTCTTTAAAAGTTAAAAATTGAAGTGTCCTACAATCCAGTAATTGCACTACACGGTATTTACCCCCAAAACACAAAAACTAATTCAGAGAGATACATGCACCCCTATGTTTATAGCAGCATTATATACAATAGCCAAATTATGGAAGCAGCCCATGTCCATCAACAGATGAATGGATAAAGAATTGGTTTATATACACAATGGAATATTATTCAGCCATAAAAAATGAAGTCTTGCCATTTATAATGACATGAATGGAACTTGAGAATGAAATAAGTCAGAGAAAGACAAGTACCATATGATTTCACTCATATGTGGAATTTAAGAAACAAAACAAATGAGCAAAGGAAAAAGAGAGAGAGAGAGAGAGAGAGAGACAAGCCAAGAAACAGACTCTTAACTACTGAGAACAAATTATGGTTACCAGAGGGGAGATGGGCGGCGCGGGAGTAAAACAGGTGATGGGGATTAAGGAGTGTACTTGTAATGTATGGAATTGTTGAATCACTATTGTACGCCTGAAACTAATATAACACTATATGTTAACTATACTGGAATTTTTAAAAAGTTGCAAATGTCACCTCCCCACCATCTTCTATGAAGGACATTCTTCTAAATAACCACAATCCCATGATCACACTCAAGGAATCAAACGCTGACACAATAATATTATCTAATACACATACCATATTCACAGTTTCTCAACCTTACAAATGATGAGTTATTACAGCTGTTTCTTTTTTTCAATCCAACTGAGAATCTCATATTTCCTTTATTTCTTATATATCTTTAATCTCTTTTAATTTAGCAGAGTTGTCTTATTTTACTTTGTTTTGTTTGCTTTTGGTCTTTTGTTGACACAGATATTTTTGAAGAGTCAAGACCATCTGTCTTGTAGAATATTCCATAATCTGGATTTATCTGAATGCTTTCTCGTGATTAGATTCATGGACCCCTTCTGTTTTGAAGTTCAGCATCACCTCTGATGCACTGGAGACTTTAACCAAGGCCCCTGCCAGAGAAGACTCCAACACTTCCCTCTCCACGTAGAGATTCACTAGATGAGAAAAGGGAATCTGAGGCAATGACTCAGGCTTAACAACCAGGTTTAGAGGATGGTTAGTTATTTTTGTAGTGTGTGTGTGTGTGGAGGGGGTGGGGGTGTGATGAATATCAGATTGAGAGAATAAAGAGGAGGAAGTGGAGAAGGGGAAAGAAAAGAAAACTAACAAGGTGTTTTGGTATTGTTTTTTTTGTTTTTGTTTTTGAAACCAACATTTTATTGAGCTCTCCTACCTCTCAGAAATCTATCCCAGCAGATTTTCTCTTTGCCATGGGCATCACAGACACGGGGGAGCGGCCAGCACTCCCCCGATGCCGCCTATGGCCCATCTGGGAGGGGAAGCCTCCTTCCCAGGACAGGCCACTGCACGTACGATGCAGGGCCAGGAGAGCAGGTCCAGTGAGGCCTTGGTGCTGGCAGTTAACCAGTAACGACCCGAGAGGTATGATGAATTCATTTCTCCTGCAAAAAGAAAAAAAACCTAGTATGAAACCTCAGTAGTGTTCCAGCACTCAGAGTTTAAATATTAAAAAGGGATCATCAGAAAACAGTTAAAAAAGACAACAAAACCAACTGAAGCCACTTCCTGGTGGGGGGGGGGTGTGCAGAGGCCAGCCCTGCACCCTCCCACCCTCACCCCACACTGAGCAGCAGCAGGTGTCACTGGAGAAGGTGAAGCCCCAAACCTAGCAGCAGCAACAGCAGCAGCAGGGACAGCGCCAGCCGGTGCCCTGGGTTGGGGGACAACTGTGGGATCAAGGGGACGGGGTAGGTGGCGAGAGGTGAGGACTTCAGCCTTGAACAGGTGTGCTCATTCTGCAATGCCTCCTATGCTCGCTCTGTGGACGCAGGGGTGAGCCCTGAGTGGCTGGGAGTGGGGTGGGCCGAATGAGTCAGGGAAGGTGGAGAACACAGGAGCACCCACTCCTAACTGAAGAGGTCTGGAACAAGTTGACCAGAAAGAGGGGCACAGGTGGGGCGGGGCAATGGCCCCAAGAACAGGGCAGAGGAGGAGAAGCCAGCCCACCCAGGCTGTGGCTCGTCTCCTGGGGACTCAGAGGGAGGAATGGAGAGTGGTCAGGAAAGGTGCTCAAGGGAGGAGGCACCTGCTGGGTAGATGAGGGAGGAAGCACCCATGTCTGCCAGACGAAGGTGCTCCTGGCAGAAGGAGAGGCATGAGCACAGGTGGCGAAGCAGGCAAACACGCTCAAGAATTCAAGCATGGAGTCAGTAAACCAGGCGTCTCAAAGCCAAAGGCCTCTGGGACCAGGCACAAGCAGAAAAGTGGGGAAGCCAGCATGACAAGACAATAGGGAGTAGTGGGGCCTGTGGCACTCAGAGAGGATATGCCCTAGGGAGTATCACCCCATGCAGGAGGGTAAGTCAAGGTCATGAAATCTCAAGGCTTCTTTACCCTGTCCCTGATAGGGGCAGGAAGCTCTAGATCCTTATGTTCTCCCTGAGATTAGTGAGACCATCCGAGAAACTTCTAAGAGCACCTGTCAGGCCTGTCTGCTTGTGGGTGAAGGCCAGGCTGTACCTGGACAGCCCGGGCAGCTCGCCGATGTGGGACAGCATCCACCTGACTTCCATCTTGTCCCTGATGAAGGCTGCCGCATGGCCACGTCGTCAGGTTTGTTGCTGTTAGGGGAGGGCCCAGGACATAGGAACCCCATGAGATCGGTCATGCCAGGAAGGTCCAGAATTTCTGGGCTATGCTCCTGCAGGAAGGTGCTCAAAATGACGGCCCTGGAGAGGGGTACTTCCAGAGACATTTCTTCTCTCGCGTCAGAGGTGGTGGTGGCGGTGGCAGTGGTGGAGCCGGGAGGCGTGTTGTCTCTAAAGAGAAAAATATGTGGTAGAAAGAACAGTCATGGTGGTAGAGAATGGAGACATATGGTGTACAAATTAATTTTTCCAGCTTTTTTCTCTTTAAGGCAATTATAAAGCAGAACAGCTCTTTAGGCTAATAGACCCCTAACGTTCTATGATTTATTAGAATAATTAGAAAGGGAGATAAAACCCTTTTGAGATAGGAAGTTGGAAGCTCACATTTTTGAAAACGTGATTTTTTTTATTACCTAAGATAATGAAGCAGGACATGTCATTATATACATAGCTTATCCATTGCCATATAACTAGTAAATGGCAGAACCAAATTTCAGACCCAGGATTGTCTTGTTTGTTCCTGTTCTTTCTGCCATACTTCATTTTCTCTCAAAAGAATCTCTCATGGGATGGATAGGTTGTTGTGATTCTTTGCAGTACCCTGGAAAAATAAAATGTCTTTCCCACTGGTATGGAAAACTCCAGTTCTACTCTTATAGCCTTTCATAAATATGAAATTCCATATGAGTGAAATGGAGCCTGTGTCCACGCTTCTAAGTCAATCTATTTCTTCTTCAGAAAACTTTCATGTGATATTGGAATTATGAAGAATTTCGTTTGGGGTGCCTGGGTGGCTCAGTTGGGTGAGCATCTGACTCTTGATTTTGGCTCAGGTCGTGATCCCAGGGTCATGGGATAGCCACATATTGGGCTTTGCTCTGAGCATGGAGCCCGCTTGAGATAGGTAGACAGATGGATGGATGGATGGATGGATGGATGGAAGAATAGATAGATAGATAGATAGATAGATAGTTGGTTGGAATGTATTAAACACTTGGGAAAGCCCACGGCAGCTGTGTTAGCCTTAAAGGATACTCCCATCTTTGGGAAGGCCTAGGTTTGGCCTCTCACCAGATTTGTTTGCAGTGTGCTTTGTAATTCTGTACACACAACAAGTACTTCGACTTCCCCATTGTGAGAGCTGGCAGATGAAAGCTCGGGAAGGACTGTGAAGTAAAGGTGATGTATTTGCGCAAACAACAAAAACTCAGAAATGAATGATGTTGGAATTCTGGCAGTGATGCTGCAGTAAACCATGATCACAGTCATGGAAAACCAGATTTAACATTCAACGAAGAAAGCATATGGTGTCATTTCTTATGCCCTGTCTATTATGCTTACCCCACCCCCACCCTACCTGTTCATAGTCTGGGATTCTTTCTAACTTGATACTTGTGCAAAATTTCCTCCATTTGTTTTGCAACTATAGAAGATAGTGTAGCTTCCCAAAATTCATATAGACCCCTGTCTTGTGAAGAAGCAACACTCCAAATAAACTTTATAATAAGACGTTTGCAGGGGTGACCGAGTGGTTCAGTCAGTTCAGCATCTGACTCTTGATTTCAGCTCAAGTCATGATCTCGTGGTTCGTGAGTTCAAGCCCTGCATTGGGCTCTGAATTGATAGCGAGAAACGTGCTTGGGATTCTCTCTCTCTCTCTCTCTCTCTCTCTCTCTCTCTCTGCCTGCCCCCTGCTCACTCTCTCTCTCTCTCTCTCTCTGTCTCTCAAAATAATTTTTCAAAAAAGAAGTAAAATGTTGGAGAGGGTGGCAATAACAAGGGACAGGGAGGTATGAGTGATAAAGAAGAAGTGACAAATGCACTTTCTGAGGAGATGTGAAAATGGCGCTAGGTTGGGGAGGTGAAAAAGGTGCTAAGTTGGGGAGGCCAAGTTGTATGGTGAGGCTGATGGCACACAGTCATTGTTCTGGAGAAAAGGCTTTTGCTATGGGTTTCTTTACAGAGGCCAATGTCTCAGCTTCAGTTTCAGGAAATCCCGAAACAGGAAATAAGATGTTGCAAGCTTTGGGCTTTGGGGACAGACTCATGAGAGCGATAAATTTCAACAACCTAAAAATTGCTCGGTGACTTCTTGGCTTCTGAGGACATGTAGCCGAGCCAAGGTGAAGCCACCCTTCCTCCCCCCCACCCCCACCCCTCACGTGCAGCTGGCTCAAGTGCCCTCAGTCTTCATAAACACAACTGCATTCTTCAGCTCTACACCAGACCTCCCCTCAAGTCACACAATCCCTCAGCAAACTAAGGGTCATTCATGAAGAGCCCGGAAAACAAGGAGAAAACAACTCCCAATCCATGTGGCATAGAAAGAATCTGTTTTGGTGGGAACAGGAGGGGAACTGGTGTGGAATTCAGGGTTTAAACAGTCTGATCTCAGCACTGGCAGCCTCTGAAATGACCTTGGAAAAGACCTTGCGTCAATTCCATCAGAACCTCCGGACAAAATACGTGAGTTCAGCCAAACATTTGAATGTTTCCGACGTTTGCCTGTTTGCCATCATACAGGGGATGGTCTTCACTGCACTGGGATTCAGTGTGACTCTCAGGAAGGCTGTTCTGAAGGGATCCCTCCCCACCCCCTTCCCTCCTTTCCTAACACCCTGCAAATTATGCGGGAACATTTGACATGGCAGATATATTTAGCTGTTGTCTGACTCACGTCTCACCTAGAACATGGTAGCATTGGATTTAGATTAATTTGGACCTGACTAAAGTGACACTAGAGACTGGGAACCTGAATGTGTCCACCAGGATTTACAAATCTTTTAAAATGTTCTCATGTGTGCTTGCGGCTTCCCAATTAGGCAGAGAACTTGGTGTCAGGCTGTGCACGGCTTCTCCTGTGTTTACATGTGTCACATATTTCTTCGGGGCACTGCCCAGTGGGGTAATTGATTAATCTAAGGCAGCCATTAATTGTTTGATGTCTGTTCTATAGAAGGATTGGAGATGGTCTCAGGGCAAATATAATTTGAGAATAGCCAGGGGTGAGTGACAGCATCACTGTTCTCTCATCTCCCACTGACTCCGGACATTCAAAGTGAGCTTGGCAATTATCTAAGAAAGAAAGGAGCGACATGTGGTTTTTTCCCAACGGGGGATTTCATTGTCCATTTGGGTCCTTTGTTTACTGCGTCGCAAAGAAACCATGACAACCATATTTGTCTATTTCCTCTCCCCTAGATGCTTTTGGCTCCATCTGTTCGATATTCACCAGTGAAGTCAACTTTTCATCTCTTTTTTCGTTATATGTGGAAGTGTACTTAGGTGAGTTCCTTTTTTTTAAAGTAAAAGAAAAGAAAAATTTAAAGGTGGTGCTTGACTGGATGTATTGTTAAACACCTTCTCTACACTTCCTCCTTCTTAATTTCCACTGGCGTGTGACATGCTCATTTATTTGACTTGCCAGAAGGTGTGGGTGCAATGTGCAGAGACGGGCCATCCCAGGAAAACAAAACAAAATAAACCCCCCCTGCTCTGTAGGTATATGTTTGTGTGATGAAAAATGCCTCCTCTATATTCATATCGATGTCTAACTTTATTCCTCTCTACTAATAAAATCTCAGGCAGTGGCAGCGAGGAACAGCTCTGTCCTTCCTCAGAAGGTGGTTTTGTCTTCTTGTTAAGGCTTTTTACGAGTTTGTACGGTCATGTGGCTCTTCGACGGGTGTGGAACACAGAAAGCGGTAACTAAGAGGAAGAAATATGGGGCCCAGCTTGAATGGGACACCAAAGAGACTTCTTTTGGTGGTGTAGGGTGACCTTTCACAATTGTGAAAGTTCCCCTGTTACAACTGAGTAGCCCCAGACAGAAGTACCCCAGGCTCAGGACTCCTGGCTGTGTCTAACTTTGCTTTTGCTATTAACTACCTTTGTGATCGCGAACAAACCATAGTACCTCAATATGGCCTCCACTTCCTTCATATGTAAGGTGAAGTAGTATTAGGTGACATATAAGCCTCCAAAGAGCCTTTAAATGATCCTGTTCTGTTTCATGGCTAAACGGTAACAGGGGCTAATGATTTTGCTAGTTTTCTTCTCATACCCCTCGTGTATAATTCTAGCCTCAGACTTCTTCGTGTCGCATTCTATAGCCTCTCTCGTCTATCCTGTCCACTTCACGTTTTCAACTATCGTTGCTATACTTGTGACTTAAACCATTAAACATTTTTATGTTCCATTATAGTTACATAAAATACAGTGCACCCATTTCAAGTTCAGTGAGTTATTTGGAATATATATACAGCCATGTATCCACCACCACAATCAAAATATAGAACATTGATGGCAGCCTAATGAATCCCCTAGTTCTCTTTTGCATTCAACCCTCCCCCATTCCTGGCCCTACAACATCGCTAATCTGCTTTCTGACACCAAACGTTTTGTTTTCATCTTTAAAGCCATGCTTCTAATTGTGATCAGATATGCATGTTCAGCTACCCACTGGGAAATATGATTTAGATGCATCACAGGGCCCTTGACCTTTATAAAATGGAAATCAAGATCTTTCCCCATAAATCTAATCACCAAAAGTGTACATCTGAGAATCAGCTATGTTCCTTCCTTGCCTTCTCTCTCTGTATTCATCCATCCCACTTAGGAATCCACTCCCTTAGTGTATTCTCATCTATCCCTTCCTTCTGTCACTGTTTCAGGTTAAGCCGTCACTAACCACAGTCTAGTCTCGTTCCGAAGCTCCATGGATCTCTTCTAAGGTCATGCCCCACATCCCTCTACCACCTAGCTCAGATTACCTTTGTGTAACCTTTCTCTAATATATTTATATGGTGTAAACTTTATAGTCCACTCACTTCAGGGCCTTTCAATAAAATCTTTCTCTTGTAAATCAAATACTCCCTAGCTTAATATCCTTTAATAGCCACTCATCCCCTTTGGGATATAGACTCTGGTATAACCCTTACCGGACTTTTCAGGCTCACCTCTTACTTCCTCATTAGCATGCCCTGTGCTCTGCTAAAACACACTAACTATATGTTGCCTGAACACTCCATGTTTTCTTCATATCTATACATCTTTGAATAGAGTGTTTTATTTCCTCTGCCTGGAATATCAGCTGGATGAATCCCTATTTATCGTTCGAGTCTCAGCTCAAATGATTTCCTCAGTGACGCTTTCTTGAATACTCTCAAAGGCTGTTAGTTATTCTCTCCTTTCATTACACAATGTACATTTCTCCTTTATAATCACCAAGATTACACTCCAACGTGGAAAAGGAGGGGGCAATACAACTCATTCCCCAGAGTCGACTTAACAGGTTGCTAGGTTGAGCTCATGTGTACATACTCACATGTGTGCACATACACACACACTGATAGAGAATGAGGAAGAATACTTTGATAGTCTTTGACTTTTGGTTCAAGTTCTACCTTCTAGCTCAGTAAGAGTTTTAATGAAGGGTTGTAGCTTTATGAGTGACTCTCCTCCGCATTTCATAGGTTCTCCGGTTTCGTTCACTGGTCTGCAACTCACTATGTTTATTGTCTTCCATTCCCTACTCGGGGTCCTGCTTCCTCTGCAGGTGTACATCCTTGAGCACCGTCAAGTCCTCTGCTGGATGCCACCCCAGGTGGAGGGAAAGAGACCTTCCCAATGTTCTAGGCTATCTAGCATCTGCAATATCGTAGGCATGTTCTGTAGATTGTCTTGCTAAAATATCATGTCTCCTATTATCTTCTTTTATCCTAGTCTGGTATGCTTCTACATCATGAGGAGAAAATTTAGATAGGAAACACCTCTTCTGTAATGTTTATAAAAGGACTTACTATATTGTAATTTTTATGATCTATTTACATGTTTGCCTCTTATAGACTGAGTTTCTTAGAGATCAGATAGTGGTTTTTTTTTTTTCTCTCTAGTGCCCAGCATAATGAATGAATGAATGAATCTTATGATGAACTTGGATCCTGCCTATATTTCTTTTATAAGACTAATGATTTTATGTTAAGTAGCATGTTCTGCCTTAAAAAAATTCTCATGAGCAAATGAAAATGTGTTTGAATATCTAGAACTGTTTGAATTGGAAACCTTTCCATTTAAAATTAGCAACAAGCATAGGCAATATTTTGATATTGATACCTCTAATTCAGTGCATTATATTTTAAAGTAGAAATTAAAGCCAAGCTTGCATAATTAATTTGGATGCTTAATTTGCCAAGTCTTATTGCTGTTGGTCGACTTGTAGATATATAAGATCAAGCAGTATTTGAAGAACTTACGGTATGTTAAAAGATAAGAAAATAAACTGAGAAAATGCAACTGACTAATATACACTTTTTTCTTTAGCATGTTCGAGAGGAAGCTAAGTGTCAGCTCAGAGTGCTGACTGCAGAGATCAAGGTGGGGTTGTTTGTTTTCCTCAGGGAGTATAAGAGGCTGGATGGGTTCTCTTGTTTCTTCTGTGCAGAAGGTGACAGGCCCAGGAGAAGAAACATCTGGAAATCCGCGGCTTTTGATAAATGTCTGTTGAAGAATAGGTTGTGTGGTTAAGTGTCAGAAAGTTGGGTAAAATAGTCAAGAAGTCTTTTGGAGATATGGATACTTCAAAATGCCTACAGCGTACGGTAATTTCAGATCATTTGGAGAGATAGTGCTCCCTAGCCAAGGGCTAAGATCTCTTGGAAATTTTCTCTGACTAGCCTGTCTCATGATGGCTCTTTGCTTGCTTTGTGTAACTATAACATTCATGTGGGCTGTCTAATATTCTCTATGTTTATATGATGTATGACTATATGATACTGTAGGATATTCCCAAATTGTATTTCACCTACTAGATTATCTTGTCCTAGGGGGTCATGTCCTTTTTTTTGCATTCTCTCTAGCTCAGTATATATCTACTATGTTCTAAACATTTTTACATATGGCTATGATGTGATTTGGGTCTTAGAACAATTTTGTAAACTGAAAATATTGTCATTCTGATTTTTGCAGATGGAAACACAGATGTAGAGTGTCAAGTAACTTATACAAATTTACACAGCAAGCAAGTGGCAGAGTCCAGATTTGGATTAAAGTTCATGATCATTCCTCAGTATACTTTTCTAAAGACACAGAATTATTTTGAAAAGAGTACTGAGATGTCCTTTAGCCGACAAAATAAAATAAAGAGACAGCTTTTTTTTTTTTTTTGTCATGGAATTGGTGTGTTTTTCATATCGTCTGAATATTATGTCCATTCTATGTTGGTCATTCATGGAATGTGTAATCCAAGGTTCTGCTTTGAACTGGTACTTGATAGAGATGGGTTCAGGGGCTGACAGTGTGAACCCAACGCTCATATGAAAGACCATGATGCTCGTCTGTTGATCTGGAAGTTTAGTCAAAACAGTAAGGTAAGTTCACCAGAAAGGAAGTGTAGCTCACAATGAAGCAATGTGAATGCCTCTCACAGAGTTTTCGCTTTTCCTTTCCCCTGCGCTGAGGGGTGGGCTATTATTTTAAAATGCAATAAATACCACGTTCTGTAATTGCTCATTCTATCATATTCTCTCTTTTCATTCTTCACTGTTCCTCCTGCCATCTTGATGACACCTCCTTCAGGCACTCACAAATTTCATCCCTCGAAAATGGAATGTAAAAGCCCATTAAACTATGCCACACGTGACAATTAATTGCCAGAAGAAAGTCACCCGGACCTGTCCTTTAAATGATGTAAATCCAACTTATCTCACTCTGAAGCTTCTTTGAATTTTAGTGTCTCCATCACCGTATGGTAACGCTGCTCCCTTCTTCAGGGTAATTGAATAAAAAGATGGAATCACCCCATATGCATTTTTAATTGCATCTCTTTGGATAAAATAGGTTGATGTCACAAGAGTCTTCTTTCCTGAACTAACTGCAGATGTGTTTTTAATACAAACTGTATCAGTCTATAAGAAAGCTAACAGAAAAGCTCTAACAGAAAGCTCATGAAAAATAGTCCCTGTCGGCCAACTCGTGAGTCCCAATTGCATTAAACAATTTCACATTAAATCTTTATTTTGATGGTTTTTATTCAGCTTATTTATGCCTCGGACCCATATAGGGTGTCACAGTTATAAAAATGCCATAAAATAAGGCCACGAATGAAATTATCTTTAGGTATGAAATAACTTATTCATAGATGAAGGTAGATTGTATTGCTAGCTTTTACTGAGGAAGGGATTTGCAGATTGTCTCTGGGATGATTTGGTAACTGCTAGCTTGGGTTGTTTTCTGTCCTTTGGATGTGTGTCTATATTCTCTAAAACTCTTTCGATTTTAGCTGGAACATCCACTCTCGTGGCTCCAAAGCAGAGCTAATCTGCTTTTCTGCTTCACAACCTTCATCTGTGTTTTTGTTTTGTCTCAGCAAGTGAAGGAAAAAGATCAGGGCATGAATCTCTCACTCCATTAGAAGGATGCATTTCCACTTTCATCCAATTAGCTGCTGTAATTTGAAGCTTTGGGGGCCTGCTGATAAGGTGGGAGGCTGGCAGAAGCAAGGCCCGCAGAAAGCTTTCCGAGGGCACACAGTGAGTTGTTATCATGAGTTTCACTGGAAAGATCAAGTATCAGGCCTGCTCACCCCAGCCTGATCCGCCAATCCTCATATATATTCATTAACCATCGATATGTGGTTACTCAGCAAGGTTACACGAGCCTTCACACACAGGTTCTGTAAGGTCTGAAGGCACACGGAACCAAAGCAGCCAGCGATTGGATCAAATTTCTAGCACAGCTTGTTCTCAGGGGCAAAGGGTTTAAGCAGCTATCTTCTTCCCCTCATTAGGTATTTATTTATTTTAAAGTTCATGTTTTTATTTTTGAGAGAGAGATTGTGAGTGTACAAGTCAAGGAGGGGCAGAGGGAGAGAGAGAGAGAGAGAGAGAGAGAGAGAGAGAGAGAGAGAGAGAGAATCCCAAGTGGGCTCCACACTGTCAGTGCAGAGCCCGATGTGGGGTTCAAACCCACGTAGGGTGAGATCATGACCTGAGCCGAAATCAAGAGTCTGATGCTCAACCCACTGAGCCACCCAGGTGGCCCTCCCTCTTGTAAACATAATGGTATCCTGGAACTTTTAATCAGACTCCTTTCATTCATTTTTACTGATCTCTTTGATAATGAACAGGGCAAAGGAACTAACAAGACAATGGAACTTGTTATTTCTGGAAGTCTGAGGAGACTCTTGTAAATTCCCAGCACAATGAAGCGATGATTTGCACAGGCAAAAGGGCCTGAAAAGTCCCAACACCCCATTTTTATGTCTCTCTGTCGCTTCTTGCAATATGAGCAGAGAACACACGTACTTCTAAAAATAAGGCCAGATATTCTCTGACAAGTTTAGCCTGACTATAAAGGTGATGAACATGAAAGGGATTCTGCTCTAAATTTAGGCGTTGGGTGTTTTCTTTTCTAGAATGATCTCCCATTTTTTCCTGGAAAAACTCCAGCACCGAAAAACTGTTTGTGAGAAGTAACTATGCAAGGAAGGTTCTTTCCACAAAGAGAAAACTCGTGGACTCGGAATATCTAGTCAATTGCTTCTGAGAGCAAGGATGGGCTTGGCGAAACGGAGAAGTCAGATAACACACTTGGGGTCTGGATCTCTCTTATTTTACTTCTGCAGTATCCTTATCTGTAAAACGAAAGGGAAATTGTATACTGGGAAATTACTAACACGTCTTTTGGTTTCAGTGTTCTATGATTGGCGAGGTGGTGTATCTCAGTTTGGGATTGGCAAATATTAAGCTTGAATATGGCCATTCTTGCCAGCTATATTAACGGCATACACCTCTAATTAATTGTGAAAACTATTCCTACTGGCCTTGGAATTCCAAGGCCTTAAAATCCTTCTCAGCACAGAATTTCAAGCAGCCACTATCCATCATATGAAAAACTTAAGTGCCATTCCGGATATAATGAACAGCGATGTAATGACAAGACAAAGGAATGGACAGGAATCTGATCTTGGGTCTGATTTGATGCTTCTGTGTAACCCCTTGAGAGGTCAATTAAATATTTTAAAGTTAAATTTGATACAGCTTTTGCATGAAAATAAGTTCTCATTTCTCTGGCGTAAGTGCCAGAAGTGCAACTGCTGGTCCTGTGATAGTTGCGGATTTCATTTTCCAAGGAATTTTTGGAGTGGCTACAATATTCCCACCAAATACATTTGAGGGATCCAGTTTTCCTGCATCTTCACCAGCATTGAGTGTTCTCACTGTTTTACATTTTAGCCATCCTGACATCTCATAGTGGTTCTTTTAAAAAATTTTTTAATGTTTATTTATTTATTTTTTTTTTTTTTTGAGAGAGAGAGTGCGAGTGGAGGAGGGGCAGAGAGAGAGGGAGACCCAGAATCTGAAACAGTCTCCAGGCTCTGAGCTGTCAGCACAGAGCCTGACGTGGGGCTAGAACTCATGGAGCATGAGATTATGACCTGAGCTGAAGTCGGATGCTTAACCAACTGACCCACCCAGGCGCCCCACTCATGGTGATCTTATTTTGCATTTCCCTAATGGCTAATAATGGTGAAGATATTTTCATGGTCTTTTTTGCCTTCTTTATAACATCTTCTATGAAATGTCTCTGCCTGTCTTTAGCCCAAATTCTAATTGGAATTTTTTCCCTTTTTTACTTCTGAGTTTTAAGAGTTTTTTTGTTTTGTTTTGTTTTTTTACATATTCTAGATACTAGTTCTTTGTTGGATAAGTAGTTTACTAACATTTTCTCCTCCTCTGTAGCATGCGGGGTTTTTTCTTTAATTTTGAGAGAGAGAGAGAGAATGAAAGAGCATATGCGCTCATGGAGGGTGGGCAGAGAGTGGGAAAGAGAGAGAATCCCAAGCAGGCTCCTGCACAGACCGTGAGATCATGACTTGAGCCGAAACCAAGAGTGAAACGCTTAACAAACTGAGCCACCCAGGCGCCCCTGTTTTCATCCTTTTAACAGGGACTTCCCCAAAGCAAAAGTTTTTGATTTTGAATGTAACGTTTTATGACTTCAATTATTTATTTATTTGGAAAATATTTAAACTTTTTAAATTGAAGAGTAGTTGACAGACGATTTTATACTCATTTCAGGGGTACAATATAGCGATTCTACATTTATACACATTACAAAATAAGCACCACAGTAAATCCAGTTACCATGTGTCACAATGCACAGTTATTACAATTTTATTGGTTGTATTCCCTGTGCGGTACTTTGCATCCTTGTGACTTACTTTTTTAATAACTGGCAGTTTGCACCTCTTACTCCCCTTCACCTATTTCACCCATTTCCCCACCCCTCCCCTCGGTCAACCACCAGTTTGTTCTTTGTCTTCGTGACTCTGTTTCTGTTTTGTTTTGTTGGTTCGTTTGGTTTTTTAGGTTCCCCATATAAGTGAATTGTCTTTCTCTGTCTCACTTCTGTCTTACTCATTTCACTTAGATAACACCCTGTAGGTCCATGCTTGTTGTCACAGTGGCAAGATTTCATTTTTTATGGCTGAGCCATATTCCAATATTTTTCTTATCCATTCATCAGTAGACACTTACGTTGCTTCCATATCTTGGCTATCATATAGGCAAACCCCAGAGACATTGTGGGTTTGGTTCCAGACTACGGCCATAAAGTGAATATCACAATAAGGTGAGTCAAATGAATTTTTTGGTTTCCCAGTGCATATGAAAGTTTTATTTACACCAAACTATAGTCTATTAAGTGTGCCATAGCATTATGTCTAAAAAAAACCCCAATGTACATACCTTAATTGAAAAATACTTGGGGCACCTAAGTGGCTCAGTCGGTTAAGCAGTCGACTCTTGGTTTCAGTTTAGGTCATGATCTCATGGTTCGTGGGTTTGAGCCCCGCGTCAGGCTCTGGGCTGACCGCATGGAGTCTGCTCAGGATTCTCTCTCTCTCTTTCTCTCTGTCTCTCTGCCCCTCCCCCACTTGTGTCCCCTCTGTCTCTCTCAAAATAAAGACACAAACATTAAAAAATATATATTTTATTGCTTCGGCTCAGGTCGTGATCTCATGGTTCATGAGCTCGAGCCCCACATCAGGCTTGTTGCTGTCAAGCACAGAGCCTACTTCAGATCCTTTGTCTCCTCTCTCTGCTCCTCCCATGCTCATACTTGCTCTCTCAAAAATAAATAAATATTACAATCTCTCTCTTTGCTCTCTCAAAAATAAATAAATACTAAAAAATAAAAAAATATTTGGGGCGCCTGGGTGGTTCAGTTGGTTAAGCGTCTGACTTCGGCTCAGGTCATGATCTTGCGGTTCACGAGTTCAAGCCCCACGTAGGGGTCCGTGCTGACGGCTCAGAGCCTGGAGTCTGCTTCGGATTCTGTGTCTCCTTCTCTCTCTGCCCCTCCCCCACTCGCACTCTGCCTCTCTGTCTCTCTCTCTCAAAAATAAACATTAAAAAATTTAAAAATATAAGTAACTAAGTAAAGAAATACTTTACCATTAAAAAATGCCAACCATCATCTGAGCTTGCAGTGAGTCATAACCTTTTTGCAGGTGGAGGGTCCTGCCTCGATGTTGATGGCTGTTGATTGATCAGGGTGGTGGTTCCTGAAGACTGGAGGGGCCACGGTAATTTCTTAAAGTAGGACAACAAGGAAGTTTGCTGCATTGATTAACTGTTCACTTCATGAACAATTTCTCTGTAGCATGCGATGTTGTTTGATGACATTTTACCCAAAGTACTTTCAGAATTAGATGCAATCCTCTCAAACCCTGCCGCCGCTGTATCAACTAAGTTTATGTCATATTCTGAAACCTTTGTTGTCAGTTCAATAATCTTCGCAGCACCTTCACCAGGAATAGGTTCCATCTCAAGAAACCACTTTCTTTGCTTATCTATAAGATGCAACTCCTCATCTGTCAACATTTTATCATGAGATTGCAGCAATTCAGTCCTATCTCAGGCTCCACCTCTAACTCTAGTTCCCTTGCTATTTCCACCATATCTGCAGGTACTTCCTCCACTGGAGTCTTGAATTCCTCCAGGCCATCTGTCAGAGTTGGAATCAACTTCTCCCAAACTCATGTTCATGCTGATGTTTTGACCTCTTCCCGTGAATCATGCGTGTTCTTAATTGACATCTAGAATGAGGAGCACTTTCTAGACGTATTCCATTTATGTTGCTCAGATTCATCACAGGAATCACTAGCTATGGCAGCTTATCATCTTATAAAAAGTATTTCTTAAATGATGAGACTTGAAAGTTGAAATTACTCCTTGATCTATGGGCTACAGAATGGATGTTGGATATATACCTAGAAGTGGGATTGCTGGATCATATGGTAACTTTGTGTTTAATTTTTTGAGCAACCATCGTATCATTCGGTAATAGCTGTACTATTTTACATTCCTATCAGCAATGCTCAAGGACCCCAATTTGTCCACACCCTTAAATGACACTTGTTTGTTCTGGAGAATAGAATTTCCAAATATAATTTGGAATTATATCTCATTGTGGTTTTGATTTACATGTCCCTATTGATTAGTAATGTTCAGCAGCTTTTCATGTGCTTATCTGTCATCTATACATCTTCTTTGAAGAAATATCTATTTAAGTCCTTTACCAATCTTAAGGTTGGGTTGCTCATTTTTGATTGTCAAGTTGTTGGAGCTTTTAAATTAATTCTGGATATTAATCCCTTATCAGACATATGATTTGCAAGTGTCTTCTCTCATTCTGTGGGTTGCCCTTTCACTCTGTCAATAGTGTCCTTTGATGATGTCCACTTTAACTATTTTGTTGTTCCTCTTGCTTGTGCTTGGTGTCATAATGAAGACGTTGTTGCCAAGTCCAATGTCATGAAGCTTTCCCACCTATGTTTTATTCTAGGAGTTTTATAGGTTTGGGTCTTACATTTCAGTCTTTAATCCATTTGGAGTTAATTTTTTTAATTTAATGTTTATTTATTTTTGAGAGAGAGAAAGAGACAGACAGAGCATGAGTGGGGGAGGGGCAGAGAGAGCAGGAGTCACAGAATCCAAAACAGGCTCCAGGCTCTGAGCTGTCAGCATAGAGCCCGACGTGGGGTTTGAACTCACGAACCGTGGGATCATAACCTGAGCCAAAGTCAGAAACTTAACTAACTGAGCCACCCAGGTGCCCCTGGAGTTTTTAATTGTTAAATATAATGTTAGTATTCATCTTCATCCTTTTGCATGTGGATATCCAGTTTTCCCAGCACCATTTGTTGAAAAGACCATCCTTTCTCCATTTTGAATAATCTTGGCATCCTAGTTGAAAATTATTTGACAGTATATGCATGGGTTTATTTCTAGGCTCTCACTTCTGTTCCATGGGTCTATGTGTCTGTTTTCATGCAAGTACAATATTGTTTTGATTATTGCAGCTTTGTAGTAAGTTTTGAAGGCAGGTAGTGTGAGAACTCCAACTTTGTTCTTTCTGAAGATTGTTCAGGCTATTTGGGTCCTTTGAGATTCCGTATGAATTTTAGGATGGATTTTTCCATTTCTGAAAAAATATCACTGAGATTTCCATAGGTTTTTTTTTTTCCCCTATAGGGATTGTATAGAATCTGTAGCTTGCTTTGGGTAGTACTAACATCTTAATATTATCAAGTTTTCCAATCCATGAACAGGGGATATATTTCTATTTATTTGTGTTTTTACTTTCCTTCAGCACTATTGTGTGGCTTTCAGTGTATAAGTCTTTTATCTCCTTGGTTAAGTTTTTCCTAAGTATTTTATTATTTTTGATATTATTACAAATGGAGTTGTTTTCTTAATTTCTTCCTTACAGTGTTCATTGTTAGTGTTTATAAATGTAACTGATTTTTGCATGTTGATTTTTTATCTTGTGACTTTACTAGATGTGTTTATTACTGAATTCTAACAGTTTTTCTATTTGTGAAACATTTAGGCTTTTCTACAATAAGATCATCTTATTTTGAACAGAGATAATTTTACTTCTTCCCTTTTCCATTTGGATGCCTGTTTCTTTGTCTTGCCTAATTGCTCTAAAAAAAAACAACAACTAGAATTTCCAATGTTATGTTGAATAGAAGTGACAAAAATGGGCACCCTTGTCTCATTTCTGATCTTAGAGAAAACTCTTTCAGCTCTTCACCTTTGAGTTTGATGTTAGCTGTGGGTTTTTCATATGTGGCTTTTATTATGTTGAGGTGATTTCCTCCCATTCCTAGCTTATTGAGTGTTGTTGTTTTTAATAATGAAAGGATGTTGAATTTGTCAAATGCTTTTTCTGCATCAAGCGAGATTTTTTTTCTCTCCATAATTCTGGTAATGTAGTGTATTATATTAATTGATATTCATATGATGAGCCATCTTTGTATTCCAGGAAAAAAATCACACTTGGTCATGGTATATAATCCTTTTGCTAGTATTTTCTTGGGAATTTTTTATCAATAGTCATCAGAGCTATTGGCCTTTAGTTTTCTTTCCTTTTTTATTTATTAAAAAAAAATTTAATGTTTATTTATTAGAAAGAGAGAGAGAGAGAGAGAGAGATTTAGCAGGGGAGGGGTAGAGAGAGAGGGAGACACCAAATCTGAAGCAGGCTCCAGGCTCTGAGCTGTCAGCACAGGGCCCCACGTGGGGCTCCAGCTCACAAACTATGAGATCGTGGCCTGAGACGAAGTTGGACACTTAACCGACAGAGCCACCTAGGCACCCCTAGTTTTTTTTTTTTTTTTTCTTGTTGTATCTTTGTCTGGCTTGGTAACAGGGTAAGGCTAACCTTATAGAATGAATCTGGAAATGTTCTCTTCTCTTCAATTTTTGGAAAAGTTTGAGAAAGGTTGGTGTTAATTTTTCTTTAAATATTTCGTAGAATTCACCAATGAAGCCATCTAGTCTAGGGCTTTTCTTTTCTTCTAGAGAGGTTTTGGTTACTAATTCAATCTTCTTATTAATTATAAACTACTCTAGGCTGAATTGTATCCCTACAGAAGTCATATGTTGAAGCCCTAACACCCAATACCTGAGAATGTGACTGTGTTTGGAGACAGGGTTTTAATGTAGTCGTTAAAATGGGGTTGTCAGTAAGCAATACGACTGTTGTCTATATAATAAGAGATTAGGACACACACAGAGACATCACATACGTTCATGCACAAAGGAAAGAGCACGTGTGAAACCCACACTGTGAGAAACTAAATGTCTGCTGTTTAAGCCACCTGGTCTATGGTATTTTGTTATGGCAGGCCCTAGCGAACCAAACTGTGGGTCTGTTCAGATTTTCTATTTCATCGTGATTCAATGTTGGTAGGTTGTATATTTCTGGGAATTCATCCATTTTATCTAGGTTACCCACTTTGTTGGTATATAATTGTTCATAGTACTCTCTTTTACTCCTTTTATTTCTGTACAGTTGATAATAATATCCCCTCTTCCATTTCTGATTTTAGTTTCTGTGGTTTTTGGCTAGAGTAGAAGTGTTATTGTCTAACAGTATTCTGTCTTGCTAGGCTATCCCTTTTCTGCCCCTTTGATATTTTCTAGTTGCCTGTTTTTTCAGCTCCATGTCTGGGGTATATGAAAAGAAAGAGGTGCTCCAGGGTACTTTCCACAGTGTTGTTCCTTGGGTACCAAGTTCCCTAGCAGATCACCGTCTCTCCGTTTTGCAGATTCTTTAAAAAAAATTTTTTTTTTTTTAAATAGTGAGAGGGTTTTTAGTTGTACTTTTCAGAAGGCAATGTGAAGACTGGACTAGATGATCTCTAAAATCCCTCCCTGGTCTGTGGATTTTCAGATAGGCTTTTCTGATTTTGAAATAACTAAACCCTAAGTAAGCAAACAGAGCCACTGTTCCCTTTAGGTGGAGAGTAAATAGATTAGGGCTCACTGCTAGCATCAAAACAAAGGCAGAGGCGTCATCATTCTACTGTCTTTAGAGAAACTTTAGGTTTCCCCAAAAGCTTTTCATGGGAAAAGCTTTTCTTTCCTTTTTCGTTTTCTTTTTCTTTTGGAGTGGAGTTCAAAGGTTAAATTTTCCTGTTTTCTTTCTCTCTCTCGCTGCTAGTAAACTTGCTCTGGGGCTGAATATTTTTGCTGGCCTTCTAAACTCTGCTTACCCTATTGTCAAATGGGGGCCTAACTATTGGCACCCAGGGTCTAGAGAGAGCTCTGCACCCAGGAATTTGTCTTCTCCACCCTCCTTTCCCCATAGGCAACCTTGTCATTGCCTCAGCCCCCTGCCTTGACCCTTTGATGTCTCTGCTAATGTCCACTGTTGAGTAGGACAGCTCGTTGTTAGTTGTTGTCCCACATCAGAGGTTGTTCAGGTATATTCCAGAATCTAGTCGGAAGCTTAACCAACTGAGCCACCTCGGTGCCCCATGTTAATTTAGGATTAAAGAAATTATTTAAAAATAAATTTCAAAGGGCCCTGGGTGGCTCAGTTGGTTAAGTGTCTGACTCTCGATTTCTGCTCAGGTCATGATCTCATGGTTTATGAGTTCGAGCCCCATGTTGGGCTCTGCACTGACAATGCGGACAGAGCCTGCTTGGGACTCTCTCTCTCTCCACTCCCTCTGAAATAAATAAATAAACTTAAAAAAAAAATTCCCAAACACTCAGAATGTGTCACTTCCTAATTGTTTTACTATAGTTTTCCATTGCCTATACTCGTGATGTTATTTACATCTATTTTGCCAGTATGGCGGAAATACCATAGAAGGGTGTGCTCCCAACCTCACAGGCAGTGATATCACACTGGTGGTTTGAAACTGGCCATAGTGGGAGTACTTAGAGTATGGAAGTTAGAAAATGCCACAATCAGAGCTGGATTTATTGTTTTGTTGACTACGTAAACTTAAACAGATGGAGGGGTGCCTTAGTGGCTCAGTCTGTTAAGCATCCGACTCTTGATTTTGTCTCAGGTCATGATCTCCTGGTTTGTGGGTTCGAGCCCCTCATCGGGCTCTGTGCTGACAGTGTGGAGCCTGCTTGAGGTTCTCTCTCTCCCTCTCCTGCCCCTCCCCCACTCGAGGGCTGTGCATGCATTCTTTCTGTCTCTCTCTCTCAAAATAGATACACTTAAAAAAAAGGAAAATGATGGAGAAATGTCATTAATGCAGATTAAACTCACATCTATAGTGGTTATATTATAAATATTCCAAAAATTGAAGAAAAACCTTCTAGTATTCAAAACTATCATCCACCAGGAAGTGATCCTCATGTCACTGACGAGTGAGTCATGTGCTAACATATGTTTCTGTTGTTTTGCTGTTTTATTCATTAATGTAAACAAAAGTATCCACTGACATTCACATCAGAACTACATCTGTGCCATCAAAGATGTGAGTGGCTTTTTGGTAAATTGCATACTCAACGAGCATTTTTTCATAGGCTGTTTCTGTCAAAACATAATTGGATGGCAATTATAGGTTAGCAACTGATACAAGTTTGGTAAAAAAATAAGCAAAAGGATTCTGTGAGAATCAACTTACATGTAGAATTTACAATAAAACGTATCATAAATTTTATTATTATTTATAAATCATGTGCTGCACATCCCTTATATCACTAAAATTTATATATATGTGTGTATATATATGTGTGTGTGTATATATATATATGTATGTATATATACATGTATGTATATATATACACACACACATATATATATGTACACACATATACACACATATATATACACACACATATATATATATACATGTCTATTTTTTATCCTGGGGAGCCAGCTGTTAAACATTTATCCTTATGCCACTGTTCAGACCCTAATTCTTCACCAAGGGACTTCAAACACCTTATTTTAAAATTCATTTCCCAACCAAAAGATGTACTTTAGGAAAACTTTTATGTATGAAAAAAGTTTGCTACTTGACTGGATTATTCTCAAAGCCCCCATTGTAATCCATGAATTTGCCAGCAGGTGTCACTGTGGTGTAGGGTCACAGTCTGAAGGGCTCCAGGATTGAGCTCCAATGAAGTTACACAGTGAGTATCTCCTAAAGTCTCTTTATGGAAAGACAAAGTCGCATCCAAAATCTCTGCAAACAGGCAACACAGTCACAGAGGTATAATCTGCTAGTTCTGTTTGTTGGCTTGTTTTATATTTTTAAGTCTGCTGCTACGTGTATGTTCAGAAGGCCTAAAACTCTATGGCCTTGCTATTCAAAGTCTGGTTCATGGACCAGCATCACAGGCATCACCTGGGAGCATGTTAGAAATACAAACTCTCAGGCCTGCCCAAGACCTTTTGAATAAGAATATTCATTTTAATAAGGTCGCCAGATCTCTGTGCACATTCAGGGGGGTATGGAAGCAGCTTATAAGTGGCCCATATATTGACGGTTACCACGAGGCTAGGAACAAGATGGAAAAATAATGTCCAGCCTCATCGGTCACGAGAATGCAGGTAGTGGGAAAGAGAGGGACACTTCCCGAGGGAGAGGTCTGATATTTGCCTTAGTGCATGTTGGATGGCCTAATGTTTTTCTTTTTCATTCTGGAAGGAACTTCTCTAGGTCTTTTCCCACATAAACCAATCGAGCTAACTTCGCCGGTGTTTATCTGTTGCTACGTCGCTTCCACGCTCTGTATTTCAGCCGTACTAACTTACCTGCCAGTGTGACCTTCTTAAAGCTCCAGCCAGACTGTATCTATCACTCCACTCCTTAAAGTGGCTTCCTCCTGCTCCTAGAACACGGACCAGAGTCTCTGTCATGTTTTGTAAGGGCTCCTAGGATCCAGCCCTGACTCACTTTGCCCTCCCTCTTCAGTCCTTCTCCTCTCCTTAGACCCAACACTCAGCTCCACTGGCCTTTTGGCCTCTCCTCCCTCACAGTTTTGGGCATTGGCCCATTCTGTTTCCTTTCCCCAAATGCTGCACCCCCTGCCCCAACTCATCTATTGCCAAACTGATACTTTCTTTAAAGAACTTAGGAAGTCTATTCTAACCCCCCTCCTAGATGCATTGAAGTCCTTCATTATATGATCCTTTAAGACTTGCATTTTCATTTTGTATGCTTATCATGTTTGTGACGACTCTTTTTCAGAGGACTCTTTTCTCTGGCAGACTTTTCTCTATAAAGGAGGGAGTATGTCTGCCTCATTCATCCAAACACTCTGTCATGGCCTTCGACATCCTGAACAATCTGGTCCCCATCTCCCCACCAGTCCTTCATCTTTCTGCTTTCACCATCTTCTGCCATTCCTGTCTCTTGCCTTTCCCTTGTTCTCCTGTCTCCCAAACACACCAAACATCTCTTGCCATAGGTTTTTGTACTAGCTGACCTTTCTGTCCTGGCCCTTCCCCACTGTTTTCCTAAAGTCTTTAAGTCTTAGTTATACTTCTGGAGGCAGACTGGATTGGAGGTGTGGTGATAAGCTTTGGTTTCCATCTTATACTACATCTGTCTTTTGATGGATTATTTTGTGGTCCACTGGTAAACAGAAGAGAGCTGACCTGTCTTGTGTATATTTGACAAAGGTATGACTCTGGGCAAAAGTCCCTTCTTCTGGAACACCAGGTTGCTAGGTTCACTTCTCCACCAGCTCAGACCTGAAGATGACTCAGACCTGAAGATTTACCTGTGGGAAATAAAGAGCCAAGAAGACCTGGGAAACGGGATATAATGGTAGTGAGAGTTGTTTATTTTTTGGCCTACCTATGAAAGTCTGAGAAGTGGTTAAGGCCCCTTCCTTCTTCATTACTCACAAGTTTACAAAAATAATATTAAGGGAGAAACTAAAATGAAGGCAAGCAATTCAAGTTGTGCTTTCTCTTAGTGTGACAACAGAATTGTTGCTTAGAGAACAAACGTGTGCTTCCATTCTTTCCTTCATTCAGCTCCCTGCTTACAGAGCTCTCGCTGTATGCGATGTCTTGCATTTGGGCCCACACTCATTTTTCTTAACCCAACTACAACGCTTAAACACACCGAACCTTGATCCCCTGATGAACCCATCCTTCAAAGCTTTCAAGTTAAACTGTCTGCTCCTACGGGAAACCTTCCGTGATTCATTCCCTATGAAGAATTCCTCACTCTCCCTAAGTGGATGTGTACAGTTTTATTCACACTATTTAGTTTAATACAGTTAATTCAATTGAACAAATATTTGTGAAGTGTCTGAACTGTTCCTGGAAATATGCTAGTTGCTGGAATTATAAATGTGAAAAACCACAGTGCCTTCTCCAAAAGGGTTTATAACTGGCCTGGGAAGTCCACTGTAGATGGGCAAGAGAGAATGAAAATCACAGACTGAGAGATGTGCATATCATAACATGTCTGGGAAGCATTCCTGGTGTGGAATGAATGGAGCATAGGTTTTAAGGAAAGGAGGAAGAGGGAGCATGGTAGGAGATGGAGGGAGAATAGGTAACAGTAATATTAATATTAATATTGATATTAATATTAACTACAGGGACACCTGGGTGGCTCAAGCATTAGTTAAGCATCTGACTTCAGCTCAGGTCATGATCTCACAGTTGATGGCTTCAAGCCCTGTATCAGGCTCTGTGCTGACAGCTCAGAGTCTGGAGCCTGCTTCATATTCTGTGTCTCCCTTTCTCTATACCCCTTCCCCACTCATGCTCTGTCTCTCTGTCTCTCTTTCTCTCTCAAAAATAAACATTAAAAAATTAAAAAAATATATTAGCTACAACTGCATTTGTTTGCCAGGAACTAAGCCAAGCAGTTCACAGTAACACAGAGATGTTAAGTAACCTGTACAACACCACACAGCTTGTTAGTGGTAGAGCCAGGATCTGATGTACAGTGTGCAAACTTGAATTTCATTGTAGGTAAATCGTCAGTCCAACGAGCATTTAATAGATACCTTCAATGCACGAGACACTCTTCTAGTTAATGTGCGTGTCTGTCTTCCCTACTGGTTTGTGATTACTCCAAGGGATGGAAATTTTTATATTTATCCTTGTCAATCCCTTGCATTGGAGAGAGCCTGGAATGAAGCAGCCATAAAAGAATTGTAGTTCATTGTCCCCTTCCCTCCTCACCTTCTTTAAAGCAATGCCCTTCTCTCTAGGCTTAGAGCTCCCTACAATCACTAAACCCCAGGCCCTCTTCCTCTCTTCCCTTTCGTGGTAAGTATTTGCTGGTGAGGCGATTTATAAGGTAGAAATGATTGTTATTCTTTTATACTCCCTTAGGTCATGCTTTTGCTTAAGTGAATCTTTGGACAGAAAGCAACAAAATGTTCTTTGAAGAGGAAAGACCCATTTATAAGAAATACCAAAGTCCTAGTGTTATAGTGATGGCAGACTAGAAACATTAAATCTTATGAGAACACTTCATTATGAACGCTCGTACTTCTTGGCCGCCCACATTTACTTAAGAGTTAAGGGAAAATGAGGGGGTTGGCTTGTAGCTTGGGGACTCCAAGTCACATCATGCGATGAACAGGACAATCAGCCTGGTGTCCCCTTAGCCGTGTCAAGGAGTTGTGTTATAGATGTAATGGTTATGGTTCCAGTAGCAGAATGAGAACAAGAAGTATTAAGGGGAAGACATTTCTGGCCTTCCAGATCCTACATGAAGATAACCACCTCTCTTTTAATAAATCTTCTGAGAATTAGATGTTGTTTAAGGAAGTTTTACTGTTGTTTTGCGTTCTGAAAACCTACTCCCCCAAACTACTCTTAGGCCCTGTAAATGTCCTGTGTTTCAAAATTTCCCATGGATATATATGACTGATTGATAGCAACACATCTATACCTCTTCCCCATCTTTTCCATTGTGAAATACTTCGTAATTTCTAATTTTTTTCCATGTGATTCCTAGAGATGGGAAAGGAAAGGAATTGACTAGGAAAAATGGGACACTTGACACAGAAATTTAACATGCGGTACATTGCTTGAAAAGCACAAAAGGCAGTCAGCGTGTACAGTTCCTGGGTGTTGTGAGCACAGCCTAATGGTCTTCGGAGAAGCATAATATATTTTAATATTACACTAAGATAATATCAAAATTATCTTAGTAATATGTTAATGAACTAATTTAAGAGTATAATTTAAAAAGTGTAAAAGGGTTTTTATTGATATATAGATGCCTGCACAGCATCCTTTCTTCGGGGGCGGGGGGGGGGGGCGGGCGGTGACCCTCTGCTTTGCTCCCCAGGTCTTCTTGGATGCCCCTCTGCCACTTACCAGCTGCTACTTTCTTTCTCTTCCCAGATTGGAATGTGGATACACAATACAGAATGGCCAGCCAGTGCTCGAATCTCCCTGGCCAAGATAATTGGTTCATGCTCGGACAAAGGACTCACCAGAGACAAAAGGTTGTGGTTTCTTTTCTTTGCCAAGGAAGGCTTTGGAAGGGGGGCAGATTTTTAGATCAGGCCTTACCCGATGTGTGCAAGGGAATAAGACAGGTACATGTGCTGAGGGGCTGTTGGCTCATGAATTGCCCCCTCCAAAGGATCCATGCCCAGAGACCGCTGTCCTCTCAAACTGTCCGGAGTTCGCCTGTGGAACCACCCACGTGTGGCTGACCACGGCCACGGCTGGAGGCTTCTTTCCACCTCTCTCCCGTTGCACCCTCTTCTGAGATTTCTGAATAAGTGAGCTGCTTTGTTGTGCCTACAGACAAAGCAAGGGAACAAAACCTCCCTGGATAATTTCTCAGGTTCCAACCACTCCACACTTTGATAGGTGGAGTTAAGTGTGGGCACAACTAGGGGCCCAGAGGAAATCTTGTATCAATTCCAAATCACTGTGAGTGTGCAAGATGGCACGGGAGGAGCTGGCCCTTCTGGGGCAGGCTGCCCTGGGAATTCCGATTCACCAAGAAAGAGTTAAGCTGTCTTGAATGAATTTATCAGCTCTGCGTCCACGTAAGAGATAAGAGAACAAAACTGCTACTTTTCCCAGAAAAGTATTAGAGGGTAAGTGAGAAGAGTTATTTATACTTTCGGCTGTCACTTTCAGTGGGCAGTTAAGATTGCCCTAGTGAGTGGCCTCTGCTTATTAATAGAAGGAGTAGGGAAAGAAAAAATGGAGTTAATGTTGCAATAAAGACATGACAGGGCCTCCGGTTTCCAGGATCGGCTTGAAATGAATTAAAGCCAAACTATACCAACAAATCTGTCATGCTGCCCTGAAAACAGGAAGTCTAGGCTGGGCCAGTAAGAATTAGTCACGGCACACACAGGCAAACCCTACCAGACCGAGAATGAAAAATGTGCTTCATCTGCAAAAATCAGCTTTTGGAATTTGTACAGTGTTTTCCATTACCCACTCTCTTTTCTCCAAAGGCCAGTCATCAAATAATGCTTGGCTTACTTATGCTTCTGCTGCACCATTAAGTGTATGAATTTGTATATGAAACGGAACCCCAAACTAGCTGTGTGCCTCGAGATAAGTGATCTCATCTCTCTGCACCTGAGTTTTGTCTTCTGAAGAACAAAAACAACAAACAACAAACAAAAAACGAGGTTGGCATCTCATGGATCCGGGACCTCAATGTGGGGGGAATTAGGAAATAACGTCCTGGACACTTGCTGTGCATCCACGAAGTGTTCAGCGCGGTGCTGAGAAATGGTGAAGCAAAAAGGAAGAAGATTCAGCCTTTAGAGGATTTCCGGTGCCTGCAGGGAAAGGTACGTTTAGCAAAAGGTGCTATAAAAACGGTGATAAGGCCGACAGAAGTGTACATATATATGAAGTACTTCATCCTGTGTCAAGTGGGTTTTTCTCTGCCCCAGAATTGGAGCCAAGGACCAAATGTGGATGAAGATCCTACGTGCATCACATTTCAGAGAAACTCTTGAGCTAAAGAGGCCAGCTCTGGCCTCCCTGGGGTTTATTTGGAGGGGCCAGAGCTATGCTGGCCCTACCTCCACCTACCCCTCTCAGGAGAGGAAAACGGGAAGGTAGAGAAGTCTTAACTGAGTGAATGGCACATGATTCCAGGTGAGAGACTAGTGCCTTTCGTCCCCGAAGCCAACTGAGTGGGGTTCTAAGGGGATTTCTTGTAAAGGCTGGAAGTAACTTCAAGACATAGAGATTGACATTTCATTCCTTGGCTCGGTATATGCTGAACTGTCAACCTTCTGGAAGTGCCCTGATGCTCCTGCATACAGAGAATGTCTTAAGAGTTATCGGAGGAGTATGCCGAAGTCCTAGGGTCGGGCCTACCTTGTCCTTTTCAGTCCCAGAATCTCACGTGTGCCCTGAGGTTTGCAGACATACTTGAGCCAATGGGGTTCACATCTAGAGATTTCTGAGGAGGAAAGACCCACCAGAATGGGCTACTCTCACAGGCTCGAACAGATTGTAGTGTCCAATGTTCGGGGGGAAAGGCGGGACAAGCTATGCCTCATCCCAGCCCTTCATAGTCCTTAGAGGGTACAGGAGGGGACTCCAACATCCCGGAGACTTCAGAGTCCTGGTGGCTCTATGTGAAGAGCACCAGGTTTAACTGAGAAGCAGCAGCTGTAGGCTGGCCTAGGGAGCCGCTGTACCCCACGATACACTGTTGTACCCGGAGGCGCAGCTGGGGTGCGTGGAGATGGTGGTCAGATGGTGGAGATACCGTGGAGAAGTCCTCAGTAATGGAGGGGCTGGGTCAAAGCCAATCTCTTTCTAAGAATACCATCACACTGCTGACTTAGAAGCCACCAGCACTGGGTGCAACCAGACCGAACCAGACCGAGTCTGGGGAGGGTCCCTCACCAGGCAACTGCCTCCACCAACCCTCTTCCCTTTTCTCAACACTAGAGGAACATCAGGCTAGAAAAAGGAACGGGCGTTTTAGATCCAAATGGAGAGATTTTCTGGTATCTCACAGGTACTAAAAATTCAGAGTCTGCTCCATGTTGTTAAGGGAGGTACTGCCCAGAGGGGAAGAAGGAATCAAGGTGGCCTAGTTGAAGGTAGTTACTAGAGTAAAAATAAAACAGTTCCATATTTATACCCCAGTAAGCCTTCCCAATATGCTCCACCCTCCTTTTCAACATCAAGGATTATGGACTTCATACTTGCAGACAATAAAAAGCCATCTGAGTGTTTGATAACACACGTTAGGATGCTTTAATGATGGAACTCTGGCAATATTACAGAGGCAGAGGCAGAGGACGAGGAGATCAGAGAGAACAGGAAGGCATTTTGCAGGATTTGCAATAGCTCCGTTCAGAAGCAATGAATGTCTGAGACAGAGCGTGACAATGAGGAGGAAATCAGCAGCAGCCCAGAGTTATCTGAAGGTCGCTGGACAGTAGTAAGAGGTGTGTGAGAAGGAGCAGTCACATGTGGCTTCTAGCTTGACCTGTTAAGGTAGGTGATCCCACTATGAATCATGGGACGGCAAACAGATTTGTGTGGGAGGAGGGTGGGAGGGAAAAGAATAATAACCGACATTTATTAAGCATCTGCTGTGTACCGACACTTTTCTGAGTGGCTTACACATTTCAGCCTTGTCATAACCTTACGAGTAGATACTATTTCTACGGAGGAGGTAAGCTACATTTGGTTTCATGCTGTCACATTTGAGGTGCTTATTTGACAATCAGATAGATGTTCGGTAGGGTTTTGGAATACCTCTCTCGAATGTAGGAGGTGAGTTGTGGCTGGACACGAAAGAACCCCACAGATGGTGATCCTTGCCTCTGGAAAGCGTCTGGGGGAGCATGTCGTATTCTCACACTGCCACAGGCCCTGTGAAACTGGGAAGCCCACCCCTCAAAGAACAGAAAGGAGAGGAGTGTGACAGAGGTTGCTCACATAATCCATGTCCTCTTCTTCCTGGGGGCCCAGTTAGGTGGCATCTCCCAGCCTCCCTTGCAGCTGGGTGCGGCTGATTTCTAGCCAGAGGTATATGCGAGCAGAATCCTTGTGGCCATCACCCATGCAAAATTTCACGTGGGTTTTCTCATTCTCCTTTCCGCTTCCAGATAAGACGTCCAGGGAGCCTGGGGACGTCATATGTATTTGACAAAGCCTCTATCAGCCTGGTTCTCTGAGTGACTATGTAAGGAAGAACATTCCTCCCTATCATCACCAACCCTGATGACGTGAAATTGTCCCGGGCTGCCAGGTGAGCAAGAAATACATGTCTCTTTGCACTTGAGTCATTACATATTCTGGAGTTTCCTTGTTACAGTAGTTACTACCGTGACCAAAGCACAGAGGCCCATGGAAGCCACAATGAAGCACTAAAGAGGGGTGAGCACTTCTTTATGCTGTAGCGTCTTATGTGGAATTCACACTTCCTTCAAAGGGAGCATACGCTTAGGTTAGGTTTGTAGAATAAGTCAATAATGTGACTTCACTTATTATAAAATTTCCCACAAAATAAGTGAAGACCTAAATCCCAGAGTGACTTAAAAAAAAACTTGGGGGCACCTGGGTGGCTCAGTCGGTTAAGGGCCTGACTTGGGCTCAGGTCATGATCTTGTGGTTTGTGAATTTGAGCCCCGCATTGGGCTCTGTGCTGACAGCTCAGAGCCTGGAGCCTGCTTGGGATTCTGTGTCTCCCTCTCTCTGCCCCTCCCCTACTTGTGCTCTGTCTCTCTCTCTCTCAAAAATAAATAAACACTAAAAAATATTAAAAAAAAAAACAAAACCAAACAGTTTTCTCCCAATCTGCCCCCAAACTTCTGATCTGGTCTGCTTTAACTTTTGAAGCAGGAGCAAATCTGGAGTGAAAGTTCACATCACATGCTGCAGGGACGAGTTCTTTTCTTACTTCAAGGCATCTGACTTGCACGTGCTCTGCTCAGTACAGTATATCAGGGGATTCCCTTTCTTTGCAGGCACAGCACAAAGTGAAGGTCAATCAGCACATAATTTTAGGAACATTGCTGTGTTGAAAGCAGCCTTCATTACTCTTCGTGAATGCTACCTGATATTGACTGAGGCATCATAAGGAGAAAAAAATTAATGGATCCTGCATATTTTGCAGTGCAATGTACTGTGATTACTGTGGAGTATGTATTAGAACTTTGGTTGAAAGTGAAGTCCCTAAAAAAAAAAAATGAAGCCCCTGTGCATTTTGCACAGGAATATCATAACGGGATTTGCAGACACAAAGCACACTGTCCAAATCATCGGGACACACATTTCAGGCATTTTCTAGGACCAGCTGCTAAGTCATGATTCAGACACATGCCTTACTATAAATTCCATCTCGAGGCACCAGCAACTTTTCGCTCTGCGTGTGTGTGCGTGTGCACGGGCGTGTGAACTCCCTTGTGAGCAGGAAGTCCACAGACACTGGACAAGGAAATGTAACGCCCAAAGGGCCACTGAATAGGCCTCACCCACTTGTAAAATCAGCATCCTCAGCATTAAGATAAGATTGGGTGGCAAAATGCTTAATTCTCATTTAAACAAAATAGAGCCTCACATATCGGGAAAACACACCTTGGAAATAAGACCTAAGCGAGCTCCAAAGGAGAAAAGAAGGAACTGAATGCACCCTCATCATCTGAGAGACAGCCGGTCTCGTAAATTTCACATCAACTTAGTTTGGCCTATAAACCAAATCTGCCTTAATGCTATTTGTAGATATAGATTGCTGTCTTTTTCATTACCGTTATCAAATGATGCATTTGCGGCTCAGCTCTGAGCTTCTTGACCCATTAAGTGGATTAGATTGCCTGTTGCCTTTGTCCTTTTGGCTTTTGCTTTATCCTCAAATATTCTACCCTTTTATACTACGTACATAACATACACACATTATTATGTATGACATGCACATACATGTGTCTGCAGTCCCAATTAGCCTGACGACCCCAGCCCTTCTGTTTTTAAGAGGACTGTGTTCAAATCTCTTATCACAGTCATCAATCCTTCCCTGTAGCAGCAGCAGGAGCTAAAATCCTCTGAGAAATGGAATGTCACAAGCCCAGCCCAGGGCTCCTTGTAGAGCTACACTCAGCAAATTGCAGATCATGCTCCCTATTAAGCTCCTGGCTGGTGCATCATGGTAGATTCGTTTTCAGGAGCAGCTTATGTGCCACTCCCCCCCCCCCCCCCCCCCCGCCACCCTGCTCCGTCTCTGTCTCATGCATGATAATCACAAGCCCATAGGAGCTGCAGCAGAAAAAAAAAAAGGCTCAGGACAAGTCCTGATGGTGTTATTACCATGAAAATGATGCTCTCGTACATTTGGGAAAAAGTTAAAGGGGGGAAAATAAAAGAGGGAGACAAAGAGCAAGGATTTGGTCCTGACTCTTGAAGCAAAAGGATACCTCCTAGCAAAGTTTGCTGTACATACAATTAACCTCCATGATCAGCTAAATATTGAGGGTCCACCATATGTGATATTACTCTGCTGGGTATTGGGAACGCAGCTCTGAACAAGACAGGTGCTCTCAGCAGGAGCTGGTTCAAGGAGACACATAGTTAAACAAGCAATCTTAGTAAAATATAGCAGCAATTGCTGTGATATGTGTACTTAAAATGAGCATTCAGAAGGGGATCCTAATGTGTTCTAAGTTTAAAGGGGGTTCTGGGCCCAGTTCCAATGTGGTGGTGGGGGGGTTTCTCATACACTACCAAACAATTCTTGGACACCAGTTGGGTGTCCTACAATTCAACTCAATTCTGACACTATCTACCTGGAGATCCTGCAGCATCAGTCCTATAAGAGTGTCCCCCTTTTTTTCAGATGCCAGTCACAGGCCCAGGTTATCACCTGTGCTTCTGACTGATTGGCTATAGATTGGGGGTTCCAAACCTCCTCCTCAGGTTTGATAAATGTGCTTGAGTGGCTCAAGGAACTCAGACAATCATTTCACTTGATTACTGGTTTATTATCAAAGGGTATAACTCACGAACAGTCAGAAGAGATGAATAGGGTAAAGTATGGGCAAAGGGCCTGGGGTCCCATGCCCTCCCTGGGTGCCGCCACTCTCCCAGCACCTCTATGTGTTCACCAACCTGGAAGCCCTCTGAAACCTGTCCTTTTGGGGTTTTTACAGAGGCTTCATTATGTAGGAATGATTGATTAAATCACTGGCCATTGGTGATGGATTCAACCTTCAGCTCCTCTCCTGTCTCCAGAGTTCAGGGGCCAGGACTGAAAGTCCCAACCTTCTAATTACACAGTTGGCTACTGTGGCAACCAGTCCCATCTTTAGGTACAGTCCAAAAGTCACGTCATCAATGTAACAAAAGACAACTTTATCCTTCTCATCAGGAAATTCCAAGAATTTCTGTGCCAGAAACAGGTCAAAGACCAAACATATATTTCCTTTTTCCCCAGTGTTATTGAGAAATATGGACATACATCACTGTGTATGTTTAAGGTGTTTAGCATGATCCCTTGATTTATATGTATTGTGAAATCATCACCACATACATTCAGCTAACATTCATCTTCTCATATAGATACAATAAAAAAGAAAAGGAAGAAGAAAAGCATCAAGGAAAACAATTTTTTTTCTTGTGATGCGAACTGTTAGGATTTACTCTCATGACAACTGCCCTGTATATCTTATAGCAGTGTTAGCTGCGGTCACCACGTTGTACATTACGTCTCTGGTACTTATTTATCTTTCAACCGGAGGTTGGACCTTTTGACCGCGTTCCTCCAATTTCCCCTCCCCACCACCTCCTGCTCTGGTAACCACAAGTCTCATCTTTTTTTCTATGGGTTTGTTTTTTGTTTCTTTTGTTTTGTTTTCTTTTGGTTTTTAGATTCATGTATAAATGAGACCGTACGGTATTTGTCTTTCTCTGTCTGACTTATTTTACCTATGATAAAGCCTTCAAGATCCTATCCATGGCAGCATTTGTTATCTCTTATCTTTTTGATGATGGCGATTCTAACAGGTGTGAAGCGATATCTCATTGTGGTGAGATGGTATCGCAATATTAAAAAAATTTTTTTAATGTCATCCCTTGACAGTTTCCTATCAACGGGATTACCACTTGGGTGCTGCAGGCGAGAATTTGGTCCACCAAGATCCTTGTGCTAGTTGTTGTGAGCACCTCCCTGCTCCTTGTCACAGTCAGATTCTGAATGGTCAAACCCACAGATTCCCCTGTGATCCTATGGTGAGAGATCCAAGTAGGGGATTCCACAAAGTGACCCACAGTGCTGGGCTGGTGCTGGATGTCCTTCCTGGGTTTCCTTTTCCCACTGGCAGAACCAGAGGCTCAGGACAGACCTGTCCATGATGCTGTACTGGCCTGGGGGAAGGGCAATACGGTCGACATGTAGTGGCTTTTCTTACCCTTCTGTGCAGTGTATCTGGTCTGTCAGGTGCAAGGGGGTGCTTCGGTCTCACCTCTGTGTTACAGAATTCTCCCAGTGCTGTCTTGTTCTCGAATAGATGTCACTGTTCTCTGTGAGGGGGGCCAAAGTCAGGAATGACCTATGCTATCATCTTGGTGATGTCGTTCCTACATTATGAACTATAATATCACATAGGGGAATCAAGGAAAGCTGCCTTTATAAATTGGCATTTGGGCAAGACATGGCAGAGAAGAAGAACTATGTATTTCCCTAGGAGATCCCCATGTCTTTGGTAGATAATAAGGGGGACTTGTAGCTTGTCTCCTAAATGGCCATCATCAATTCCTTTCTTCCTTTACAGGCATGGCATTTCCTCATTGAGAAGTGGAGTCTATTTCTTTCTCCTTTAATCCGGAATGATCTTAGTGACTTGGATTGATACTGTTATATTGCAAAAGAGATGTTCTGGAACTTTCAATAGCATCTTTGGAGAAATCCAGTGACCAGGGAAGAAGTCCAGCAATCCTGCGGCTACCCTGCTGTGAGATGCCATAGTGTTGTGAAGATATCTTAAAGGTGAGGTCGAGATGCCATGGAGATGGAGATAGAAACAAGAGGTAGGGAGAGAGAGAGAGAAAGACAGGGAGAGACCAGGTAGCACCATGGCTCAAGGTGTGTGAGTGAAGAAGCCACCTTGGAAGTGGTTCACCAGGCCCAGCTGCCCCAGCTGATGTCTAACACACAAAAGCATCTTGTTTACATCTTTATATAGCCCCCTACCCTTGACTCTAGGCTGATCTGTAACTCATTCTTGGTCAATAAAATGTGGCAGAAGTGATACTGTATACTTTCTGAGGCTAGAAGCCTTGAAGCTTTTGCCTGAGCCTCTGGTCATGCTTAGTTGTCTTACTCTGCTTCTTGAAGTCCAGCTGCCATGATATGGGAAGCCCAAGCCCTATGGAGGCCATGCGTAGGCACGCTGGCTTAAAGTTCCAGGTAAGCTTCCAGCAGATAGCCAGCATCAACTGCCAGCCACATGAGTGGGTCGTGTTGGTCTTCAGCCCAGTCAAGTTTTGGATGGCTACATACCCATCTGATATACAAGATCTCAACTGAGAATTGCTTAGCTTGGTCCAGTTAGCACCAGAAGTTCAAAAGGTAATAATTAATTGTTGTTGCAAACCACCACATTTTGGGGCTTTGTATTTGCAGCAATAGATAACTGGAAGATAAACCATTGCAACTAGTGTTTAACTTGGAAAAATGCAGTGTAGAACCTAATGTATCAGAAGAAAAACATTTGAAAAATTAAAATGTAGCATGCCAAGGGGTGCGTGGGTGGCTCAGTCGGTTGAGCATCCAACTTCAGCTCAGGCCATGATCTCATGGTTCATGAGTTTGAGCTCCACGTCAGGTCTGTGCTGACAGCTCAGAGCATGGAGCCCACTTCAGATTCCGTGTCTCCCTCTCTCTGCCCCTTCCTTACTCACACTCTGTCTCTCTCTGTCTCAAAAATAAACATTAAAATAATAATAAATAAATAAAATGTAGCATGCCAAGTACTGAAAGGCAAATGAATTCTCTTAGGCTATTAGGAAATCATTTGTGAATTATCTAATTATCACTGATAGTGATCTTATTTCAACTTCAAATGGATCGTGATCCATTTCAACTAATTATCACTGATCGTGATCCTCCCCTTAAGTCATTTTGAGAAGGGAAGATACTGAAGTTCTAGTATAAGGAGGGGTATAATTCTACCACAAGACACAGAAATGTACATCAAATGCCTCTCTTCTGCATGTGTTAGTAATCAAAACATCAGTCAATCCACCAACAAATAAAAAGTTTAATGACCCTTATATATGACATATATATGACATAGTCCCTGTTTTCAGGTTCCCAAAACATTTCCTAATAAGGTCTTTGTAGGCAGTGGGTGGGAAAACACAAAGCCTTGAGCAGGAGGAAACTGTACAGCCTATCACAGTGTCTGGAACATTAGTTCCTTACTAATTCTGTTGGATAAATCATGTGGGAAATCAGTGCCCAATGCTGGTCACCAACTCAAGGCCAGGTGCGGCTTTACCTTCTAAAGCTCTAAAGGATGATATATGCCTCAGGGGCCTGCCTGTAAGTCTGAAAATTCTTCAATCAGTGTCAGGATCAGGGAGGTCAGAATTGAGTGTTACCTGTGTGTATATATTATGCGAAATACATATTTTATATAAGTATAAATCTATGTATGAATGTATATATGTGTGTATATATCAATATGTATATATATGTATGTCTGTATAAAATCTTGCCTCCCCTTGTTCTCCTTTCATTTTGTGCAAGGTAATGTGTTAGACATTATAGGGTTTATATAAACGTCTGTTTCTAGCTTGAGGTCTTCAAAGTGCCCAAGACTCTAATTTACTCAATCCTCCATTTTATAAAAGGTTGAGATAAAAAGTATACTGTGGCGTAGTTTAAAGTTCAGGAGGAAGGATCTTCAATAGATACAAAGTAGCATGAAATAAAATAAGCCTAAGCACCTTACCGCGCTATGGAATTCTTATGTGGATACTAAGACACAGAGACACAGGGACTGCTCCCAAGCACGGGCAAGTGGGTAACGTATGCCCAGAGGATCGGAAGACCCAACTCTCCAACTCATCTGACACTTTGCAGGAATTCCATCATTAAAGGCATTTCTTTGGGGTTAGCATTTTATTCATCAGACATTTGTTCACAAATACGTTGCCCAAAGAGAGTAAAGTAACCGCTGGGAAATCAACAGAGAGTGACATCGTGGATACAAGGGAGGTGACTGAGGTGAGGATCAAGAATGGAGAGGTGAGGCTGCAAGCATCGGGGGCCTGTGGGAGAAAATGAAGGCTCTACCTAGGAACTCCAGTCTAGGGTTGTGGGTGCTGGGGCAGCATGATGGGAGGAGGGAGAACATCTTGTGCAACTTGTGCATCTTGTGCACATTTGCTCCAAAGTTGCTCTCAGCTGGAGAATCAGACCGAATGATTATAGTGAGTCCCTCAAGACAGGAACACAGGACAGGGGGTGGAGTGGTGGAAGACACAGGGAGAAGCAGACACAGGGCGAGAAAGTTCTACTTCAATCTGTGTCCCCATCTCCCACATTCACAAACAGGCCTAACTTTTGCTTTAATAAGAGGGTTTTTAAAATCTGCTAGACCTTTTTATATTATTTCCATTTGCTGACCATAGCTGTAACCTCAGGGAGGAGTTGCTTCCCCTTTGTAGCTATGGTCTGTCTGTGCCTACCAAGGTAGAAAAGACAGAAACTAGTCTTGCAAAGAGAATCTTAGGATACTCTCCTGACCCCACCATTGCCACCAGCTTCATAGAGTAGCAAAGCAATGTTTTAAGCTCAGGTCAAAGGGTTACCCATTTATACAGAGCCTCTCTGATCCCCATAATGGCCCATTTCTCACAACAAGTAGTAGACTGGTGACAGGAGATACAGGATGAACAAGCCTGCCCTCTGAGCAGAGGGCACTGCCCTATCAGCACCGGCTCTGCTTCCAAGTAGATCCAAATGTTCTTGACATTTGGCAGCAAAGATAGTAATCCACCTCCAACAATTAGACGGTATCAGGAAAATCCAAGGTTACATGAAAACCAGGGACCTCATTTCTATCTGACTATAAATACCATATGCATTAAAGAAAAAATGGGAGATGTACCTGGACTTAAATGATCCACCATAAAGTCAGTGTCAAGGGAAAGAAGGGAATATAGTTCTTAGAATTTTTTTGGTTGCCATGACAGATTCCTAATTAGCTTAATGAAAATAGGGAACTTTTCTTCAAATGCCAGAGGTCTCATGGAATCCAAGAACAGAACTGTACACGGGTTCCAGGAACAACCGGAACTAACAATAAAACTCATCACAACCATCTCTGTCTTCATTTTTCATTTATTCCTCTCAATTTCTTTCTCATTTTTTTCTTTCTTCAAATTGGCTGCCTCCATTTCTCCTGAATACCATGTGGAAATATAATCATGGAGTACACAGCTTTAAAGTATATGCCATAGGCAATGGAAAAGTACCAGCTTGAAGCTCTGGCTTCAAGGCCGACAACGGTAGAAGGGGTTCCTATTGGCTTACCTCAGGTCAAGGGTCACAGCTAGGGTCATGGGGCTAGAGTCACACAGCACAGAGGGGATGCTCCCGAGGTAACTGTATGCATGGTGACCATGTGGGTGGGAGTGAGGGAACAGGGGTCACAGCCTCCAGAAAAACCAAAGAACCAGGCAGGCCAACGATGTGGCCAACACAGAAACCTTAATGCAGCACAGCAGACCTAAATGCAGGTTTGGGCATGACGTGGCCACTGTGAGACCATTTCTCTGAGAACTGGCTGCCCCCCAATCCTGCTTAAATATCCCTCTACTTGGAGCAACAGAGACCCTTGTTTAATCGTGACGAGACTTCACCTAAATCCTCACTGACAACACTGAAGTATTCCTCCCATTAGACCTTTCTCTCTTACATCCCATACATCATAGTCTCACCTGCTCTCAGAATGACCTCTGGGGAGGGAATGGCAATGAATGACAATACTGCCCCCCTTACCTTCAGACTTCCCCTTTGCAGCCATCAGATCTCTCTTGACTTTTCATTTAGCATTTCCTGGGACTGGGGGGAGAAGTGTAGGAGTAGGTGGCACAGAGAACTACTTTTGCTACCAGCAAGTGCTGTAGATTTGTGGGGATGTTCCATCATCCATGGAAACCATTTGTTTAAGCAATTAGGAATTTGGGTCTAGGGCATTTGTAGGGATTAATGACCAGGTGGTAAAAACTGACTGCTTACAGCCTTGTCAAGGGCTGTTTATCAGCAGGAAATGACCTGCTTCAAGGTGACTGATGACATTTAGTTGGAAAATTAGGTGAACAAGAGCACATACTCACTTTGAATGACTCAAGGATGACAATATAGTGAAAACTTTCCTTGGGCAAGACTAGCTTCTCGGTTAGCCATATGAAGCATTTTGCCCTTGGTTTTAGACACAGAGGTCCTCTCTGTAAACATTCTTTTCTTTTAGTGGACCATAGAGAACTGAAATCATGAAATGAGAAAAAAATCTGCATCACTGTTGTGTAGATATTTAATCCTAAAATTCAGCACAAATATGAGGTTATGTGATGCAGTGGAAAGAATAATAGACCAAAAGTTGGGGCCAGAATTCTAGACCTGACTGTCATTCCTTACCTTTGTGACCATGAAGAAGTCATCTCACTTCTGAGTTTATTTGTGTCCCAAATAAGGCAAGTGATCTCAAAGGTACTCCTAGCTCTGTCATTTTGTAAGTATAGCTGTGGACTATGATCAAGTTACCTGGAGAAAATGTGATGCAGTCAGCAATATGATTTTGTACTTGTTGAATGCTATTTTTTTTTCTAATGCGGTCAAAGATTCTGCATATGCTGGTCACATGGGATACTCAACAACTTATTTTGGTGACTGAGTGAGATGCCTGTGAAATACTATGCTTCCACTCTTGCCATTCCTGTCTCAGAACCCGATGTGCCCACCCTCTTGGTACTCTTCATCTGGTCTTATTCATAGAATGCCCTTAACGTTAACAAATCAGAAAGGGTAAGCCATAAGCCCACCATTACTGGGAAAGTTATAGTTCATGGCTCCCAGATTTGAAAAAGGGTTTTGAATGATGGGGTGGGCTGTTGACAAAGGGAATTGCCCTGGGTGAATATCTGTGTGGAGCCTCAGAAAGCTCACAGGGCTGGAAGGGAAAGTTGTGGCAATGGTACCTTCATGCTTAGGTTACAATGGACAGCCAGGACAAGAAAAACAGCCTCTTGTTGGAAAAGGCAAGTCAGGAGCTAAAGTTTCTTTGTGGCATTAGGATGATGAAATTATCTTCAAAGAACAATATTTTCCAACCAAGAATGCATTTGGGGCATCCAAAGCCATAAATCGATAGGTATTTTATAGAACACTATGAACACTTAACTCACCTGAAGCCCACAGTAGCTCTGTGAAGGAGGTTGTTATCGCCATCTATCAACGAGAAAATTGAGGCTTACCTGGGATAAATAATGTTCCCAAGGTCATGCAGCTGAGCTCAGACACTATTCCTTGCCTGATTCCAGAACATACCATACTGTTTCTCCAGGGGGAAACATAGAGCAGATAATCTGCCTCCAAATAATTAGGAGTGAACGATGAATTGATGTATTTAATTTTAACCCCAAATGGAAGCTAACGCTTAAATGGTGTTCACTGTGCACCAGCTACTTTTTCAATGCTTTCCATAAATGAACTGGTTTAATGCTTACTGTGTGCCTTGGACATAGTTACTATTAACTTTATTCACCTAGTGAAAGGGAGTCACATAGCAGTTGAGTAACTAATCCAAGATTCCACAGCCAGCAACTGGTAGTTTTAAAGCCTCATGATGATCTGTCCCTGTTGATTTTGGAAGGTAAAGAATAAAAAAGAACACCTTGGGATTGGCTGTAAGACCAAGGGAGGTTTAACCTCCATACCACGTGGTTTAATTTTCACAAGGGGGAACAGGCCAGTGGAAAGAGAATATGAGTTTTCTCTGTGATCCCAGCCTCAGCTGGAGAGGCTACAGGGCAGGTACCCAGCCTGCTCTTGCTCTGAAACAGTGGGATTCACCTCTGGCAAGGGAAGCAAAGGACAGAAACATAAGCAGCCATCAATTGATTTCTTTTTAAACATTAGAGGGGGAAAAAATAGGCAGATGATAACTCAGCACTTTAAAGCTTTGCAGATTGGGACGGTGTTAGTCAAATTGCTAGGATAAAGTAGGCAGAGTTAGACGGAGCAAAGGAGGATACCTGGAGGTCATTACATGCTGTGTATCTTGACTGCCACAGCTACTGCTCTAACTCGTTAAAATTTTCCCAAAGGTAATGAAATCAAGAGGGAGGAATCTCCACAGAGTGGAAAGAGCCTGGGGCTGAAGATGCAACAATTTCTTAGCAATCTTATTGACATTAGGTTCTGTATGAATCAACAGTCCAATATGGTTACAAAAAGAGAAAAGTGGGCACAGCTGTCTTGGCCCCGTCAGATAAAAAGTACACAGAACAGAGGGTGTGAGACGTGATGGTTCCATTTTACTCTGTGTCGGTCAGAGCCCACCTGGCATAAGGTATCAGGTCTGGACATCATGTTGAGAGAGAGTACAGCTGGGGCAGAGCCAGCAGAATGCGTGCAACCGTTAGGCCCAAAGAGAAGGGAAAATTCTGACCGGGGAAGGGCTGAGGTTAGAGCAGAAGCTGTCCCAGAGACATGAGAGAAAAGGGGTGGATCTTGGGCAACTGGCAGATGACACTTCCTGGAAAATCAAAAAGAAAAACCTATCACCGTTCAGAGCAGCGAACACTTTCTGCAAGAAAGTACTCTTGTTAGTTGCATTTTTCTATAATAACCAGAAATTCGTTTTCCCTGACTACCCTTTTCCGTTGCACTCCCACGTGACCTCTTTCTCTAGCCCACGTCCCTACTTAGTTTTCCTCTATGGTCTTTAGCAATGCTTATTTATGATCTCCATCTATTAGAAATTACACTCACAACGACATTCATTGTCCATTGCCTCCTGCTGTATTCTCACTGTCCACAATTGTGCCTGACAAGGTAAGTGCTCGGGAAAGATTAATCGAATGAATGAATGAATGAATGAATGAGGTAGCAGCAACAGAAATAGTGAGATACGAAGGAGACAGGGTGGCACACGTATCTCACTGCCCGGGTGCTGGAAGCACAGATGACTCTGACCATGGGAGATTATGAATGTCCTGTCAGGTGGAGGTTGAGTTAGATGACCATTCCTACACTAGTAATTTTATGAAACTTCAGGAATATGAAGGGGAAGGGTGAAAACAGCTTTCTGGACAGAATAAAAATTCTAAAATGAAACTTAAAGTTTTTCACCTGTGAAGGAACTAGCAATCTGGGTGAAAATGAGCTCTCTAGACTGTTACAAACTTTCTTAGTTTTGGCGGTCTGTGGTGCCAGGAGAGATTTTGAAAACCTTTATTTGGAATATAAAAACCCATGTAGATGTTAGTAGAACGAACCCATCACAGCTGAAGGCTAAAGATAGAGAAAAGCAGGTGGTATAGAAGAAGATGAGGCTCGTGTCTCTGAAGGCTGTGGGAGAGAATCCTTCTTTCCTTCCCAGCGAGGTTACCAGCAATCTTTGGCATTCTTTGGCCTTGTAGATGCCTCACTTAATCTCTGCCTCTGTTGTCACAGGGCATTTGCCTGTGTTTCTGTGTCCAGATTTCCCACTTTTCTGGGGGGATGTTTCTTTATTTTTGAGAGAGAGAGAGAGCACAAGCGACGGAGGGGCAGAGAGAGAGGGGGACAGAGGATACGTAGCGAGGTCTGTGCTGACAGCGGTGATCCTGATGTGGGGCTCAAACTCACTAACTGTGAGATCATGACCTGAGCTGAAGTCAGATGCCCAACCAACTGGGCCACCCGGGCACACCCAAATTTTCCACTTCCTATAAGGACACCTGTCTCTGGATCAGGGCCCATCTTAACCAGATGATACCTACAAAGACCCTGCCTCCAAAGAAGGTCACATTCACAGGATCTGGGACTTAGGGTATAAACTATCTTTGGGGGGAGGGACACAATTCTACTCATAAGAACATATCAAAAACACCAAGTTGGGCATCTGAGGCCTGAATGAACCAACTTTTCCTGGATGGTCAAGCCTTGCCTCCTACCCTGCCTTTTGGGGATAGTGTGTGTAAAAGGAATAGGGATCCTCCTACAGTCTCCCTTCCATATTCAGAAATTACAGGAGAGTACACTCTCCTAAACTCTGACCTTTGAGGAAAGTGAACATAAAAGAAAATAAAAACAATTTAACTTCAAAGCTTTGGCTAGGGTCTTTGAGGAGCTAAGGTATGGCTTTCGAAGAGCAGATTTCTCTATAATGAGATTGTAGTTAATATTGTTGCTTCCTTTTGGATAAAAAACTAATGATGGTGTTCCCTCTCCCTCACCAGTGGTTGTTCAGATTTCAAGACATTTGGGCCAATATGATTTATTTATTCTTCATTCATTCAACAAATATCTACTGAGTTTCTATTACATGCCAAATACTTCTAAAATGTGGCTACAAATGCTCTATGCATTAGATGTGACCTCTGTTACTGGTTTTTAAATCTCATCACTGTTAAAAAGATGTCTAAAAGAACATGGAGAAAAATGGCACTTTGTCCAGAAAATGGTACTATGCAAATAAGTTTCAACTGGCATGTAGAAGGTCTTCATGGCTACTCTAAAAATGTTGAGAATACAGGAGCAGATAAGGCAAGATGGACAAGAGGCTTGTTTGAGGTTTCTGCAAAGAAAAGCCAGGGTCCCTCTCCCATTGGGTGTGAACAAGGGTATACTGCTGTCACAGTTGCTGACTCTGAGGGTATGAGCCCTAAGGTAAAGCCAATGCTTTGTTCAACAGAGCAGAGAGAGGGAAAGAGCTCGAATCTCTGATGACATTGTTGAGTAACCGACCTAACCAAACCTTATATTAGGGCATTCTGTGTTATGAGAAAATAAATTCTGAAAATAAACATTGAATTAGGTTTGACTTTTGCACTGCTGGTGGGAATGCAAACTGGTGCAGCCACTCTGGAAAACAGTATGGAGGTTCCTCAAAAAATTAAAGAGTGCTACCCTATGATCTAGCAATTGCACTAGTAGGTATTTATCCAAAAGATACAAAAATGCTGAAGGGGCACATGCACCCTGATGTTTATAGCAGCACTAGCAATAATAGTCAAATTATGGAAAGAGCCCAAATGCCCATCGACTGACCTGACGAATGGATAAAGAAGATGTGAGATATATATATATATATATATTGGAATAATGCTCAGCAATCAAAAAGAATGAGATCTTCTCATTTGCAACAACGTGGATGGAACTAGAATGCATTACGTTAAGAGAAATAAGTCAGACAGAGAAAGATAAATATCATAGGATTTCACTCATGTGGAATTTAGGAAATGAAACAGATGAACATAGGGGAAAGGAAGGTTAAACACGATAAAAACAGAGAGGGGGAGGCAAGCCATAAGAGACTCTTAAATACAGAGAATAAACTGAGGGCTGCTGGAGGGGTTTTTGGGTGGGGGCATGGGCTACATGGGTGGTGGGCACTTGCTGGGATGAGCACTGGGTGTCATATGTTAGTGATAAATCACTAAATTCTACTCCTGAAACCATTATTACGCTAATATGTTAACTAACTTGGATTTAAATAAAATTTTTCAAGAAGAGGTGGGTTTGGACTGAGTTTTGATTTTTTGCATGCTAAAGATAACACTGACATGGGCAGCCTTTGTCTTTCTTAAATTCCACACAGTCTGAAGGCCACAGGAGAATAAAGGAGAATGGCACCTCTCTGTTTACCAATATTCTGTCTTGTATATGTGTTGTTGTAGGAGATTTTAGTTGTTATGTTTTGAAAATGGAAACAGTTGGTGAGAAGAGAGTGCATTTATAGGCAGGGAAGCCAGGAATTGTGTCTTCAAGCAGACTGCATCTCAAATGCTTTACCTTTTTTACCTTTTTTTAAGCTCTTTCTGTAAAGCACACAGTTTAGAAACATCTTCCTTTTTGTATAGTATGGTAGGCCCTTCTTATCCATGGGGAATATGTTCCAAGACCCCCAGCGGATGCCTGAAACCATGGAGAGTACTATGGATAGTCCCAGTACTAGTATACTGTTTTTTCCTACACATATAGACATACGGCAAAATTTAATTTATAAACTATGCACAGTAAGAGATTAACAACAATAGCGAATAATTACAATATACTATAATAAAACGTATGTGAATGTGGTCTCTCTCTCTCTCTCAGAATACTTTATGGTCCTTCGCTCACCTTTCTTCTGGTGATGATGTGAGGTAATAGAAATGCCTCTGCAATGAGATGAAGTGAGGTGAATGACAGGCTTTGGGCTACCATTGACCTTCTGACCATCTGTCAGAAGGAGAGTCATCTGCTTAGACTTCGGTTGACCGAGGATGACTGAAACCGTGGAAAGCAAAACCGATAAGGATAAAGGGAGGCTGCTGTAATCCTTTTCAGTTCACGGTCAATTTCGTAAAATCTCAACAGCCATGAGCCGTGCGGTGGAATCGTGGGGAGTGGGAGAAGGAGGCTGTAAGAAGTATAGCCTGTTCATGTTCATCACCAGCCAGTGCACGTGAGGAGACAGCACGCTAGGAACTCTCATCAGTGAGCAGACGCTGATGGTGAATAGAAGTCAACACTCGTTCCGTCATGGAGACCCATAAAAGAGCAGAGAACTGTGGAAAGGCAGCCGCAGCATAGAACTAACTTAGAGAACAAATGAAACAAGCCCACCTTTCCCAAAATTCACGAGAGAGAGCTCACCTTTGAGGGTGAGGGAATTGCTGCCATTTGCATTGTATTTACCGAGAGTTTAAATTAAAAAAAATAATTATATTTCACACATCTTAAATTATTAACAGGCCAATGTCCCTGTTAATTTGCAGTGATCACCCTTTGTTCTCTGGGCACTTGTCAGGCTCTCCTGTTTGAGCCATGTACTTAGATTGCATGCAAATATGTACTGCTTTGTGATGTGAGCAAGAGGCAGCTGTGCATTCACATGAGTGTATTGAGTGTTATCAACAAATATTCAAAGCCTTTAGGAACAGATATTTTGAGAAGTTGATTCCTGCCTCCTTCCCCATCCTCCATCTGCCCCCTTTTAAGACCGTCTCAGATCCCTTCCCCCAGTTGTCACCAGCATGTGCTTCCAGATCTGGGATGTGCTTTCTCCTATCTTCTTTATTTTGTCAAGTTTAAATTTCAATGTTTTCGCTCTTCTGCCATCTGCTTTTTCTCCCTTTCTTTTTCATTCCCGTCTCTTCATTCCTCGTTTTTCTATTTATCCCTAATAAGAACGATATACACTTTAAGTAATACACTTAGAAGCAAATACCCACACGCTAGAATTTCCCATTAGGAGAATCTGTTGTTGGAGAGGGATTATTGTAATGAAGAAAGAGATAGAGTGGGCTTTTATTTGTTTGTTTGGTTATTCTTCTTCTCATCTTTATTGTTTGCCTTCTCTCCGGTGCTTTCTTGCTTCTTTTTCTTGTTTCAGATTTTATTGTTGTTCTTCCAGATTTTGCTCTATGTCTCTTATTACCACTTTCTCAAAACATTTGGGTGTTGCATTGGTTTGTCAGGAGTGCTGTAACAAATTACCATAAACTGACTGGATAAAACAACAGAAATTTATTGTCTCACAGCTCTGGAGGCGAGAAGTCCAAGATCGAAGGGTTGGCGGTGTTGGTTCCTTCATGGCATAGGGAGAAATCTGTTTCATGTCCCTCTCTTGTTTCTACCAGTTCTTCTGGCAGTCCTGGTATTCTTTGTCTTATAGATCCATGGCCCCAATCTTTGCTGTCATCTTCACATGGTGTTCTCCCTGTGCACATGTCTGTGTCTAAAGTTCCCGTTTATTTTTTAAATAAGGACATCAATTATATTGGATTAGGGCCCACCCTAATGAGTGCACCTTAACTTGATCATATGCAAAGACCCGATTTCCAAATAAGGTCACATTCTCAGGTATTGTGGGTTAGGATAAGTACATCTTTTGAGGGGGCACAATTCAACCCACAACAGACATCGTATGATTGGTCATATGACCAGTCTTCTATGGGGGCCCAAATACTGATGAATATTGTGATTTCTTCTTTACATGTCAGCAATACATCAGGGATCTCTTCAGGACCATCAAACTCACAAATTCTGTTTGTTTTTGTCAGAGATGGAACTCAGATCAAGTCTTTTTTTTTTTTTTTTTTTCAACGTTTTTTATTTATTTTTGGGACAGAGAGAGACAGAGCATGAACGGGGGAGGGGCAGAGAGAGAGGGAGACACAGAATCGGAAACAGGCTCCAGGCTCCGAGCCATCAGCCCAGAGCCTGACGCGGGGCTCGAACTCACGGACCGCGAGATCGTGACCTGGCTGAAGTCGGACGCTTAACCGACTGCGCCACCCAGGCGCCCCGATCAAGTCTTGAATTTGGTGAACACATGCACATTAAAGTAGTGTTTCTCAGGTGGTCACAGAGTTACAGTCTGGGGATAAAACCTCCCTCATTCCTTCTTATTTTTAATCCACTTAGGTATAGTGAAAGCATTAATCATATGCTTATATCACGCAGAATAATTAAGCAGGAGAGTTGGGCCTTGAAGGCTACTCTCAATAATCAGCATTGTTTGTGAGTAGCCATGAAGCATTGCCTTAGATAACTTCAGTTTCCTCCTGCCAACTAGAGGTTGGCCCCATTTACAACTGGGACAGGGCACCTCATGTAGTACTGAGACATGGACCCCTAGGAGCCCATCTGGTCCGTAACCACTGCTCTGTGTAGGTGGTTGCTGAGACATCTTTTGTTTCCATGACCCTACAGCTCTGGTAGCCCTTTTGCTGCCTCAGGGCTACCCTGGACAACCAGGAGTCTTTGTGAATCTGTCTGGCCCTGTTACCCTTAGACCCAGGACCATGTAGCCTTTTTCTCTCTTTCTGTCATCTGCGCACCTCTTTCCCCAGACCTTTTCTGGGGAAAGATGTGCACATTCTTCTCCCAAGAGCACACTGATTTCTTGGCTCTTATCATCTGTCTTTTTTCATCTCTTTCTTTCCCTCTCTCTCTTTCTCTCCACCAACCCCCCCGCCCCGCCCCCGCCTTATCCCCTCCTTAGCTTTGGAGAAATCTTTTTCTTATCTGGAATGGGAGTGGACATTGAGGCCTTGTCTATAAGCAAGTCCAAATTCCTCAAGGGCTTGGGGCTTGGGGAACACAGGACACAGCCTGCCAGGCCATTTGTGCTTTCTGCCTGTCACATGCTTCTCCATAGACAATGTAGAGAAAACGGATTGTTTGCCTGAAAAGAGGAGGTAGGAAAAGGGGAAATGCCATGATAAAAAATCACGTCTCCAAAGCAATTATATCAAAGAAATAAGGGCTCTTCATTTTGCTGGGAAATGTGCTTTTTGAACATATTCCACTTGTAGTGATTTAAAAGTATTTTTTAAGGAAGGGTGTGCTAAACAGGGCCTTAACATCTTTAATCTTTTTTAGTATTACTATATTTGTATGGTAAATGTATGCTAGATTTGGGATATATAATTGCTTGGCTGTATTCAATAGTAATGTTCAACATGGCACACAAAGCTGTTATTTTTAGCATCCTGAATAAAAATGTTTTCTCTTCTTAGACTGTAGCCTTCCCTGTCACATCCATTCAAATTAACCCTGATACATTATTGATGTATCCTCAATACTCAGTTTCTATACGTAATTTTAACCAGTAAACATTTTGAAGACCTAAGATGCTTAATTTTATAACTGTGGAACTTCGAGGTATTTAATATCGCCTGCTTTCCAACCCCCCGAGTCCTCCTTTTCTTTTTCTTTAAATGTTTTAAAAAGTTTATTTATTTATTTATTTATTTATTTATTTATTTATTTAGAGAGGGAGAGAGGGCACAAACAGGGAGAGAGAGCACAAACAGGGGAGCACAAACAGGGCAGAGAGAAGGAGAGAGAGAATCCCAAGCAGGCTCCGCATTATCAATCCAGAGCCAAAGTGGGGCTCAAACTCATGAACTGTGAGATCATGACCTGAGCTGAGATCAAGAGTTGGACACTTAACCAACTGCACCAGTCAGGTGCCCCAATTCTCCTTTTCTAAATCTATGGGCACAGGACCCCAAAACAGCCCTATGCTGGTCTCTAGGACTACTTCTGACCTCAAAATAGGGGGAACTTAAGATTCTTATGCCCACCCTGTTAGGTGAATTTCCAAGTGGCTCCTGGGTTGCCCGTGACCTTGTGCTCCAAGCTCACCAGCTAGGCTTTTGAGGTGCTTCTGAGACACAGACCGACTGTGCCGCAGTTCTGGTGCTGATCAAGCACCTCTCGACAACAGATCTAGAATTACTGTTCTCCCAAAACTGGGTCATAGGATGGCTGGCAGGGAGAATGGGACTTTCCAGCTTCAGACAGTCTTCTCCCAGGTTAATCATATGCCCACACATCTAGATTCCTCTGACTCTTATCCTCCGATCTCCTAGGCTAGAGCTCTATTTACTGAACACTATGGTAGTCACACTTCTCTCACTCTTTCCCGCATGGCACACACCAATTAAAGCAACGTTTTCTCTTAAGAACTCACCCCTATTTGGCTTATATATCAAATCCTTTGCCTTAGCAGGGCGCCCTGTGTAACCAGTGCCTAGTACTAAATATTTCAGCTGTTGGAGATAGATGTCCTCCCCACATCTACTAGAAGGCAGCTTGGCCCTATGTCTCCATGCAATAGTCTAGCCCAGAGTCAGATGTTAAATGTGTGTGTGTGTGTGTGTGTGTGTATATATATATATATATATATATATATATATATATATAGCACACACCCACCCGGCTATTCAGGGCAACCCTGGAATTAGATGTGGAGTGTTTCCCCCCCTCAGCTATACTGAGACCTCTTGAGAGAATTTTGTTCCTTCTTGAGGACTCCATTCTTCCACTTGAAAAAAGGACAATTATAGCTGCCCTTTCATGAGTGTTATGGACAGAAATGATGGTTATAAAGAGATTTTCCTCAAACTGTTAACATGGTTGCTTCTGAAGAGTAGAATTGTGTGTATATGAGGGGAGATCACTTTCAATTTTATTATTCAATTTATTTAATTATACATAATGAGAAAATACTACTTCATCATTATCATCATCATCATTGACAACAACATCATTGTAGTAAAAAATAGGGAAAAATGAGTTTGAAGGCTAATTCAGGCCAGAAGCCAGAGTCTCTTGCTTCCATGCTTGGACAATTTTAAGGGCTCTCTGATGCTTTACTGTAGAGGACTGACTTCTGATCTTTTCTGGTAACATTTTGACTTTCCAGTAGGTCCTCTGTAGAAATATCACTAGGGTGGAAAAGAGAGACAGCTTAACAGAAAGAGGGCATTCTGAAAACGGCTGTGGAATCTGAGGAGAACATGGGTCGGGATTGCGAGACTGAGGTCTGCCAGAAATGACAGCTTAGGCCTTTTGATCATGGGTTCCCCTGTGAGCTGTTCAGCTGTGCTTCTCTAGCTTCTCATGCTCCTGCTGCTACAAATCCTGTTGCTCCTTGGTAGAAAATCTGTCCCATTCTAAGGGGGGACCACTACATGCTCTCAACATCCATTAAGTACCACCTGAGTGGTTACATCACTGCTCTCAAGATCAGCGTGAGTCCTGTGGCTGAAGGAGGCTTTCTCACCATCTGTAAGAAAGCTAGCTGCCATCTTCCATCTGTCATTACAGACTTCAGGGTGCTTGGCAGAAGGCACAGAGCCATCAACGCTGGAATCATCAGACTTGCATTCAAATATTAGCTTGCAACTTAAAGGCTAAGTATTCATGGACTAGATATCAAACCAAACTATGCATCCCTTTTCTTTGTCTGTAAAAGGAATACAATTATAATTCCAACTCTGTAGGGTTGTTATGAGCATTGAATGAGATTATGCATGTAAAGGATTTAGCAGAGTGACTGGCACATTATAAATCCTCTTGAAAAGTGAGGATTATTGTGCTACTGTTGTCATGTTCCTAAGAGACAAATATTTAGTAACTGAACAAGAGGGTGGTATTATCCCTTATCTTCATTACTTCCTGGCTAGAGTACCCGTGTGGTGCCTTTTCTCTAATATTTGGTGGCTTCTCATTTAAGCAGATTCATTGTTATCCTTAAAGATACGATTATTTCAGAACAATGTCTCTTTGGTCTTCAAGGTGCCCTGTTTTGGGGATTGAATCATGCCACTGGAAATTTTCTCCACAGCCAGCTAAACATCACACCAGAGTTGGACTATGCCTTGCTGAACCATCACTCTTGACAAAGGTGTTCCAACGATGGTGTTTTTCCCAGGCACATAGGACATTCCAGGTGCCACCTTTTTAGCATATGCCTCCCATTTTCAGAATGGCTCAGGTAGAAAGTTAAAGGAAACGATGAAGTCAGTTAGTCCAGAGAAGCAATTCATATGTCAAGGAGCTATTTCATATATTCAGCATTTATGAATTGAGAATTTAATATGTACCAGGCACCATAGTGGGGTTGGGCATAGAGAGGTGAATGAAGTAGGCATGATGCCTGCCCCTTGTGGAGCTCACTATTGGGTGGGTGTGGGAATCAGGTGTGTAAGCTAACAAGGAGGGAAACAAATGCATAAATAGGTAATTATAAAGTGAGCCCATCTAACAAAAGGAAACAAACAGCTAGCTGTCATAAGGAACAATGGGGTAGGGATCAGAGAAAGCCTGTTTTAATCAGCAATAGTTAACCGAAATTTTGAGGATAAGGAGATTTCATCAAAGAGCATTCTAGAGAGAGAAAATAGCAAAAACAATGGCTCCAAGGCAGTGTAACTTCAGCTGGTCCAAGGAATTAAGAAGGAGGCAGTTTGGGTAGAGTGTAGTGAGATGGGAAGAGTGAGTCAATAAGATGGACAATATAAACAGAGGGCAAGATCAAGCATGGTCTTGTGGACTGCAGCATCTAGTGTGAACATTTCCAAAACGGAAATGGAGAATGGATTAAAGGAAAGTCAAAGAAAAAACTTTCTTCTCCCTCTCCCTTCCCTTCCCTTCCCTTCCCTTCCCTTCCCTTCCCTTCCCTTCCCTTCCCTTCCTTTTCTAAATATTTGATAAGTGCTTACTATGTGTCAGTATTATTCTAGTTACTGGAGATACCGAGCTAAACAAAGAGATAGAAATTTAGCCTTGGTGTTTCAAACATTCTATGCAGGAGGCTGTAGTCCAGTGTAGAGGAATGAGGACCAGTTGAAGGAGTGGCAGCGAAGACGGACAGAAGCAGAAGAGTTTTACATCCCTCCTTTCACCCCACACATCAGCTGGCAATGCCAATATTTCACCTAGCTCCCGACTCAGGTATCATGGAAAACCATTCCTTTAGCTCTCCTGCCTGACCTCTCCCCTACCCCACTGTCATCTGACTCCATGTCTCATTTCCAGAAAATGATGATGATGAGAAAAGCAAGAGAAACAGCCTGAAAGTACAAAATCAATATATGAATTAGAACATGAATCAAATGAACGGAAGGAAATGTTTGGGGAGAATGAATGAGGGCAGAGTGCCAGCATCAATGTGCCCCCTGTAAGAAGAATGGATCATGTCTTAGGGAAAGGATGGTTAACCCGGTTCACTTGAAGAGATTAGGTATAGGATTTTATAAACTCAAGTTCCCCATCAACTTCTTGGTTCTGACACCGAGGGAGGGTTGAATCTTGGGGCCTCTACCTTAAATTTAAAGAAAATAGCATGCATTTGAAGAAGCCATTGTAACCTAGAATCTAGGTTCTGGAAAGACAAAAAAGGGGCATTTCCTCATAGATTTTCTCTGTTATAGCCGCTAGGGGCTCTTGAGCATTTAATACTATGTCTAGTCTGTATTGAAATGTACTGTAAGTATAAAATACTCACTGGATTTTGATGACTAAGTACAAAGGTAAGAATATAAAATCTCTTGTTCAATAATTTTTACATTGGTTATATGTTGAAATATTCTAGAAATTGGGATAAGGAAAATATATTGTTAAAATTAACTTCACCTATCCCATTTACTGTTTTAAAATATGACTACTAAAAACTTTATCTATGTAACTCTCATATTTCTATTAGATAGCGCTGCTCTAGATAATAATAGTAACTAATACTTATTGGCACCAATGTGTTCCAGACACTGTTCTAAGCATGTCACATGTAATTTCTAATTTTTATCCTCACAGCAAAATGTAAAGGTACATACTAACATAGCTCCATTTCTACAAATAAAGAAAAGAAGGCGTAGCTAGATTAAGTAAATTTTCTAAGCTCCTATGAGTAGATAGTGGCAGAGCTGGGACTCAAACCCAGCCAAGCTAGCTCCAGAGCTCACATTCATTCATCCTATTACCCTTCTTCTTGGTGCTGAGGTGAGAGTTGCTTCAGAAGCTTATATGGAGCGGGGCAGTTATAACAAGGTCAACAATGACTTGATGCTTTTTTTGTACTGATTAGCAATTCTAGACTATAAGAAACAAAGACACACTCATATTGCCTGAGTTGATGGGGACTTATTATAAGGATAGAGAAGTAAGCAAAGAGTTCTACCAATGACAACATCAGGTGTCATGGAGAACTGGAAAGTTATTCAGGATACCGTAGTGATTCCGGTGTAAGAAACAATTCCTAGACAGCCATTCTTGGGTGGTGCTTTCTCTCTGCCTTTGTCTGAGAGGCGAGAAGTCCAAGATCGAAGGGTTGGCGGTGTTGGTTCCTTCATGGCATAGGGAGAAATCTGTTTCATGTCCCTCTCTTGTTTCTACCAGTTCTTCTGGCAGTCCTGGTATTCTTTGTCTTATAGATCTTATAGATCCATGGCCCCAATCTTTGCTGTCATCTTCACATGGTGTTCTCCCTGTGCACATGTCTGTGTCTAAAGTTCCCGTTTATTTTTTAAATAAGGACATCAATTATATTGGATTAGGGCCCACCCTAATGAGTGCACCTTAACTTGATCATATGCAAAGACCCGATTTCCAAATAAGGTCACATTCTCAGGTATTGTGGGTTAGGATAAGTACATCTTTTGAGGGGACACAATTCAACCCACAACAGACATCGTATGATTGGTCATATGACCAGTCTTCTATGGGGGCCCAAATACTGATGAATATTGTGATTTCTTCTTTACATGTCTATTATTGAATAGACATTGAATCTATTATTGACTTGCTGCCTCATGGCTTCTATTTACTTAAGACTACTAACTGCCTTTTCTCAACATACTTATCATTTGCTTCTATACCTCTTTGTTGTCTCTAAGATTTGAATTCTGAGTTCCAGTCAGAACTCAGACAACCAGACTGGCTGGATTGGACACTTCCTAACCCAGAATGGTTCTAGCAAGCATAATTTTCTGCCAGACTCCCTTTGGTTACTGGCCTTCATTATGTTTAGCTCTGTTTGGGACTGCAGCCATCACTGATTGGCTATAGACAGCATTACAAGACCCATGTAATGACGTGATAACAAGGTTTTTGGTTACGTTACCTCCATTCATTCATTTACCAAATATTCACTGATTGTCTCCTAAGTGCAGGTACTGTTCTTGACTTTTGGAATTCATCAGTGGGGAAAAAAAGGCAAAGATCCCTGCTCTCATGGAGGTTACATTCTAGCTGAGAGAGGTAGACAATAACTAAGAAGCATAATAAGTACAACATTTGTTAGACTACGGTAAGGACTATGGAGAAGGAAATAGTGGAGGGTAAAGGGATTAAGAGTGTTGCTGAAGGGAAGCAGTTTGCATCATGTGATTAGGGTGGGCCTCAACGAGAAGGTGAGCTACGCACAAAGCCATGAAGGAAGAGAGGAAGTTAGCTAAGAAGGAACTGGGGGCAGAGCATTCGGGCAGATGGAGCAGTTAAAGCAAAGGCCTGAAGCCTGGCATGTTTGAAGAACAAGGAGGCTAGAATGGCTGGAGCAGAATGAGGAAGAGGAAGGAAGTAGGGGATGCAATCAGAGTGGTCAGATCAGGTTGCAGTTTGTATCCCTTTGCAAGGATTATGCCTTTTACTCCAAAGGAACAGGAGTCATCATCACAGGTTTTAACAGAACAGTGCCATGAACTGACTCACCTCTAAGCATACACTGGATGCTGGGTTGCAAGCAGAGTGTCAGGAGGCAAGCATGAAAGCAGGGCTCTGGTTAGCAGACTATTGCAATGTTCCAGACAAGAAATGATGATTACTTGTGCCTGCGTGATAGGAATAGAGGTGGTGAAAAGTGGCTAATTCTTGGTTAAGCTAGAACCAAAGGATTTGCTCATAGCTTGGATGTGTGGCATGAAAGAAAGTGTAAAGGCAAAGATAACTCCAAGGTTTTGGACCTGAGCAATTGGTAGGATGGAGTTACTATGCACAAAGATGAGGAAGGTTGTAGGTACAACAGATATTGGGGTATCGGAAAGATCAAGTTCAGTTTGGCCACACTGAGTTTGATACGAATGCAGGCATTCAAGTGCACATGCTGGGCAAGCAGTTGGATATATGAGGCTGGTGTTTACACGGGAGTTTTGAGTTTATAATATGCATTTGACAACTATCAGAATGTAGACCATATTTACAGCTGTGAGACTCGATGAGCTCATCCAATTAGTCAAGGTACATAGAACACAGAAAAGGGCCAAGGACTGAACCCTGGGGTATTCCAACATCAAGGGCTTGTTTAGGAGAACAAAGTCCAGCAAAGGACACAGAGAAGTCACTGGTGACCTAGAAGAAAAATGGAAAGTGTGGTATCCTGGCAGCCAAATGAAGAGAATGGTTTAAGAAGGAAACAGTGAGAAACCACAATAGGTAAAGCAAGAAAAGCAGAGAACGAACCACTGGATGAACACGTGGAGGTCACTGGTGCCTTTGGTAAGAGCAGTTTCTGTGGAGCAGGGTAGTGGTGGATGCTGGCTGGAGCGACTTGCAGAGATAATGAGGAGAGAGGAATGAGAGACGGAGAGCACAGATATCTTCTAAGGATATCTACTACAGAGGGGGAGCAAAGGAATCAGGTGTGAGTTGGTGGGGGAAGTGGAGTCAAGAGGTTTTACTTGGCCTTTCCTTTTTTAAAATGAGAGAGGGGCTTACATGTCAGCATGCTAATGGGAATGGTTTGGCAGAGAGTGAAAATGGAGAATAGAGAAGGGAAGGAATTCAGGAGTGAAGTCCTGGAACTGATGGCAGGGGTGGGATCTGGAACCCACGTGGAGGGGGTGATTTTAGATAGCAACATGAGAAGTTGATCCAATAACAGCTGGCGTGGTGGGAGATAAGCTGGGGGAGCCTGTGGAAGGTCACTTCTGAGTGGAGTGTAAGAAGTGGAAGGTAATGTCAAGAGTTGAGAGTAGGATAGTGGAGTTGTGGGTTTCGGTAGATAAGAAAAGGTTTGGAATAATCTAGGAAAATGGGAAAGTGAATGGATTCTAGATAGTGATGGGATTCCTTAGATAGCAAAGCCAGACCTCTAAGGACAATAAGTGACTGTTGTTTTTTTGTGTGTTATTTATTTATTTATTGTAAATATTTTTTAGTGTTTATCTGTTGTTGAGAGAGAGAGAGAGAGGGAGACACAGAATCCGAAGCAGGCTCCAGGCTCTGAGCTGACAGCACAGAGCCTGACGTGGGGCTCAAACCCATAAACTGCAAGATCATGACCTGAGCAGATCAGACGCTTAACTGACTGAGCCACCCAGGTGCCCTAAATGTCTGGTAAACTCTTAACTGGCTCTGAGAGAGAGAAAGAGAGAGAGAGAGAGGAGAGAGAGAAGAGATGACATACAACCATGTCAGAATTTGGAGACCAGGAAAAATGTCATTCTTCAGGACCGAGCATCCTGGCTGTGACCCGGTGGATTATTGAAATAGATGAACAGCTCCCTAACTTATCACAGTGTGAAATGAAAAAGCTCTCCAAATGTTCCGCCTGTAGGTCTGTCATATTAAACTTTATTTCCAAGTTTGGAATCTCCATAGCCTCTAAATAAGAGAAGAAAAAAATTAAGAAGAAAACAGAGCCAGGGTGAAAAGTGATGAGGACAGCATGATGAGGATGGGGTGTTGGCTGTCTACCCATCTTGGAGGGAAACCTGATAAACCAGAACCTCTCCACGATGTGTTCCAGAGGGCTTAACTATGAATATAAGACACACATTCATACACTATGAATATTAGTAATATCAGAGGACTGGATGTTATCAGAAAAACCCACTCTAATTCTCTCTAGAGAAAATAGATGTGATTATCAAGTTCCATTTACTTTTGGGACTTAGTAAAGTCATATTAGTGGGCTTCTGTGATGCAATGTCTTTAGCAAAATTCTGAAGCTGAATGTATCATTACATATCTCACACCTCAGTCTTTAGATTTTTTAAACTCTTTTGTTAAAATGAATGAAAATGGATATTTTGGGGAGCAAATTCTTTAGTCTCTTTACTCCTGCTCCTATAATCTTGTGCTTAGACCAAGAACTGGGGAACCATGAACCCCTTCTGGGCTGTAAGACCCTTCACCTGAGTCTCAACAGTCTGGCTCACAAAGTGTGGAGCTGCTGGTTGTATTCTGCTCTGTACTGCTTAGAAAACCATCTGAATTTCCTTCTTCCAGAGCAACGGTACGGGCCAACATATATAGAGTCTGCACCTTTGTTATTTATCTGTTCTAAATAAATCAAAAACATGGAAACTGTCAGCTAATCAACAGAATAGAATATTTACCAGTCAAAAATGTGTTCGTGACCTCAGATTTGACCTCCCCAGCATACTGTGCCTATCAAAGCCTCAGTGAAACAAAGGATAGACCAGAAGGACATTCTATTCCTTGAGCATGCATTATACTGCTGAGATTGATCAGAAACTCAAAATAGAGAGAAAGAGACATCAGGAAGGCAAGTTTCCTATCCCCCTCCCTCCAAAGAATCCATCTTTCAATTCAACTGGTATGTATTGAGCACCCATCAAGTATTGTTTCTTTAGTTTGATCTGGCTTTTAGACAATGGTTAGTGAGAGGACCATTAGTAGGTTTAACATGGTTTAGAGGATTGCTTCCCAGGACTGGAAAAAGATGGGACATTTATACATTGATTAGCATTATCTACCCATAAATTGAATAGGTGGTGACAGAAAAAGCCACAACCTTCCATAATTACTTACCCAGGGTCTAAAATTTCCACTAGTAAGAAAAAAAAATCCACATACTCGAGCTAGTGTCCTGAACTACTCATGAATCCTTCTACAAGTGTAAATGTCTTTAGAAGAACAGATAACTCTATTTTCACCATTTAGACTTTGGTGATAGATGAGTTTCTCAGAAAATTTCTTATTATTGTTCTGGAAAGTGAAGACACAGATCATGAAGGAATAGAACACTACAACCTGACAATCTTTTTGCAGGATACCATGGGCTGACCAAGGGATAGCCTCATAGCAGAAGGGTTGGGGAAGCCACCTGGCTGCACTGAGGTTGTTTAAGTCAGAGAGAGACCACTGTGAAAGCAATGAGGAGTTGTGTGGACAGACTTGACATGCCCTAACAATCAACTTTTAATTACTCAACAATTTTCCCTAGGGCTACTCCTTGCTTCGAATCAGCCTAGTTCTTCCTAACAGACTTTTGGGATTGTCAGAGCAACGTTCAACACTTAGTTTACTGTGGTGTAAAGAACAGTGACCTAGGACCTTAGAAACAGTCAAGATTAAGCTTCGTCTTTACTACTTAATGCCCGCCTTCAGGCAAATCATTAACCTCATGGATCCTCAGGTCTCACCTATATAAAGAAATAGTACACGAATAGACATTTTTTCCAAAGAAGACATACAGATGGCTAACAGACACATGAAAAGATACTCAACATCACTCATCATCAAGGAAATACAAATGAAAACCACAGTGAGATACCACCTCACACCTGTCAGAATGGCTAAAATTAGTAAGACAGGAAACAACAGATGTTGGAGAGGATGGGAGGATTACACTGTTGTTGCTAATGCAAATTGATGCAGCCATCCTGAAAATAGTATGGAGGCTCCTCAAAAAGTTAAAAATAGAACTAGCCTACGACCTAGCAATAGTATCACTAGGTATTTACCCAAAGGATACAAAAATACTGATGTGAAGGGGCACTTGCACCCTGAGGTTTATAGCGGCATTACCAACAATAGCCAAATTATGGCTATTAACTGATGAATGGATAAAGAAAATGTGGCATATATATACATAGGTATATGTGTGTGTGTGTGTGTGTGTGTGTGTGTGTGTATGATATCTTGCCCTTTGCAACTAGAGTGTATTATGCTAAGCGAAATAAGTCAGAGAAAGACAAATACCATATGATTTCACTCATATGTGGAATTTAAGAAACAAAACAGATGAATATAGGGGAAGGAAGAATAAAAAAGAAAGGGAGGAAAACCATAAGAGGCTATTAACTATAGAGAACAAACTGAAAGTTGATGGAGGGAGGTAGATTTGGTATGGGCTAAATAGGTGATGAGTGTTAAAAGGGCACTTATGATGAACACTGGGTGTTATATGTAAGTGAGGAATCACTAAATTCTACTCCTGAAACCAGTATTACACTGTATGTTGACTAACTTGAATTTAAATGAAAACTTGAGAAAAAAAAAAAAAGAGTACAAGTCCTTGACATTGGAGCAGGATACCTCATGAGCCTTTTTAAATGATCTCATTTGGAAATATTTTTCTATCATATCTTTACCTCTTAAATTTTAATAAATTGGAACAGTAAAATGTTTGACAGACATATTTCTAATATTTAATTAACATACAATATAATTTGATAAGTTTTGATATATGTATATACCTGTGAAATCATTGCCAGCACTACAGCCAAGATAATAAACATATCTATTACCCCCAAAGTTTTCTTTTTTTAAATGTGTATTTATTTATTTTGAGAGAGAGGGAGAGCAAGAAGGGGAGGGAGAGAGAGAATCTCAAACAGGGATTCTCAAGCCCCTGAAGTGGGGCTCAGTTCCACGAACCATTAGATCATGACCTGAGCTGAAATCAAGAGTTGGATGCTTAACCGACTAAGCCACCCAGGTGCCCCCCACCACAAAGTTTTCTTAAACCTCTTCATAATCTCTTTCTCCCAATTTTGGCCCCCATCCTCCACTCCACCCACATATCATTAAATTTAAGTTACCTTTCAAATCAAAATAGCCCATTTTGGCATCAAGTAGACAAGTTGTATCAGGATATGGATGTTGAGCAATTGGCCATATTCACTCGGGTTTTTTTTATAATGTTTATTTATTTTTGAGAGAATGCAAGCAGGGGAGGGGCAGAGGGAGGGGAAAGAGGATCCTGAAGTGGGGTCTGCGCTGACAGGCTGACAGCAGCTAGCCTGATGTGGGGCTTGAACTCATGAACCATGAGATCATGACCTGAGCTGAAGTTGGATGCTCAACCGACTAAGCCACCCAGCTGCCCCTAAATTCACTCAGTTTTTAAGAACTTCTTGGCCACATTAGATTGCCATAGCACAAACAGTTCAAATATATAACTGAAAATTCAAACTTAATCTATGTGATATATTTTCAATGCTGCTTGTGACTACCTAGTCACCACTGACTAAATCTAGACATGTTGATTGCCTATCTATTACTCACTTCCTGGGCTGTTTTCAGGACCAATGCAGTAATGTATGTGAAAGTTCCTCACAAACTATAATGTATTACACTTACAAAAGGTGTCATTTTTATTGTGAAGGTCACTGCTTTTCCCATGTGGCTCCAGAAGTGCCATGCATATGAATCTTTTGAAGCACATAGAGCTTCTCTCAGTCCAGTATTAATTATTGATTAGACATCCTTGTAAGGGCTCCACAATGTTTATTGATATGATGGAACCACTTTGCACTGACTTTGAGAAAACAAAACTAAAATGACCATGGATGAATCTTTTAAGGCTTTTGGGACATAGAGTGTAGTATGCATAATCCATAATTTAAACAATACCTGGAGTAATAAGACCAGACAAGAATATATGGTAAACAAAGTCACGCATGAACATTTTCCCTAGTCTACTCTGTCTCTGTTAATCCTTAGGTAACACATTCAGACTTAAAAAGCCCCCTTTCACTATGATACTTGTATGGAGAGATGGAGGGCTAAGGACAATAAGACAAACTGAGTGCCATGAAGACATCATGAATGTTTATCAGCCTCAGTTAACTATAGTCTAGGTAGCTGTCAGACTCTGCTTTCACAGAGTAAAGTATTTTCCATCTTGGAGGTAAGTAAGACAGAGCCCTTTAATTGCAAGACATCTTACATCTTGGAGGTAAGACAAAACCCTTGAAATACATTAATTGTATTTCAAGGGCTTCTCCCGGACCTAAGATAGTAATACATACATAGTACAGAAATCCTTCCTCGACCATTGGCGTTCAGATTCTGAAACCTCTTATAGTAGGATAATTCATGGTTGAGGAATCAAGGGGAAAAAGATTAGGGGACTGAAGATTTACCTGAGGGCAGAGAGGAGAATGTCAAAGACCTTAAAACAATAGGAAAATAGCTCTTAAAATAGTAATAACAAATACTGTACATTTCAGTGAAGCTTTCATGCAGAGATGACTTTCTGAGAGGATGCATGGGTGAGAGAAGGGAAGGGAGCTGGAGCATAATGGAAAAAAGAATCATTGGCACCTTCCTCCTCCATCTCCTGAAGAGAGATGAGAGTCTCCTTGGAGACTCCAAGGTCTGTTCTGGAAGGTGAATCCTGTGCTTGTGGCTTTGGCAGGAGGCCTGTGGCTCTCCACCAGCAGGAAAGATGCCGTGTGAAGAGCTTCAGGCTCCTGAGTGAGCTTTCTCCTCCTTTGTGAAGAAAATGTATCAGGCAGGCTAAGTAGTCTATTTAGAAGAACTCTTTGCTTGTTATCAGTTAAGGTCAATTCCTCAAACTCATTCCTTTTGGCTTTTGCTTTTACACGTGTTCAAAGAGGAGTCTTTAAAGGCTAAGTTTTAATCAATTGATTTCTTTGAAAGGTGTCTTCTTTCTTCAGAAGGTTTTTCCAGTATTCTCTGAGAAATATGTGTCAGCTTGCTTTGCTAGTCACTGAGAAGGACTGGGTGATGGGTAGACATCTCTAAATGAGGGCCTCCTCCCGCACTGTGTCTGTATTGTTACTCAAAGTTAGCAGGTCAAGGTGACAAAGGAAGCAATTTAAAGTCCCTTGGTCAGAAAGAGTCACTTCCAGTACTTATAAAATAATAATAGAGCATTTTTTTCAGCACTTCCTATGTACCAAGCCCTCCGCTAAATGCTTTTGTGTATTATCTCTTTGAATACTTATATCTGCTGAAGGAGACAGTTATTGTGTTTTTCCCAAGAAGGGGAATGGCAGAGGAGAAACGTAACCTGCCCAGGATTATGTGCTACATGGCAGAGTAGAACTACGTAACCAGCATTGTGGTTCCAGACCCTTCATCCCTAAACCCTCTATCAGGCTGCCTCCTTAGGTATCATTATTCAACACCTCTCCCTGTGATCACAACACCACCTTGATCTTACTCCCCAACCGTGCCTGGTAGCAGCATCTCACAAAACTACTACAGCTCCATGGAGTATTACACAGAGTTATCTGTATTCTTGAGAGGGCACAAAAATAATCTATGGTCTAGGGACAGACACATAGAAGAATAAGAGTAGAGGTAAGAGCCCCATAGACCTATCTGGTTTCATAATATTCTTTCCTAAAACAACTTTACGTTGACTTAGGGTGACTTTTGTGAGATAATCCATAATTCAAGTGGTTGTAGAAAAGTCATGCCAAAGTAAGTCTGTAAAAAACTCTAAACTTCTTTAACAGAATAGCAGACTATTTTTTTTTTTTTATCTGTTACTTATAGGGCCTGCCCTGCTTAGTAACTGCTGATTATTTGAGGAGAAGGAGCACCAGTTAAATAATCTAATGTAGGATCTGCCACTTTTTACAGTTGACCTTGGTCCCACTTAGCCCTGTCCTAGGTCACAGAGTAATAAGAATAATAGCTTTACTCTTGGCTTCACATCACATCTGTCCTTGTTTTATGGCTTTTGCCTCACTTTTTTTCTTATTAACCTTGTCATACTTTACACTCCATATTAAGCCTCTGGAACCCATTCCTTCACAAGGTGAGTGAATAAATAAACTTTGTTTCATAGCTTTTTTGGAGAGTAAATGAGATAATAAGAAAGTGGTTTTGAAACAGTAAAATGCTATATAAATGGCAGCTTATTGTCATTCCTCCCTGCCTGAGTATCTTTTCCTTCAACTGTGCCTAATATGTTTTCTTTCTTTTTCCCAAATATTCTATGAGACTTGTTCAGGTTCTGGGTACATGTTGTTTGTTCTATGATATAAACCAATTATTTGGTTTCATGTGTGTGTGTTGATGTGCGTGTTTCCTTGTCCTCCCCCCAATATTATAGTAATTTTTTCTGGGGGTTCTTCCTTCCTTAACCCCTCATCTGTCATAATCTACCTGATCCTTGGATCTTCTCATTTTGCTTTCATAAAAGGGGAAAGATCAGAGCTGTTTGATGATATTTTAACCATTTTATCTCCATTCATTCATAGAAAAGGAACCATTACTTATTTTCTATGATCAGAATATAATCAGATTTTCACCCTTTGGCAATTCAATATTGTTGGGAACTCATTCTGTTTATGGGTCCTTCACAGGAGAATGCATCTCTGTCAGTGCAATTTTTTGAGAAGAGAAACTCACAGGGCAATATAGGCTGAGAAAGTACACCCCTCGGCACTACTTTGCTCTTTATCATTAATGATTTTCCAGGGTGAAGTAACATATTATACCATTAAAGTCTCAAAGGAAATGAACAGAAGGGTCATTCCTCATACAGGCTAGGAAACTGAGCTTATTCTATTACATCCTTTGTGGTAAAATGCCTTCAAAAGATACAAATTGTTATAATTTTATTTTGTATTTTCTTAATAAACATGAGGACTCTTCTTAAATAGCATTCTAAGAACCTTGCGGGTAGATACTATTATTAACTAATAATAAAATGTAGTATGAATGAAATCAATATACCTGAATTTAGTAAGAAAACCAAACTGAGGAGTTTCTAAATGAAATTTTAAGTTATCTATAAACGTATCCCCTTGCAATGATTCAAACATAAGAAGAAGATATGCAAGCAGGAAAGAACAATGCTGGGAAAATATTCAAAATTGTAACTGTGGATGCTCCCCTAAGATATCTGAGCTGCCTTATTACTTGACAATTTCAAGATAGTGTCTGCGCCTTTCTGTCAAGGCCACAGTCAATATGTAGGCTTAAATCTCTTTTTAATGGAGTGATAGGAATCTGGTTCTCAAGGGTTTAAGAGGATTCACTTCTATCACGTGTTCATATTCACCTAGGTTAATTGATGTTTAGCCAAAGCTAATCTCATTAATAGAATTGTTCAACCCCGTGTAACGAGAGGACACTGAAGACGTGTAGAGAGCTGTGGAGCTTGAACAGCCGCTGGCCTCACCTGAATGCCTTGGTTTTAGAGGGTGTTCATTACAGAGAGGTATTCTGGCTCCACCTTACCCTCTGGCTTATGTTCTTCTCTCTCCCTTTAAGAGGGTCCTGTGGAGGGGCGCCTGGGTGGCTCAGTTGGTTGAGTGTCAGACTTTGGCTCAGATCTCGTGGTTCATGAGCTCAAGCCCCACATTGGGCTCACTGCTGTCAGCACAGAGTCTGCTTGGGATCCTCTGTCCCCCTCTCTCTCTGCCTTGTTCTCTCTTTCTCTCTGCCCCTCCCCTGGTCATTCTCTGTCTCTCTCTCAAAATAAATAAACGTAAAAAAAACCCCAGAAAGATGGTCCTGTGAATGATGGTCTTGTGAATGGCAAGAGTCACAGGCAGGGAGTGAGAACATGTCCATCACCGGTGGATGACACACTAGAGGCACAATGGGCACCTGCCCATCTGCCCACCCTTTCAGGATGTCAGGGACACAACACCCACAAAGGAAGCACGGACCTTGACTTTATTTCATGTTGCCCCAGTTTGGTGGGCCGGCCTTGGTATAAAAAGAGGCATCCTTACTGAGGGCACAAGGTGAAACTGGAAGCCTTCCCTCCTACTAGCTCTGTGACCCTGTAGGAATTTGATCTTTAAACTTTCATTTCCTCCTCTGTACAATGCAGATGCAAATAGCATTAACTCCTAGGATTGCAGTAAGAAGTAAATGAAAGAATTAACTAAGACCCTTAGCAGAGTAGAGTGCCTGTTTTTCAGAAAAAATTCACAAATGGAAGTTGTTATTTATGATGATGAGATGATGATGATGATGACGATTACTATTACTATATAATTTGAACATTCTTTTTTGCCTCTTTTCGTGTGTGGTCCCACCCAGTGATGGGATATTGCCCTGAGGATCTGACCGTGCCCAGTGGAGAGTGTGAATCTAAGGGGGAGAAGAGGCTGGCTGGAAAGTCAAAGGTTGGAAATCCATGAAGTTGGCAGGAAGAACACAGTGTCATAGGACGGGGAGCCCGAGAAGCTCCCTGCCTCCCAGGCCTGGGGGAATCAGTCACGCAAAGTGCTCTGTGCCTTTTCGGGAATATCTCACAGGGGGTGGGTCTCTTTCTGTTCACTGACGTGAACCTCTTGGGTGTTTCTCGGCAAGGACACAATCACGGCCCCCACCCCTCTTACCCAAAGCTCTTTGCTGAATTATATGCTATAAGCATTATAATCATATTAAGTATTTTACTTGTGAGACTATGCTATTGTACATATAATAATAATAATAATAATAATAATAATAATAATAATAAATCTGGCTTAATGTTTATTATGCCCACAGGGTACCTAATGCCTTAGCAAACCTCTCCTCTTCCATTGTACTTTCTGCTTTGTCCTTCCTTAATTTTTTGAAGCAGGTAGTTGTATTAAGGACTCTGGAATTACTTAGAAATTTAATTTTTTTAAACACATTCAGAAGCTTATAGCTGATGACACTGAGTGAATAATTTTTTTCTGAAAATTCAGGGTCTGCCATGGAATTGAGTAATAGATAACAATGGAGATAAATGCATGTAGATAAATGCAGTAGAAACCTCTTGGAGGGAAGCAGGATCTATGTGAATTAATGATTGCTCCTTTTCTGCTCACTGCCTTCCCAAATGAAGAACTTCGTCTCCCCTTTTGTAAAACATGAACCTGACCCCTGAGTGACTGATAGGAACAGGAGGGGCCCCTGGGAGGAAGGGGGGGACTCAAAAGATTTAGTCTCTCCAAGGCACTGACTCATGTGAGAGCAGAGATGTGCTGCAAAAGCGAACAAACGAAGCTGGTGAGAGGAGACAGAATGACACAGACGTAAACATGAGAGCAGAGATGAGAGGGGGAACGTGTCAAGACATCTTCCTAGTTCCTGGTTCTCATTCCTTTCTCAGTCTGGCAGCATTCAAATCTGCTCAGAGATTTTGTGATACACCGCTGAGTTCAAATCATCAATTCCTTTTTTTTTTTTTTTTGCTTAAGCTAGCTTGAATTATTAATTCTATTTCTATTATTTGCTGCCAGAGCTGCCTTGATGAATTGAGCAAATATTCCAGGTATACTTCCATGACCACTGGTGTTGGCTCTGGTGGGAGTGAGGGTGGGGTGGGTGGGGAATAGGTCTCTCTCCTGCCCCGTATTGGGCTGTCCCACTTGCCTTACACCTTGTGCTTCAAAAATGTGTTTCCCTTAAAGAGGCTCTTGAGAAAAAAATACTTTGACCTTGAGTTCCCCTAAGGAATTAGCCCTGAGATATGTGATACCTAAGAAAAACAACAGCTTTCTTTTCAAAATGTCAACATTTCCTTGTGTTGTTAGAGCTGGAGCCTTGATTGTGCCTTTGGGGCTGACAGTTCTTTTGTTTTGGAAAAACATCCTACAGGTTTGCAAAGTTAAAGCCCAGATCCTGTGTTGGAAAGGAGACAATGAGAAGCTGAATTGCTGTGCTTAGTTCTGTCAAAGGTTGTCTTCCTCAAGGGTACAATAGCATCTCTGAGATTACGTGTGAGGAGAGGATGGTTTGCAAGACAGAGGAAGGGAAAACTTGCTTTACTTTTCGTGAAGTCTTTTCCCCCACTGTGGGTGGTGGTGCGGGCCAGAGCCTCTGACGCCAGCCTGCCTGGGTTTGAATCTCAGCTCTGCCATTGTAGCAGTGGGAACCCAGTCAGGAGGCAGAACAACAGGTACTCGAACAAGCGAATTTAATACAAAGAATTATTAATGAGGCAACAAGTTGTTAACTAGGTGACTAAAAAGCATCACAGAGGTAGCAGTGGAAGGAAGCAGCCATCACCTCAGACACTGGAATAGTTCAAATTCAAGTTATTGAGGAAGGAGCCCCGTGGAGATGAAATACAGACTCTGAGGAGGGGCTGTTGATGGGCTGGTGCTGGGGTCTTTGAGTTGGGAGGAGGGGCCTGTGGGACCCAAAACTCCCAAGAGAAGGTGCTGGTTGCCTAGTGCTGGTATTTTGGGAGGTAGGGGCAAAATAAAAAGATGTTTCAGCAAGGTGTGTGTGTGTGTGTGTGTGTACGTGTGTGAGTATGTGTGTGTGCACGTGCGTGCACACACGTGCATGCTGTAGCTCCCTTATGCCTTTTCCCAGCTTTCACTCAAAGCTTACTGGGTGGTGACAACTTTGGTCTCGGCTGTGTTTTGGGAGTTAATGGTTGAACCCATGTCCTGTGCTCGGGGCAACACCTGAGGAACATCAAAAGTCACCTGAGCAGGCTGGTTGGGAGACGGCTAAAGGTAAACTGGAGGAGTGCAGCTGAGAACCAGGCCCACATACAGAAAAGGGACATATGGAATCCATTTGTGAAAATGAAAGCATGCCATAGGGAGTCCAAGAAAGTATGTTGGGGAGAATTAGGTCAAATGGAATTGGGTGGGGAGTGTAGTGTCTCTCTTGATTGGATGGGGGCCCCAAATATGGGGTGACGATTGGGTGGAAGCCAGTGGTGCGGGCAGTAAAAGGATTCACCCAAGGCAGTGATGAGGGATCATGGGGCGTGGGGGTCTTGGGGCGGGCTGAGGACAAAGTACAAGCTAGCAACCCCCACCCACCCATATGTGTGTGATATTCCTCAGGCACTCTGGGCTGCCCAAGGACAAAGGAAAGGAAAGAAAACAAATGGCCAACTGATAGAGATCACAGTCATACAAGACAGGGGTCTCCATCAGTTTACAAATAGCTTAGTAAATTACAATGAAAAGGCAATCTTATCAATAGCCCAATCTCCAGAAACCTATAGACTCAGTTTCCTGGAGCCCCAACATCACCCCTCCATAGTGACATGGAGAACAAAGGCAAGAAGGAAATGGCAGGTAAAATTAAATTTCCTCATAACTTGCAGCTCACTGACAAATAGAGTATACCTTTCACCAGGAACCCCCTCCTGTGCTAATGCCTTACTAGAGAGAAAACAACCTTAGCTTGACAATAGCAAGGCCTCAATTATCTTAGGAGTCCTCTTTAGCATATCAAAGTCCTCCTGGAGACCTCCCTTTTGTCTTTACCTTCCCATCTCCATAGTATAAAACCAGCCATTCTTCACAACTCCAGCGCAGCTCTTTCTGCCCATGGGTCTTGTCTCTGCAAAGATGTCTTCAAGAATTCTTTCTTGGTCATCAGATCTGGACCCCCCCCCACCATCACCCCAAAACCTCAGCAGAACAAAAGAGATAAAAGTTTGTCAAGTATATCCCAAGGGAACAGCCGGCAGAGGAAAGACTGTCTGCAATGAGGCAGTGGGTTGGGGCTGTTTTTAAAGGGAGATGGTGAGGCAGTATGGTGACAATATGGAATTTTCCCTTTTTTGGTAACTGTGCCTGGTTGTGAGTAACCCATTGGTCAGTTAGGGCTTATGGGTATTTTGAGGTTGGTTGCCTGATGGGCCTGTGTGTATTCAGCCAGCTGGGGTGCTTTTGCCTTGATCAAGTTTCCTTTGCTCAAGCCTGTTGCCTAAAAGCCTCTAAGGGGAGGACTTAAGCTTTTGTTACTATTAAGTAACTCATTAGTTAATGATGGAGTCAGTGAGCTATTATAACCACTTTGACAAACGTTTAGGAAACTTAGCTATTTATGCACAATTTAGTGAGAAAATATTAGAGTAAAATCACAGCGTTAAATATAAATCTGTTCAATTTTCAATTAGCAAAAATCTTTGGGATTATCTCTTCCACCAGACAGAATTATTTGCATTTCTAATGAACAAAAATAAAAAATTAACAAGTAACTTTTCCAAGTTAATAACAAGTTAACAAAATTTTCCAAGTCTGGAAATTTTAATCTGTAGTGAAAAATGAGATGAGCTAAATATATTCTCCTAGGCAATCTGTAGGTGTCCTTTGTCCCATATGATATTGAAAGGATATGCCACATATGGTTTTGCCTTAATTTAAAGCTTTGGATAAATTTCCTGATATTATTAGGCATAAAATAATGGTTTGATCTTGAAAGCTTCTCTAGAGAACTCACATAATTCTGCATGGCAGCTGTATGAGAAGCCACCTAAGGCTTTGATCTGTCTTGGGTTCTAGGCCACCTTCTATTGGCTACCCTCTTAGTCTTGAGCATTTCCAGTTGCTAGGATTCCACCCACTATACCAGCAATTGGTTCCTGCTGTATGCCTAGATTATTTGATCACCTTGACAAGAACTAGTTACCCTGGCTTTGAACTTAAATAAGCCCACAAGTAATGACTTAAAATCGTTGCTTCTGGGCACTATGCACTTCCCAAACCACTTCTCCATTTATTATCTATAAATATAATAAGTATGACATACACAGTAACGTATATTGTATGTGAACAACTTGTAAATACACAACTTATAAGCTATATATATTATATGAAATACTTTTGTCTGTGTGTGTGTATGTGTATATTTGTGTGTCTAGATACAAAGTTCGTAAAAGCAAAATCATATATAAACCCATGTTTCTTGGGATATATAAACCCAAGTTTCTAGTCACTGCAATAAGATGTATAATGGTACAAAAAATGTCATTAGATAACCAACAGCCTTCCCAGCACCCTTTCCCTTGCTGCCCCCAACTATTTGCATATTGTTGTGGTCTGCTTAGCTTCCACACCCATTTCTCTAACCCTTATAAAAATTCTAAAAGCTCCTTTTAACAGATTCAATTAATTGGGGCATCTGGGTGGCTCAGTCAGTTGAGCATCCGACTCCGGCTCAGGTCATGATCTCCCAGTTCGTGAGTTCGGGCCCCGTGTCAGGCTCTGTGCCGATAGCTCAGAGCCTGGAGCCTGCTTCAGGTTCTGTGTCTCCCTCTCTGTCTCTGCCCCTTCTCCGCTCATGCTCTGTCTCTCAAAAATGAATAAACATTAAAAAAAATTTAAAAAAAAACAAATTCAATTAGTAAGTACTCTTTAATAAATTTCTGCCAAATGAGCTAGAATGGATTTTGGTTTTTTTTAATCAAGAATGCTGATTGCTCTAAAAGATAATGAAAGGACTATACAACTATTCTTACTGATCTTTGAGAAGTTAAAAAGCCGAAGATATGCTAGAAGAGTAAAGATAAACAAAAGGAAGAAAAAGAAAGATTTCAGAAGTCATGTACAGGGGAGGAAATATCTACAACAGCATATTGAATACATGGTTTATAACACTTGGAAAAGAAAGAAGTCCTCCTGAGGAGCCCCTATGGATTCATTAAAGAGTCAAGTCAAATGAATCTTCTTTTATTTATGTATTTCTAAGTCATTCCTAATAAAAAACTATGTATGAGGACTTAATCAAAGTAGTTAACAAGTTGATCACAACGGAAATAAAACACTTTTTATACCTTCTCTCTGGAGTTTGTACACATGGTAGAAGATATTAGAATAAGATAATCATTGCAATTAGGATATTTCCGAGGCTGCTTTCATGAAATATTTAAAGTCACTTACCACAAAAGGTGGATTTTGGAGAAAGGGGAAAAGAGCATAATGCTCACCATGGAAGCTGTTATTATCGTTTTGACTATCTTTAATAATGGCATATTTGAAGCAATTTTGCTAATGACATGGGAAAGGGCTAAAATAATGTTATTCCAAAAAAAGGTACACAAAATTGCACACAGCGTTTGATCTCACTTAGGTAAAAAGTTACCTAGAAGAAAATTTGAGTGGTATCTATTAAAATATTAAAATGATTAACTTTGGGCTACAGAATTGTGTGTGTGTGTGTGTGTGTGTGTGTGTGTGTATGTATATATAATAAGCTTATATTATTTTTGTAATTAGAGTTAAAGTCAAAATAGAAAGAGAAGAGAGGTTTTGGGTATTCTGGTAGCAGGGAAGATATGAAATGTATTAACATATACCTGTTATGATAAGATTGAGAAAGAGGAGGCAGTTTTCCTGTAATTAAATTCTATGAGCATTTTTTCATATGGAATTTCATAAGAAGGAAATAAATATCATCTCTAGTGCCTTCTCATGTATAAAATTTATACTTATATTGGAAGTAGAATAATTCATATTATTATAAGAATTAGAATAAGAATAATTTTTGTTATTGTTTTTTGAAATGGCCCTTCATAAAAACCAAGGGCATAATATTAAAAGCAAAGTCAGTGAAGGTTAACTTTGGAAGGAACCACACTGCAATAAATAGGTAGATTTTGAGTGGCTAACCTGGTCCAAAAATAGATCCTAGGGAATAATCGACTTAACCAAGGTCACAGAATATGTTAATGGCAGAGCCAGAATTAGACCTTATGACTTGATTTTTCAGTCTAACAATGATATCCTCCCCTTTCCTGGCCCCAGAGAAGAAACGTGGAGACTATTTCGGTTCCTACGGTCACCATCTATCATCGACTTGGATCCCTTACCCCAAAGTGTATGCTTACCTTTTTCCCTCTTACATTAAGCTACTTTTTAATTTCAAATCCTATCTTTGGGTGAATGTGTTTGTGTGGATGTGTGTGGATGTGTGTGTATTTGCATGTTTGGAAATGTGAATGTCTTTGATTGACAAAGGCTTGAGGAGATTAAGATATATTCTACATCCAGATTTTAGCCACAACAGACCAAACACTTGCCCTTCAGTGATTAATGGAGAGAAATGAAGGTAAAACTGATGGAAATTTACAAGATGCTTTTAATATAATTAGAAATAATGTCTCTATTGGCTCTTAACTCTTCTCCAAGACTAGTATTGGCTTCTTTCCAGAACTAATACATTTTATCCAACGATTGGAGAACACATTTTAAGAAAAAGAAAAATATTTCCATCTTTGAATTCCTACTTGACTGACCAAAGTGTGGTTTGTGAAATGTAGTATTAGGTTACTATATTATGAGAGAATTACTGGGTTGCTGCTGGTAATATTTTCATGAAATCATGGAAAGTTTTTTAAAGCAGGAAGAAACATATAGGCTCATCTAAACTTGTATCATTTTACAGATGAGGAAACAATAGCTAACTACAAATCCTGTGATTTTCCTTGCTTTTCTTCATTCTTTCAATTGAAAAATAATTTTTGAGCATCTTTTATGTGTCAGATCATGCAGTAGCTCTTAACGAATTAAAAATCAAAAGCCTTGATTCATAGCCTTACAAAAGAACAAACTAGGGGACATTCAGCACGCATTAATAAACATTAATCTGTCAGAGCATATGTTACGTTGTACTATAGTTATGTTCCCAGAGTTACAAAAGATAAGGGAATAGTGAAATTTGCCTGGGTGGTCAGGAATAAAAATTTCATGTTTTTATCTGGGCCATGAAAAATGAGCAAAAATAGCACCAGCTTCAGAAACAAGGGAAAAGTATTCAAGGTAAAGGGAAATACTCTACTTCTAGATAGAAGCATACAGGTTTGTGTTTACTTGGGGGATGGTAAGGACTGTTAGGGAGTGATTGAAGGTAGGAATGAATAGGTAAGCTCTCATATAGTTGGGGAAGGCTTTATAGAGACAGCTAAGTTGCATAAACTTTATAGATAATGGGAAGCTATTACATAATGTTAAGCAGGGAAATGGCATTTTACACTTTCACATGGGTCTATATTTGAGAGAAATAACTGGTTGCACTGTGGAGGATAGGCTGGAAGGAAGCAAGTTCAGATGAAAATGGTGAAGTAATGGGTTAGACCAATGAAGAGTGTGCCTTACAAAGAAGGAGGGGATATTTATGAGGTTAGAACTGGCAGGACCTTATGGTTGTGAGGGATAGGAGATAGGGAGCAGCCAAGGGGGAAAATGAAGTTTCTGGTTTTGAAGGTAAGTCATGGTGGTGCCATATAACTAGGCTATGAAATACATGAAAAGGGTGGTAGGAACAAAGCTTGCATGTAGTGTTAGACATATTCAGCTTACTCATGATGGCACATTTAAAGACAAGATATATAGGAAATAATTGAAAATCCATGTCTTAAGCTCAGAAGAAAAGTCCGGGCTGGTGTTACTGATTATGGAGTTCTTAAAGTAGGTAAAAATTGAAGCAAGGAAGGGGAATAAAGAAAGTAGAGAGGTCTAAGAACAGAATGCTGGGACATACTATATTTAAGGGATGGTTGGGAGAGAGGAATCAGCATAAGACATGGTCAAAAAGAATTATTTGTATGGTAAGAAGGGTACGATGAGAACAGTGTTGTGGAAATCATGTTAGTTACAATGCCTTTAGCTGTAATTAACAGTCACACTCAAAATGAGTATAGTGATAGAGGGACTTATCTGCTCATGTGACAACAATGACAACAACAAAAACCTCCAGGGGTAACTAGAGCAGACAGAGAATGGGTATTTTAATCACAAATCCATTTCTTTCTGATTCTCTCAGAAATGCCCTTCTCTGGGTGCTGCGTTCATCAGAGATGACTGCTGGGAAAATGGCTAAAGCAGTTCTGGACTCCCCATCCACATAAGACCAAGGTCTTTCTTCCAGTGGTTTTTCTCTCAAAAGTGAGGAAACGTCTTATTCCCAATTCCTACCAATCTTGCCCTTCCATTTTATTGGCTTGACGTACCTGTTCTTGAACCAATCCCTCTGGCCAGGAGAATTCCGTATGCTGCTTGCATTAGGCTTGGGTTTCTGAACTGATCACTATCATAGAAAGTAGAGATTGGGAACTCATTGATCCTTCTTTTGTCTCACAGAGTGCAAGGCTGCTAACCAAAGAGGGTGAGGCAGAATGGATGTTAGGTAGGGAGGATGTCTGTTACGAAAGCCAAGAGAGGTTAAAGTTTCAGAATGAAGGGATAGTCATTCATCTAAAAAATTGCAGGTCATAGAGGGTAGGTATTACAGGGTCATTAAATCTGTCAATTCGTGGTCATTGGTGACCTCTGAGTGAGACCTCTCCGAGAAGAACTGGAGCTGCTCTTACAGAATACTCTTTGAAGGAGTGTGGCAGCAAAGAGGAGAGAGATGGGGAAAGTTAATGTTAAATTAATTGCAATTCAGTGAAGCATATACATTCTTTTGAAAATATTATTTTATTTCATTGATAAGTTTGCATCAACTCACTTCTTCCTAGGTTGAAAGGAAGAAATTAATCCTACAGTATGGAAAGAGTGCAGTAAGTCTGTGAACGACAGGAAGAAGATGTAAACAAAGAGAGAGTGATAAATGTATATGGCCTGATGAAAGGTGACCACTAAAAACGTGAGAGATGAGATTTCCATCAACAGTGCATTGGAATCAGAGTCATGCTATATTTTTGGTATGTTTTGTTTAGTTTAGTTTCTTTACTGCAAATAAAAAATTGATGTTTAATTTACAAGGTCAGCCTCAGCAATATTATATGCGCTTTTGTAATCGCACTGTAATTACATTAAAAGGCAGAGGCAATTCTCTTTGAGTGTGGCCAACCACTCAGAAGATTGGTATAGGAAAGCAATAGGGCACACTTAGTCAATGTCAAGCCGTAGGGTTTCTAGATTTCCAATGCCCAAAGTGTAAAATAAGTTTTCAAACTCTAAGATCACCAAGAATTTAATATCATTAATTCTGTGATAGTGATAATAATATTGAAGTTACCCTCATGTGGCTGATAGATGTCTTATTTTTCAGGGAAAGGAATTCTAATAATAGTCCCCATTTCATTTCCATTTGGGTAGCAGTTTTCACAATTCATTCCATTTTCTCCCCAAGTCACAATAATCCTGTGAACTAAGAATAGATCATGATATCTTTATTTCCAAGTAAGAAAACAGAGTAGTCTTAGAAAAGTTGTTTAGTGATTAGCTGAACGTTACTAGTTATCCAGAATGGTGACTTAGTGTCTGGGTTGCAGCCATTCCACAGTGAATGGAGAAATATCCAGATACGCAGAATAGGACGCAAGGGAATACGTGAGGACCATGGTGTCTGGGAGAGGTGAATTCTTGGACAAACTTTCACTCAGATTGGAAGAAGTGGACTGGGGTGAGGATAAGGCTTCCAAAGCAAATAGCTAGACTAATGATTGACCCAGGCTCAGGCCAAGGATGAAAACGTACAGGAAATTCATATCGCGGAGAGTTACATTTGGAAATGACTTTAAAGAGCATTGTATTATACCCTTTTCTTTTACCACAAGGATGCCAAGTCCCAGAGAATTCTGAGCTGGGTAAGAGGCAAATTCTTCCCCACTAGACATGTGACTTGTAGCCTACCACTCCCTCCACATCTCTATGTCACTACTCGGAGTCCTCAAGGAAGGAGCATAAACCTGATGGAGAAGCAAGTACAGAAAGACAGGTGATGTGATTCGCAGACTCATCACACAGGAAAATTCTGAGAATACGGGAAGTGTCATTTCCCTAATGCTAAAGGAACAACTGGTCTAGTTAAGTTACTGTGTGATGGGCTCTAAAGAGGGGGGTGGTGAAAGAGATTTAAAGCCAGAAGGAAGACTTCTCCGAGTGTTACTTGCTATGAATATATCCTGATGAATTACGAAGCTGGCATTGGGACATATCCTACATTCTCTGCAAAGATACTGAAATATTTGGAAATTTTCTGTAGTGTTGATGTAATTTGTCCTGGTTTTGGGAGACACAGTTGCATTTTTGAAACTGTAGATACTTTCCAGTAACAGATAACTCTCTTTTGGGGGTTGAGGGTAGAGCAGGGAATGCAACTTCTGCCTGATTTATTTCCCTTAGAGCAAGAAACAAATAGCCTTGTTTATTATTAGTCATAGTTATTACACTATTCATAATCTGTTTTCCCTTAAGTATAGTACTGCAATGATGAATGACAACATATATACAGAACAAAATGAATTTATTGCAGGATGTATTTTCAGTGACATGAACAAGAAATTAGGTCTGCAATATGTTCAAGCTGTGCTGGGCAACTCTAATTCTGCCCAAGAATTCACCTTGGAGAAGGATGAGGAAGGAAGGATAAGATGAGCAGACACACTCCTAACTGATATTAGGTTGTAAGCTCCTGTCTCTGAGGACAGGGCCACGTCTTAGCCATTTTGTTTTATTACTTAGAGCCTCATTTGCAGTATACAATGAAATGAATGTTGAATACATTGAAATGAAAGTGACTTTTTTTAAATTATGATTTTCCCTCCATCACAATGATTAACATATATTGAATGCTTATTGTATGTTGGAAACTGTTCTAAGTGCTTTGCATGTTTTAATTCACTCAATCCTCATAACAACCCTGGAAGGTAAATTCTGTTATCGCCCCCACTGTGTATAGAAGGAAAACTAGGACCAAAGAGATTGTGTAATTTGCAAGATTAAATAACACAGCTAAACAGATTAGATCTGGTGTTTAATCCAGGACATGCTGGCTATAGATGCTGCCGTCTTAATCACAACATTCTCCTGCTGTGTGTGTGTGTGTGTGTGTGTGTGTGTGTGTGTGTGTTATGAGTGAGAGTATGTTTTCCTCCAAATTGCTAATGATTTATACTACTATAATCTACTATAATTTATTATCTTCCCTTTCCTCATTGAATTATGTTGCAAATATTAAAGGCTTACTTTCATGTTTTTTTCAATTGATGCTTACCCATTCTTGTGTCAGTACCACACCATTATTCCATAACATCTTTTAATATGTTTGACCCATCCCTTCCCATTACTCTTATTTTTCAAAATTGTTGCTATTTCTCCACATTATTCTATCTTTCCTTTTTTGTTTTCAATGTGTTTTCCTGACTTTGGAAAAACCCTTCTTCCTTCAGAGTAAGGAGACCTGAGGCCAGGAGCATTCCTTTTAAGTGATGCAGGAAATACAGAGCTCAAAATGGATTCTGAAGCTGATAAACAAAAAAATAACCTTAGGATGGGGACAGAAGTAGGATGTTGAGTACATGTGATGAGCTGGGTCTTGTCACTCTAGCTTTGCCTTTTTCAGGTGTGTGTGTGTGTGTGTGTGTGTGTGTGTGTGTGTATGTGTGTGTGTGTATGTGTGTGTGTGTACATGTACAAATATACATATTTTTCTGGGCTTCAGTTGACATCTTTTCTGGATCCAGGAATGGTAAAGGATTTGGGAAAGCAGTTATTTTAGTTCACAGAATAGTAACTCTGGGTAGAGGGAATCTGATTTTTCTCTAGGCCGATGTGTCCTTGAAAAGATGGTTGCTAATCTGCAGAAGCCAATGGAATGGTAGAAAAATGATTCAGAGTGCTTCAATTATCTTTCTTATGGGATAAGGCTTGGTGATATTCAGCAAAGAGTCTTCTGCAGTTCAGGGACTTCTGCAATTTGGGGTGGAAAAGTTCGGTTCGGGGGAAGGGAGGTGGAAGTTTCCTCTGCTTTGATGGTAACAACTATAATTTATTGCATGCTTATTGTGTGCTATGTGATACTCTAAGAGCTGGACTTATTTTATCCCTTTGCATCTACCCAAGTCTATAACGTAAGTTTCACTGATGAAGAAGCAGAGGATCAGATCTGCTGGGTGGCATAACTCATCAGAGTAATACAGCTGATAATTCAGAACTGAGTTAAAATCTTTGACATGGTTCGCAGGGCCCCACACAATCTGGCCTCTGCCTGTCTATCAGCCTCATCTCACGCCATCCAAATTCAGTCACGCAGGAGTCCTTTTATCCAGTTCCTTAAACATGTCTTGTTCGCTGTGGCAGAAGCACCACTCTGTATTCCCCAGCACATCTTCTTTCCGTCCCAAGCACACAGAAAACTTACTTTGTCAGCCTTCCCTGGATTTGGGTGGGACTACATGACTAATGGGCATGAAGAGTGATGTACAATACCCCCAGACCTGGCAACTAAAGCATTTCACATCCTTGACTACATTTTCTGCCCCCCATCTGCACAGCTGGATGTATAGGACCCTTGGAGAGCAGAGGGCCGAACCTCAAGATAACATCCCTGCTTCACTAGTCAGACAACAGCTACCTAGGTCAGCTGCTCACAAAGCTGTGATATAAGAGAAAAACTTTTATCAAATGAGTATCTGAGACTTTGGAGTGGTTTGTTACAGCACCTAGTATTACTATGCATGACTAAATCGCTTACTCTAGACTAGAGGTTGGCATTTTTTTTTCAGACTATGTCATAAATATGTTAGGTTTTGCAGGCCACACAGTCTCTTTTGTGCAACTATTCAACTCTCGTCCTGTAGTGTGAAAATGGCCTTAGGCCATACATTAGTGACTAGGCATGGCTGGGTTCCAATAAAACTTATAAAAACAGACACAGGATCAATTTGGCCTACAGACCAAAGTATGCTGACCTGTGTACTAGACTAAAGGACTACAAGGGCATGCTGTCTGGTCTTTCTCCATCTGTGGAGACTTTTCTGTCTTTGCTCCATCACTCCCAGACTCAACCCACCCTTTGCCTGGCTGAACTAGGACTGACTCTTCATACCTCAACTATAACTTCAGTTCCATGAGAGGATGTTTCCTATTTTCCCCCTTTCTCTGCCTCTCCCTTCCAACTAGGTCAGGACCTACATCAAATATTCCTGTAGCAGTTACCTATACTTCCTTTTTCATAATTAGCTTCCCATTTATAATTTGTTCTATGTTTTTCTTCCTCACTACGCTGAGCCCTTCATAAGAAAAAGAGGTTATGTCTGCTTCATTCACTATTTTATCTCTAGCACCTAACATAGGACCTGGAATAGAGTAGATTCTATAAATACATATGGAGTCAATGGGTAACTATAAGGCATATATTATTAACTACTGCCTTCAATATATAGAATCTGTGAAAACTCATCCTCCTTCCCCTTCCCTCTCCTCTTCCTCCCTGTCCTTCGGTCCTTGAGCTCAATATAACCAAAAAGGAAACCAAACCCACAATTATGGTATTATCGTCACACTCTTGAATGGAGAAAATACCACAGAAATGTATATCCTCAGGCATATTTCTTTGGTGTAAATAGTGACCTTGTCTTCACCTCAGTCAATATTTTTTCTTCAAGACCATAAATCGTGGGATGTCTTCTCATAAAAGCCAATCTGTGTCACAGCTCTGAAAACTAATTCCATCTTGAGCCCCATAAATGGGAAGAGGCTATTTCTGAAATTCTGTCATCATATTGCTCTAACACCTATAAATCTGAAAAGCTTTCCAATTTTCCTCAATATTGTACATATTAGGTTAGTGGACTACACCAAATGGTCAAATATAGTTCCACCATATACAATCAGAGAAGATAGGAGAAAAATGCATTCTATTTTCAGGATAAAGAAAATACAAGAAATACAAGAAATAATGGCAGTTTAGAATAGCATAATAACAGAAAGCTACATCAAGATTATAAGAGAGCAGCCGACATAGACAGTCCATGAAGATGAACTTGTAGTCCTGTTGAGTGTTGGGTTTGCTCTGATAAAAAGCAGGGGATGGAGAGCTCAAATACTGTCATGGGCAAATTCTCAATGCAGCTAAGATTACTGGGACTACAAGCTGAGGGGGAGTGGTGCTTTCGAGCTCCTCATGTGTTTCCCCATGGCATCTGAACCTAAGGCAGGAGACACAAGTTGCCCATCTGGGAAAAGTCCAAAGCCATTTACTCAAAGGCGGCAGCAGTGGTCACGTGGTCACGGAGAGTCAGTGGGAATCTGTGCAGGTCAGTTAGAGAAGGGGCTGGCGTGTCAATTCCTAAGGACCTGCAGTGTCAGTCACGGAGTTTATAGCCATTTACAGCTTTCAGTCTAAGATACAGCCTAAGAAATATTTCAAACATAATACCCTTCAGAGAATAAAAGTAGATTCCTACTATTTTTCATATAGGAAAACTTCACAGATCCTAAAATGGGAGTTCATGAAAGCACATTCATTTACAGAAATGGATCAACCTTCCAAATCTGTTTTCTTGTTTTTGAAATTTTTTCATGTTTATTTATTTTTGAGAGAGAGAGAGAGAGAGAGAGAGAGAGAGCGCACACAGGAGTGGGGGAGGGGCAGAGAGAGAAAGAGACACAGAATCCAAAGCAAGTCTCCAGGCTCTGAGCTGTCAGCACAGAGTCTGACGCGGGGCTCAAACTCACGTACCACGAGATCATGACCTGAGCCGAAGTCGAACGCTCAACCGACTGAGCCACCCAGATGCTCCTCAAATCTGGTTTCTTACTAGCCGCCGGAATCTTTACCTCTAACAAGGAAGAGAAAAGCCTTCTAACTGCACTGTCATCATTCTGTCTCTAGAAACCAACTCATTGTACTGTGCCATAAATATCTGCAGAATTTATGAATAACTGATGTGATTGGATGGATGGATGGATGAATGAATGGAAGAAAGACAGCAGCCAAGGAGAGTAGAGTTAACATTTGGCCCTCAATCCATCCGTTTTCTCATTTTCTGATACTCTTTTTCACTTCTATAATGATCATTGGTCAAGGGGTTTTATAATAACAACACAACAGCTAATCCATATGCATCACTTTTACATACCATATTTTATGTAATATGAAGCGTTCAGCCTCGGTTTTCTGGGTGCCTTTCATTTGCTCATGTTCATCCAGATGTCAGTTGACAAGTAACCACCACCTTCAGCTTCATGTGAGCTGGGCACCTGTATGACCAGGGTTCTGTTCAGCACTCGACAGACAGAGGACTCGTTGTCATTCTGAATAACTGAATTAAGAGACCTCGGTCAGTTACATTTAAAACGCAAGGCTTCAAATTATGCCTTCTGAGGGGATTCAGTGTGATCATTAGGATAAGTAAACACATCAAGCACTCAATATATATGCTGAGCCAAATGTAATAAAGGAAGAAAGAAACGTTTTTTTTCTCCACTGTGTCATTTTGTTTTGCAACTCTAAGCGTTACTGCATGCTATAATTCTCCAGAATGACACTTAATTCTTCAGCTAAAATGCTGTATCAGACATATTTCAAGCTAATTATTTGGCATCATAAGATCGTATTCTGTTCTCTAATAGCTTTGCAACATACTTTTTCATGAGAGCATCAGTGATTTCCACAGATGAAAAAAATGATGAAAGACAAATAACGATGATCTGGGTTGATAATCGGGTTGCCTGGGCTCATTGCTGTGTGGGGCTGAACCTCTGCTGCCCTGCTGCCAGGGTCCTGGCATTTTATGCCCTGCTGCCAGGGTCCTGGGCTCTCCTGCTAATTAAACAGCCACATTAGTTTCTTTCTCTCTTGTTTTGTTTTTTTTAAACAAAGTTTATTATTTTTCTATTATGGCAAATTTAGAGAACATAAAACATCAAATATAAGAACCAACAAGTCACTCTTCTCTTCTCCACCTTCCTGCCCTGCCTGGCCCCACCCAAAGTTTATACACCTGTAAATCTTTATTGAGCACTGATGACGAGTCGGGCACCATTCTAGACACTGATATTGTCGACTTTCTGAATACCCATTGCCACTGAGATTAAGATCTATGAGTAGAATGTCCTGTGATGAATGTGTAGCTAGTGAAGTTTGTCTTTGGTCCTCTGTCCCTTTATCTCTGCCTCAGTTCTTCCATAACTGCCTTCGCTGATTTTCAGAAATTCCCTGCCCAGCACACTAGGACTCTGGGGTCCTTTGGTCTTCTTCATGCTGATGTAAAGCTTGCTTTCAAGAATGGTTCTGAAAGGAGCTCATGACAACCTAAAAAGAATTCATGACTCCTGATACCTTATAGCACTCTAGGGTTTCTGGGCTTCTTGAGCTCAGCAAAGGCAGTTTCAAAATCAAAAGATGAAAGAATGTTTGCCTGTGATAATGCTACATGAGCTAAACAAAACAGAAGTCTTGCTTGGAATTTCTATTAATCTTTGATGTACAAAAGGATGAAAAATTGTTACTCAAGTACAACTTGGTAAACAAAACCTTGAAAACAATGTAGCCAAGTGGTAAAAATGAAAGCTCATCCTCTTTATTGGTGAAATTTCCAGCACAGAACTGAAGGTGGGTGTGGGCGAAGGTGGGTGTGGGGTAGGCTGGTTCCTACTGCTGTTTAGGGGTGGTGCTGGCCTTGCCTAAATATTTTTCATATTTTCCATGGTAGTTGAAAGAGGAGGGAGCCAGCGGCGTGTGGCAAGGGAAACTGCTAGTAACCCGCTTTCCTGGACGCTGTGCCCGGTCGTCTGACAACATGGAAACCGGCCCAACTTGCCTAAAGGATGTCATCTCATCTTGCTGCAGCTGACCTGAAAGGGTGCTCCTTATATAGATCAAGAGCCTTCTTTGGGTATTGGAGTCTTTGGCTGCTCAGAGATCAAAGGGAAGAACCCTTCCTCCAGATTTTGAATATCAAGATTTTTCTCTAAAGAGATTTTTCTTCTATGCTTCTCTGGGCTGCTGTTAATTTGCAAACCAACTGAGTGGGTTAAAAATGTCTTTTGATCACATACCAACATGTGGTCATCAGAACACTGGTGACATTCAACCACAAAAGAAAACCGGGGAGGGAGGGATCTCAAAGTGACCTTGGTGACAAAAGGGACTTCCGCAGTAAAACATGTACCCCAGGCAAGGGTGTCACACAATGAGCAGACTGTGACCAGCTGACATTTCATCAGTGAGTCGCTGCTCAAGTATTTGGAGGGGATGCATTGATCCCACTCTCCTGGAAACCCCCAAAAGCTCTCATAAAATGCCTGCTTTCATTTAGCTGTTGTTAAAACAACTAAAATTCCCTCTCATAATTGTTGGGACATCTCAACAATATAGTCCTTTCTTTCCCAGTTTGCAGCTCAAACAAATATTGTTTCATTTATTTCTTGCGGGTTCCTCAGCCTCATACCAATGTAAACAACTTTTCATGTCCAAAGGCATTTTCCAGGACTCCCTGAGGGTGGCAGTATTGTTCACACGTCGATGGCTAGTATCAGAAATTGGGCACCTGTTAGGGAAATGATTTAAGGAGGATGGATTTACACTATCAAAATGAGCAAAGTATATAATGAGGAATGAGGATTCTTTTGGGCCTACAGTATAACCAATGCCCCCAGAGCCATTCGTTCCAACGTGTACATGAAGTGCAAAAATAAAAGATGAAACTTAAAATGCTCATGTCAACAGAAATAGATGGATAAAAGTGGCAATGGAAATACTATTTCAAATAGGCTCAATTCCAGGTAATTACTTAATACAAACTTACTACCCACAATGCCTCAGGGTCTATGAGTTATCCACAGACAGCTGGCTGGGCAGAGTTAGATGATGTCAATTCACCAGGAATTTTTCAGGAGGAGACAAGCTACTATTGCTCTCATCCAACTTAAGTCTCCAAGAATTTGCAAGTCTTATTAGTAAACACCCTATTGTCCTCTGAGTTAAGTCATTTGAAGGTCATGTAGCAAGACCACTCTAACAAGATATTTCACACTTACGCTTATGTGAAAAAGCTTCTCAGAATAATCCAAAGTGGAATTGAGCAACTAGAATTGAGTGAAACTCATTGGCAATTTTAAATGAGAAAAAAAAAATCATTATCCATAGTATTGATTGGAAAGAGGACATCCATTTCTAGGCACAGTCAAAATCGATTACTTCCTGTAATCACTATGCCTGTGATGGTGTTTGGGCACACCTGGAGATGATGTCACAGTGTCACCTAGGAACTTGGTAAATAATTGATACTGGACCCTGAGTGGAAATTTTGAAGGGATACATTGAATAGCTGAAAGGGCAAAGCTGCCATTTAGTTTCTATAAACGGGTCAGGGAGTATAAGGAAAGCCCCTGAATATGGAGAGCTGGGAATATTCAGGTCTTCTCAGAACACTTCAGATTGAGAGTTCCTAGATTTCTAGTTGAGTCACTTCTACCTTTTATTATATATGGTCATTGGGGTTTTCCAGTTTTTAGGATTCTCACAGAGGAGGCACAGATACTTGTATTTGTATTTAAGTGATGAAAATGAGGCAGCATAACTTTTCCATTCTGCAGTGCTTGATAAAGCAGTGAGTTGCCTGATACTGAGTTACACATCAGTGTCAGCCGTTTACTGAGTCCCTTAAGAACTTCCCTTCCTGGAGGCCACTGGTAATAATTATGGACAAGTCTCTGTAAAGAAGTATCATTTATAGAAAATTTTGAGTTAATAAATAAAATTCTTACTGAATGGTTACTAAATTTCAGATACTGTTAGAGGTACTTTACATTTATTACCTTTATTTGTATAAATACATTGTATACATAATTTTACTATATTTATCTATTACATTGAGTCCTCACAACATCCTATGAGGAAGGTACTAACATTGCTTTTTACTTGTTAAGCAATGAGATTGAGGCTCAAAGAAGTTTAGCTTGCCCAAAGCCATTACTAGTAACGGGTAGAGCCAGGATTCAAACTCTATGCTTTCTTCTTAGGGGAGAAAGCAGATAAATTTATGAAACCATTTAATGGGCTTGTGAATTTATTAAATGTTCTTTAATTTAAGATTTTAGTTTGGCAGAGGGTGGTTGGTTAGCTTGGCTATATGTTGATTGTTACCAGACCTCAGATAAAATCCCTTACTTGAAGCCCACCATTTTGAAAATGCATCCCATTGGCTGAAAGGAATCAGATAGCAGAGTGTGATGTGGTGGCATTAAACCAGATTTTGCAGGGATAAAGAGTAGTGTCTTTTTTACTTTAAAGGACAAGGTAGGAAGGTGTACATCTAGAGATAACCAGTTTATTTAATGGCGGTCACCCTAGGGGCTCAACTCTCCAACAGTGAACCCAAAACTTTGCCTGCTCAGTGCCCAGCTGCTGCTTCTGCCATTATTGGGGCACCTATACTTCTCAACAGAGTTTTACCTACTAGATTTCTTCATTCTTCCCACAAATGAGACCTGGAAGATGTGCATGGGCCAACCACAGGCCACATAGTTGGATGGGTTATTCCTTGAAGGAGAGGAATAAGGAAATATGTATCAGCCACCTGACATGTAAGCAAGAAAAGACCCCTTTACTCTTAAAGAAATGCCTTCTGGCTCAGTTAAAGTTAGGTTGCAGCACAGCTCAGTGGACTGAACTCCCTGAGTGCTGTCATCCCTGTGGTGTCCAGTGATTACTGGCCTGCCATCCACCCTTCAAGGGTCAATCTTGAAATCAATGTTGGTGCTAAGCCAATGGAGATTCCAACTAGTTTCTATAGTTAGATTTAGTTATTTTGCAGTAATGGTGGAATTGGAGGATGCTCACTCAAAATCATTGCTCAGTCTAGGCATGGATTATGCAATTTTAAGCAAGCAGGGGCAAGGAGCAGGGAGGAAATCAGATTTTAATGGGGCTTCAGAGAGTAGGGATAATCTGCAACAGGGTTCTGATACTACAACTATTTCTGGCATCACAAGTGTGCACATGATGTACCAGGAAATTAATACTATAAATATAATTAAAAAATAAAGGACATAAATTGGCATTTCTTAGCATAGCCCTTGATAGGAAATACCTGGGAAATTTACTGCAAATTCAAATCTGTGAGTGACACCTGTTGAATCAGAGCTCTAATCCCTTAGCGAAAAGGCAGAAATTAGGAGAGCTGATTGGTGATGTAAATGGAGCAATGGTTCTCGAAATGTAGTTCTCAGACCAACAGCATGAGTACCACCAGGGAACTTACTGGATATACAAATTCTTGAGTCCTACCCTAGACCTACTGATCAGAAATGGATTGGGCCCAGCAAGCTGTGTTTAACAAGACTTCCTGGTGATTCTGCTATGTGTAAAGTTTGGGAACCACTGGAAAAGACAGTTCTCTACGGGCCTATAATGACACAAATTAGCTGTTGAGCCCAAAATATGTGGGAGTGGGGTTCTGAGGTCTGTATTTTTAGTGTGTTTCCCTGGTGATTCTGCTGTATACTTGCTTGAGAGCAATTGCTCTAGAAGAACAAAAGTTTTCTTTTCTTTTTGTCTTTTGCCAAGGTACTTCCATTATCTCCAAGGCTAAGAACCAGATTATTCTTCTAGTTACTAAAAGCCCACCTACCTGGGCAAAGGGCAGGGTAGAAACATCGTTCTGTATGTCCTTTAGAATCTTGGTGTAGATACATGTAAATGTGCATGCGTGTATGTAAATATTTAAAGTAATGATCAACCTCTGCCCAAGAGACTATTACTGTACTATGTCTAAAAATTAACCAATTCCCCCTTCATTTTAATGCACTGCCTGAAATTTTACAAATTAGAGATGTATTTAGATTAATAAGCATTTTTTTAAAAATTCAGAGATGAAAGTAAAAGATTTCACAAAAATAGAAAAACAAACCCTAAAATGTGTATAGAACCACAAAAGACTCTGAATAGACAAAGTATTCTTGAGAAAGAAGAACAAAGCTGGAGGCTTCATGTTCCTTGATTTCAAACTATATTACAAAGCTATAGTAACTAAAGCAGTAAGGTATTGGCTTAAAAAAATAGACACATAGATCAGTGGAACAGAATAGAGAGCCCAGAAATAATTCCACGCATATATGGCCAATTAACTTACAACAAAGGAGTCAAGAATACACAATTGGGAAAGGATAGTCTCTTCAATAAATAGTGTTGGGAAAACTGGACAGTCACCTGCAAAGGAATGGAACTCGACCCCTATCTTCCACCATACACAAAATTTACCCTGAGTAGATTAAATACCTGACTGTAAGACCTGAAGCCATAAAACTCCTAGAAGAAAACAAAGGTACTACTTTCCTTGACACAGGTTTCAGCAATGATTTTTTGAATCTGACATCAAAAGCAAAAAGCAACAGAAGCAAAAATAAACAAACAAGTGGGACTACATCAAACTATAAAGCTTCTGCCCAGCAAAGGAAACCAACAAAATGAAAAGGTAACTTACTGAATGGGAGAAAGTATTTGCAAATCATATTCCAGTGGGAGAGTAATATCCAAAATATATAAATAATTCATACAACTCAATAGCAAAATCCAAAACAATCCGATTAAAAGTTGGGCAGAATGAGGTGCCTAGGTGGCTCAGTGGGCTGAGTGTCCCATTCTTGATTTCAGCTCAGGTCATGATCCCGGGGGCATGGGATCAAGCCCCACCTTGAGTGTGCTGAGTGTGGAGCCTGCTTAAGTTTCCCTCTCTCTCTCCCTCTGTCCCTTTCCCCCACTCGTATGTGCTCTCTCTTTCTCTAAAAAAAAAAAAAAAAAAATTGGGCAAAACATCTGAATGGACATTTTCCAAAGAAGTCATACATATGGCCAACAGGTACATCAAAAGGTACTCAGCATCACTAATCATCAGGGAAGTGCACATCAAAACCACAATGAGATATCACTTCACACCTGTCAGAATGGCTGGTATCAAAAATATAAGAAATAAGAAATGTTGGCAAGGATGCGGAGAAAAGGAACACTTGAGCATTGTTGGTGGGAATGTAAATTGGTGCAACCGCTATGGAAAACAGTATAGAAGTTCCTCAAAAAATTAAAAACAGAATTACCATATGATCCAGCAACTCTACTTCTGGGTATTTATTCAAAGAAAATGAAAACACTAACTTGAAAAGATATATGCATACTCATGGTCATCACAGCATTATTTACATTATTATCCATATTCTAAGATATGGAAACAACCTAAGTGTCCACTGATGGATGAATGAATCAAGAAATTGTGACATACATACACACACACACATATACACACATATACACCACATACATATATAATAATAGTATTTGGCCATAAAAAGAATGAGGTTTTGCCATTTGTGACAACATGGATGAAACGAGAACATTATGCTAAGTGAAATAGGTCGGACAGAGAAAAACAAATACCATATGATCTCTCTTATAAGTGGAGCAAGCTCATGGGAACAGAGAACAGATTTGTGGTTGCCAGAGGCAGGGTAGGAGGGGTGGGAGAAACGGGTGAACTGTTTTTGTTTTTGTTTAAATAAATTACATTTTTTAAAAGGAAAGTATATGTATAAATTGGTGTTAGTATTAGAAGAACTTTTAGAGATCACCAATCTTGAATATTTCTTGTTATGATGGTACCTGTTTCGTATTTTAGTACCTTTTCTCCAAATGACATTCATACATGCAAATAAGTTTCTCCTGGATGCAAAGGTAGGCACTGCCCACTACCCCTTGCAATTCTATGCAGGAAGGTGTAGAAATTGTCTACCACGATGAGCCAATTCTACCATATATCAGCTCCAAGAGAGTATCGTTGGAAGCCAATAGGCCTTTGTTATAGCTCTTTGGCTTGAATAAATAGTCCTATTTCATGGGGCTAATTTCTTAAGAACCTCAGGGGACAGTATTACCATCTCTTTAAGTGAGGGTATAGCATGTCTCTCAGATATCATTTGGTGTATTTTGACCGAACAAGCCATTTTCCTCATAATCACTTGAGATACCAGGTATAATCATCATGGCTGGTCACCACCCAGACTGCCAGCAAGGTTAAACTCACTTTCCAACGCACCCTGTTCATTGCCAAGAAGGGGAAGAGAGCATTCTGCCTCCCTATAGAAATGACACGATATTCAGCTCAAGCATGAAAATTATGGAGCTTCTGGCAAGTTCTGAGGTTCAGATTTGGTCTGGTAGGCCCAGACATTTACATAAACCAAGGTCATGGCTGCTGCTAGAGCAGCCTCTGTTGGGTGAGGCACAGACTACTTCAGATGAATTGTGCTTGAAAAACATGATAGAGTCTACTGCTGTTTTTCACTCTCCATGTTTCCCCCACTCTTTGTTCTCTTCTGCCTCAAACTAGGTCCTCTTTCTTACCAAGATCCGTGCTTCCCACCGAACCTCAGAATCCTACCACCAGCACTAGCTCTGTCCCTGTCAGCCTGCTTCAGGAGACCTGTCTCCTACCTTGTTCCATCACATCTTTCTCAGGCAATCCAGATTGGTCATCCAGGGGCAGATGTTTTCTTACCAGGATGCAGTGGAAGTACAGCCATGTGAGTTTAGTAACTGACGCTTGGTTCCGTGAAAAGCATATATGCTCCCTTTTTGTGCTCTAAACAAAGCCCTATATAAATAAGTACACCTTAATCATTTTGGATTGCTACCTTCTCTTGCTGCTTCCCCATTTTCTAGTCTAGTGCCTCTTGATGAACAGCTTTTAAGGAAGTTGATGCTTTTAGGTACCCACAGGCTTATAGAGAGCAATCAGAGTGTTGGGTAGAAAGCAACCTTCCAGAGGTAGAAACTCAGAAAGAGTAATGCTCTTCAGGTTGTGCTGCTCTCGTATACTTTCCTATGATTATGAATCTGATCTGACGTGACCTCATGGGCAGAGAGATCCTTATCTGTTTGGATATTATGTTAAATCATTCCTTGAATAAACATTGACGTTTACATAGCATTCTCTTTGGGAAAATCCCAAGGAATGTGAGTTTGGAAGCCCCAAAACATGACATTGAGTATAGGAAATGTAACTTCTTGAGATTAGATAAAATGTTAGTGATTTTGCTGTGAGACTCACTCTCCAGAATAATCAAAGATGGCTAGAAACTACTGGTGATTTATTCCCCACTGTTATGCTCTAAATAGGCTTGGTAACTAATTTCAAGAAAAACAGAAGAAACATATCTGTTTCTGAAGCTGAAGGTCTTGTTCACTTCTGACTTGACCTGCTTTCCCCAGACCCAGACAACACCAACACCAGTTACACTGAAAGGGATCCTAGTCTCCTGGGCAGGGCTTATTGCAGTGGCCTTGGGATCTGAGCCTGCCATTCTTGGCTCCTTTCAATCAAATTAATTGTACTCTGCAGGAATGGGAGTTAACAGTCAACAAATTATTTTCTAAGAAGTTGTGGGGACATTACATTGAGATATTGCATGCCTTGCAGAGGTGCTGAGACTATGACAGCTTAAAGCTGTTGGAATAGGATCATATCAGGCTATCCCAGATGGGCCTGGCCTTCTTTCTCATGTAATTGGACCTCATCAAACATGTCAAGCAGATACAGTTGGAGGGCTGATGTTCTCTCCTGGAAATGGGTGGTTCTAAAGGTGACTCCCCTCAGGAAAATCTCTCCCCTGAGAATTTTGTCCCCTTTAAATGCACATGGCTTTTCCATCCAAATGACAGGGAAACCACATAAAAATCCATCCACCATAGGTATTGGTACGGTGATTCCTCATTCTTTCAAGCTTATCTCCCTTCACTCTACTGTTCACTGTCATCCTCTTTGCCCATAGCTCTTCTGGATTCTCCTCTCATTTTGGCTTTAAATCTTGGTTTCTACTTTTCATGTGGCTGCTTGATTTTGGTACCTCTCTGCTTGTTGTTTCTGTTGTTGTTTTCCCCAAAATATTCTAAATTGGAAATTGATTCCCTCTTCGGTCAAGACTTCAAAACTTTTCTCATCTGTTCCATGTGCTGAAACTATGGATAAGAAGCTCCCTAATCTCTTCTCACTTGCCTGCAGGGAGGTTGGGTTGATTAGTGTTTTTATTTTTAGTCCCTTAGAATGCACAGGGCATATCCATGAGTATGGCCCCGGGGAATCATATGTCATCTGGTGGCTCTAAAATTCCTCTGACTTTATCACTCCCATTTTCTGACTGTTTTGCTACCCCTTGCTCATTGGCTTTCTGGTTCTCTCTGATTATTGTGGCTTTGTGTCTTGGCTCTACCATCTTCTTTCTTTAAAAAAACAAAACAAAAAAACCTGCAACCTAGGACTTTGCGCACTTAAAAAAAATATATGTGCCAGCTCTGAGAGTGGTCATCTTTGAGATTATTCCACCTTGGCTGTGGGCCTCACTAGCTTTTCCTAGCTTCACTGGTTACATGCATGTTGGGCCATGTTGAGAGTACAGTAGTGTTGATCCCTTTTCTGTAAGTTCAGCTTTCAAGTAATTGAAGGCAATGATCTCCCTGCCCGTAGGCTAACCAATTGTCGTTCATGTGACCTTAGCATTTAGTCTCTTTACCAAAAGATTTATCAAAAAGTTGAGACCTCCTCTGCTGGATACACTCCAGTTCATTCATACCCTTCATGGCATGTGGTTCTCAGAACAAAACAAATCAGCATGATATTGAGGGTACCATCATACCCTTTGTTCCATGAATTAATGTATTCCTTCAACAGAGCCTAAGTTCATACTTGAAATTCTGGCATCTCTCTCACAACGCTAATATTAATGTTTAATACTTGGTTAGTGAAAATCCAGATCCTGTCTATACTGTTCAGACATACCTTATCCTTCCTATAACTGGACACTTCTCATCCTTTGAAATTCTTCTAAAGTCTTCATTCTAAAATAAATAAGTAAGTAAGTAAATACATAAATAAATAAGCAACCTACTACCAAGTACAATACAATGCTTTTCAGACTATGCTCCAGTTGAACCTGGAATTGTCCAGACTATGCTTCTAAAATTAATTCATGTGCTTATCAATTCACAGAAAAAATTAATTGATAGACTTTTCTCAAGATGTAACATATTTTTTTAACACATTTGCATCTTATGCTACCTGTCTAATAGTGCTCCACCGTGCACGTAAAATTGTTAAATTAGCTTTTTTTTAAAAAAAAATTCTAGCTACTTTCCCCTTAAAACGATTTCAAGAAGCTGTCATTTTAATGTATTAGGCATCCCTCCCCTTTCCATGTAGTTCACACATCTGATCAAAATGGTACCATTTGTTATTAATTAAACTGTTGAAAAGACCTCCCCAATGCAAACAAAATGCATTAGCTTGTACTCTTTTGGTAAGGTCATTCAGTGAGTGGGAGTTTGCCCTCAGACTCTCTCTAGACATTTCTATTTCTTCTACAAGGATATCATGAGACCTTGTGCAAGGCTTTCTTGCAATTCAGATTCATCTGAAGCATTTATTTCATCAACTAATCTAGTCTGTGTGTGTGTGTGTGTGTGTGTGTGTGTGTGTGTGAGAGAGAGAGAGAGAGAGAGAGAGAGAGAGAGAGAGAAATCAGTTGGGCATGATTTGTTCTTGATGGGTCCCGTGGGATCTTCTAGTATTCTCCACATCCCCTTGTATGTGCTCACAACTCAACCTGTTAATATTCTACCCCAGAAATTTGCCTAGATTTCATGTCAAGCTCACTAGTCCATAAATGACAAGCTCCATCTGCATCTGTTTTTAGATAAGCAGGAACATATTTATCCAGTCTCCATAATTCCACAAAGTACTACAAATTCTTAAGGAACACACACCACAATATGTGTTTTTTACACTCAGGGAACCAGACCACTTCAAAGATGCCCGGTGCTGCTTTATTATACCTTACCCATCTATCAATATTTATCCTACCCTTTCCAGAATAAAAATCAAGCTTGCTGATGACGTAGTCTAATGTAAAATCCAAATTGAGCTCCTTTCTATCTTACCATCATCTGTTAATACTACATCAGGAGACCAGGCAGCTGGTAAATAAATTTGTTAATCTATTTACTTTTAATATAACAAAAAACGTTTGTTTGCTCTCTTAGCATGCTCGACATTTTTCAGCTCTTTGAAAGTTTTCAGTATTTTAACATCATTTTTAGAGATTCAAACCAATTCCTTCTCTCTTTTTCCTCTGTATGGTATCTCCCGCTGACCCTTCTCTTTTGCCCTTGCCTCCTGAAATGTGACTTTCTAGTGACTTCACTATTGAAGGACATTGGTCTCTTTAGCTCTGCCCTCTCTTTGTTTCTTATTGGGATCACTTGTAATTTTATTACCAGAATACAACTTAAAAAAAATCTGCCCTCTCTTATGAATCATCTTCATGCTTTCTATATCAGGTATGAATTATGGTGGAAGAAGTTGCTTAGAACTTTCTTCTTCATTCAGCTTGTTTTCCCACATGCATGGGAAGGAGGTTGGTTAGGAAGCACATATTCTTCCACACACAAAAATTTTATTTTATTATTTTTTTATTATTGATTTTTTAAAATGTTTATTTATTTTGGAGAGAGAGACAGAGCATGAGCGGGGGAAGGGCAGAGAGCGAGGGAGACACAGAATCCGAAGCAGGCTCCAGGCTCTGAGTTGTCAGCACAGAGCCTGATGCGGAGCTCAGACTCACAAACTGCAAGCTCATGACCTGAGCTGAAGTTGGATGCTTAACCGACTGAGCCACCCAGGTGCACCCCACACAAAAATTTTTTAAAAAATAGTAGACATGGGGCGGAAAAGGCCTCCCATAAATTGATTAATTGATTAAAAATAACTAAGTTTGGTTTTAAAGAAAGTCTTTTGAAAACATCAGATTTCAGTAGCCACCTGATCCCATGATGTTAGTCCCTGGCCTGTCCCAACCTGCTGCCATGGTAACAGCCTGCTCCCTCCTGACTACTTTGTCTCAAGAACATTGTGTTTCTTCTGATTCCCGCTCCAGTTCCTTATTAGGACTGCAGCCAATTCCTGAAGTACCTTTTTGCAATTCTTGAAATTTCCTTTCCGAACTGGACCTACCTCTCAACACCTCTCACACTGACCCCAAGGATTTGCTTTGTTTACAAGTCAGACATACATGTGACAGAACTGTTGGTGGCCCACAGTCCTGCTCCCTGCCCCATCACAATCTTTATATATTGACATCACTCTAGATTTGTCTGTAGTTTACTATGATCAAAGATGGTGAATGTTCGTTCCTATATTAGCCTGCTTCAGGCTTTTTAATGAGTTCTCAGAATATGCATGCAGAAAGAGGGAACATTTTCTCTTCTCTGAAATCAATATAAAATCAATTTTGGAAAGAATTTTAAAAGAAATCCATAACTATATTCAGATTCTAAACATTAGACAGGATTTATAATTTCAAACTGAAAAACATTTTGAAATGTGAAGTGTATACTTGGCTACGTGAAAAAGAATATAGTAAAATAATACAAAATTCCTTATTCAATTGATAAAAGATTAAATATAAAGTTTGGGTGAAATTCTGGTCTTCTTGCTGAAAATGTCTATCAGCAAGATGGAGTGCCAAGTCTCATTTAAATGTCCCAGAAATTATACTTATATTTAAAATTTTCAAAACAACCCATTATTTCCATTTTAGAGGGGAGGAAAGTGTAGTTGGGGGAAGTAATTGGAATGAAGTTTTTCAGCTAGGAACTTCCAGAACTAGAAAGTAGGTGACCAGCTATCCCAGTCTGCTGAGATTGCCCTGGATTTAGCACCAAAATCCTGGATCCTGAAAAAGCCCTCCCTCTGTTCCATGCAAACCAGGGCAGTTGAACGGTCACCCTACTAGTGAGGCCAAATTTGTAAACTTCTGAAGCCTGGGTTTTTTTCCTTTAATTGCCCAGACTTTATTGGCTTTTTTGAGTTCTGCAATATTCACTTCAGTTGAATTTTAAAATATTGATAATCATCTGCTGGAAACAGAAACAGAGGCTTCAAGGTCTACCAGTGAATTTTAAGACCTCTTACTTTTGACACACCAGGACTTTTTCATAGCTCATTACTTTCTTCTTTGTCCAGCCTCTACACTGACACAGCTTGCTTTCTTGGTAAGAGCTTGTTTGAATTTAACTCACAAATACAGCAAAAGCATTGCATCCTGAAAAGAGGCAAAATTCATAGTGTTAATTCTCACTTCTAAGTTTCTAAGTATCTTAGCAGCATTTCTTTGGTGAAATCAGGGTTTGATTAGAGGAATTTTTTTTTGTTGTTATAAAAGAAATAAATCATGAGAATGTAATGTACTGCACGATGACTATAGTCAATGATACCGTATTGTGTATTTGAAAATTCCTAAGAGGTAGATATTTAAAGTTCTCATCACAAGAAAAAAAAATTTTGTTACTATGTATGGTGACAGAAGTTAACTGGAGGATTTAAAAAATTTCTCAGTGTGCGTTTTGACATTTCATTTCATTAACTCAACATGAAAGGCAGGAGGAAGCTTTTCCTAATTAGATTCATAAATCGTAAACCAGAATTAGTATCACTACAAAATCTTAATGAATTCCGAAGAAAATGCCGCATTTCCAAGTACAAGATAAGAATTTTCCATTTCAATGAGGGAAAAATAAAAGTTAAGTTAAGGGGGTGTGGCGGTCACGTGCAGAAAGCAGCTTGGGGCTCCTGTTAAATCTTCCCAGCTCATTGTAGCCGGTAGTGAGCGTCTCCATCTTTGCTTGGCATGGGGACGTTCAGATTTAGTAACACGAGCTGTTATTTGATTCGGTGTCAGGCTCCGCATCACACGCTGGAGCCTCCTAGCTGGGTTTATCCCTCCAAAATGCCACCATGTCCTGTGTTTGCTGCTCAAACCCCACAGCATGCCACCGAGAATCAGAACCATCGCAGGGGGTAATTAAAAAGATGATTTCTTGGGCGCCCGGGTGGCTCGATCGGTTTAGCGTCCCGCTTTGGCTCAGGTCATGATCTCAGGGTTTGTGGGTTCGAGCCCTGCGGCTCTGTGCCGACAGCTCGGAGCCTGGAGCCTGCTTCGGATTCTGTCTGTCTCTCTCTCTCTCTCTCTCTCTCTCTCTCTCAAAAATAAATCAACATAAAAAAAGATTATTTCTTGTGCAGAATAACTTCATAGCTCCGCCTCTCTCCCACCTGCGGTTGCTGGAGAGGGGAAACGCTTCCAGGAGGTTGCAGGAGTCGGGCATCTCTGGCAAGAACGTTTTAAAGATAACGTTTAAAGAACGTTTGAGGACGTTGAGTTCTCAATCCGTCCTTACCGGATGGATGCTTGTGTTTGCTGGGAACTGGACTAGAGCGGTGAACAAACGCAGCGGTCCCCCCTTGTGGAGGGTTTTAGCTTGGTTTTGCTTTGCACGGTTTCAGTTCCCGGGATGGGTCAACCTTCCTCCAGAACCAGATGCCCCTCCTTTTGACGCAGTAGCGTCATAACGTCAAGAGCCGCGGAAGGCTACGTCACAGTGGTTACGTCACAGTGCCTAGGTCACAGTGCCTACCGCGTTCACGTCGCTTCCTCTCCTCGTGGGGGCATTTTATCATCTGACGACAAACACCACGGCAACAAGTAGGGTGAGTGCCGCATAGGACGATATTTTGAGAGAGACCACATTCATATAACTTTTATTCTAGAGCATTATTGTAATTGTTCTATTTTGTTATTAGTTACTGTTAATACCTTACTGTGCCTAACTTATAAATTAAGCTTCACTGGGCACCTGGGTGGCTCAGTGGGTTGAGCATCCGACTTCAGCTCGGGTCATGATCTCGCGGTCTGTGGGTTCGAGCCCCACGTCCGGCCCTGTGCTGACAGCTCAGAGCCTGGAGCCTGCTTCCGATTCTGTGTCTCCCTCTCTCTGCCCCTCCCCCACTCGTGCTCTCTCTCAAAAATAAATAAACATTTAAAAGAAAAAAAAAAAGGCGGTAGTGCTTTGGGAAACTATAGGCAACACAAGACAAGATCAGAAAAGAGGGCCGGCAGTGATAAGAGATTGGAAAAGGGGTTAAGTGGTTTTCTGGTGCCCGGACCAGCTCTAGCCAGCCTTGAGCAGACGCTGGGTGTGAGATCACAGGGAAGACTGCTGTCCTGGACCGTCCTCTCTTCGGTGGGCACTGCACACAGCATGTTCCGTACATCTGTCAGCTGCCCAGGATTTGTTCCTTCCCCCACTGAACTGAGAAATGAGTTTTAGGGTCAGATTCCCCAGGCAAAAATTCATTAACCTCGTCCAGTGGCTGATTACAGTTTTTTCAGTCTTCATCCCCCTGAGCAAGAATACCTACGGTTTGTTCAGCTGTCACTCTCTATTCTTCTGCCCTAACGTGCTCCCAGCATGGGTTTCTCGATCCTTTGTCTTAGTGCCTTGTCTGAAGTTACATTAACTGCATGGGCATTCTGCAAAGCCTGGAGCCAGGAGTTCGTCTCCCAGGAAGGTTCCTCTCACAGACTTCACATTAGGGAAGCCAAGATGAGGGCTTGGTGCATGAATGACAATGATACATTGCCTTTTTCCCTTACCTGAGAAGACAGAGCCACTGGGATAGAGATGGGGAGGGTGGTGATAAACTATTAAGCTTTTTGAGATATTTTGAAGTAAGAAACATGTGCAATGTGCATTAATTTGCATCCTACTGGTACTGAATGCTTATTTATTTATTTATTTATTTTGAAAGAGAGAGGAAGGGAAGACGGAGGGAGAGAGAGAGAGACAGAGAGAGAGAGAGAGAGAAAGAGAATCCCAAGCAGACTCCGAGCTGTCGTTGTAGAGCCCCACATAGGGCTCGATCTCACGAACTGTGAGCCGAGATCAAGAGTTGGATGCTTAACCAACTGAGCCATCCGGGCACCCCTGAATGCTTTTCACATAGGCATTCTCTGTGTACATTTCAAGAAGGTGACAGAAACAGTTAAAAGTTGACCCCATTACCTTCTTGAACTATGACAGGAATGCAAATCCCACATTCACAAGTTTTGTCAACAGGGTTATGTTAATCCGTTCAGATGATCTAAGGAGATTGATTTCCCATTACTCCTATAAAACAATGTCACATTAACTGGGCTCATCAGAAGGGAGGGAGTCTGACCGTATTTCTATTTGGGTGTCTGAGTTACCAAGGGAGACAACACCACCATCAGAATGCAAAATGCTTCCAATCTTAAAACATTTAAAAATAAAGCAAGGACATATGGAAGCAACCGCAGGACTTGTGCTCAGACTCTGAATCGGTGCAGAGCATGGGGTGTCCGGAGTTAGGCGCCTCCTGGAGCCTCTGCCCGGCTACCCTCTGTTCTCCACTGCAGTGATTCCCGCTGAAGGCAAGGAGAGGTGGGAGGACTCTCCTCTCCTCTCCTCTCCTCTCCTCTCCTCTCCTCTCCTCTCCTCTCCTCTCCTCTCCTCTCCTCTCCTCGTAGGATGGCAAAGGCTGAACATCTTATCATTTAGACATAGAATAGCTGTAATTAAACAATAAAAAAATTTGTTGAATCCCACTATTCTAACCCAACAATTGCTTTTCTTTCTTCAAGTTTAATCCATAGCTTTATTCATAAGAGACTCTTAAAAAATGAGAACAAACTGAGGGCTGTTGGGGAGTGGGAGGGAGGGGAGGATGGGTGATGGGTATTGAAGAGGGCATCTTTTGGGATGAGCACTGGGTGTTGTATGGAAACCAGTTTGACAATAAATTTCATATATTTTAAAAAAATCCATAGCTTTATTCCCATATGGACAATTTTTTAATGTTGTTGCCATATTGCATATGCAATTGCAGGGCCTGCTTTTAGGAGAGGAAAACTTCAGTGACATTTATTTCAGGGCCATTTTCCCTGTTGTTCCAAAGGCTTTCTGTTTATCATGTTTAATGATTGAATAATACTCCATCGACTGGATGCTTCATAATTTATAGACCAATTCCCTTGTTGTTGGACATTTAGGAAGGCTATTGTTTTTGGCAGACTTATGCTGCTGCAGAATTCCCAGCTGCGTGGGCTGAGATGGAAAAGGAAAGATCATTCCAGGGCAAGCCAAGATTGGATGCTGGGGAGCGTGTGGACAAGATGCCAAAATTGAGTCTATGGAGCAGAAGTAGAGCTGGGAATGGATCAGGATTAGAGTCCAGGCTAATACGAAAGAGCTTATTCCTCCACTCCTTCTTGTTTTACTTGTTTGTTCCCTTTTATCTCCATTCCCCGATCCTATTCCTTCTATTCTTCTATAAGTAACCGTTCAAAAGTGTTTTCCAGAAGCAGCTATCCAGAGAGGAATTACTTGTAATTCCAGTGAGGATCACTGGGGCAGGATTTCTGCTGGGCTCCTGCCAGCATGTGAGGCAAGGGTTGGAAGATCATGGGGAAAACCCTGGTCAGAGGTTCAGGGTGGAAAAGACTGCTTGATGCTCGAATTTGCTTGTGCATGGATGAACGATACAGTCTTTAAAGTCAGTTTCTCATTAGCTAAGGTAAGTTCAGCTACAGTAATAGAAGACGTCAAACGTTTAGTGACCAAAGGACAAGTGGTTTATTTCTTTGTCTCCTAACAGCACATGGCTGGTATTCAGGTCGGTGGGATGGCACTTCTTCATGCAGTCGTTCTGGTTCTGATCTCCTCAACATGTGCCTTCTAGAGTCTCCCCGAGTATCTCCATACTTGCCCACAAGAAGGGCAAAGAGAATGAAGGAGCATGAATGGGAAGTCATATGAGCCTGGTCTGCAAGTAGGGACATCACATCCATTCACATTCCATTGTAGAGAACAGAGCCATGCGGGTAATGTGATCTAGCTGTAAGGGTGCCTGGGAAATGTGATCCCAAAGAAAAAGAGCAAATTTGGGGGCAATTAGTGATATCTGTACAACCAGTAAGTAGTACATGTAACATTTTGGCCTGCCATCTGCCATTCTCCTTTGCCTTACTTCTTAATTGGTTCAGAAGTTTTGCAAACAAGGGCACTATTTGAGAACCCCTGAAAGTCTCCCCTAACGAAATTGTTTTGGCAGGTCGCTGGTTTTCCTGATATGAGTATACTCTCTCGGTGATATCTGTGGGAGTGGAGGAGGGGGGTGGGGAAAGTACAAGAGAAAGAGAGGTAGAAAATACTTCTGCGTGGTGGGGTATATATAAAAGTCCTAAGGTCACACCCGCTGTGGGGCCACTTTCACTCTTCTTAACGGTACAACTTTATCATTATGGACACCTCGTAAGCAGACATTTCAAGTGCATGGGCCAGCATATGTTCCTTAGCTGGTCATTTTAAACTTTCCTACAGCTTTATATGCCTCGCATTCATTTATTGAATCAACATTTAGTGGGTTCCTGAAACAGCTTCTATTCTAGTGCCACTAGTATATAGAAAACATCAAAAGATATCAAAGTTTTAGAGTAAGATGAACTTGAAATCCTCAGAATTAAAGATAAACCATGAGTTATACCTTGCTTTTAGGATAGGAGAAGTGATTTAAAAAAATGATAAAATAAAATTTGATTAAAAAACCCCCCAAAGAGTTATTGAGTTCTAAAAATAGGTTAGGCAATGGAATGGATAAAGAGTGAATACTTGCTTCTCAAAAACGATCTCACTAATGGTGAGCCAGAGGGATACAGTCAGGTGGGGCGTGCTCCGTGAGTTCAAGAAGGTGTTTGCCAGTAGCAGTCTTTACGAGGCCAGGAAGAGAAAAATCTGTTTCCTGTGTTTCTCCGATCTGTGCCAACCTGCTTCCTTGCCATAGCCCTGTTCTGAATTCTAAGCCCCTCATGCCTATCATGTGGCAGTAAGTAGACCCCCTGAGCTCAAAGTTGGCGGCTCCATTTGGACTGTGTCACCTCACAGCCCACTAGCTTTTAGGAGTTCTGGGGTATGAACAGGAGTCCTCGCAAGGGCCACTTCTCATGAGGTACCTACTGTGTGCCAGTCACTGGGTACCATATTATATGTGCCATATTATATTCAGTAGTTCCCATAGCGCTACTATTTTTTCCACATTGCCTGCTAGTAAAACTCAGGCTTCGGTTATTGAGCTTCCCTGAGGTCACAAGGTGAATCAGGAGCAGCAGCCAGGGCCATTAATACCTGAACTTGAGCATAAACCATTATACTATGCTGCCTTTCCTTTGAGCCACAAAGCATGCCTAAGCACCACATTCTCAAGTTATAACATGCACACTCTTAAGATTCTTTTTCTTTGAATAAAAATACTGTCTTCATTAAAAGAAAAAAAATCCTCCTCTCCATGTCCCTAAAACTGAAACAAAATCATTTACACAAGTATCTTCTGAGGTAACTTGTTGCCCCAAATGTTTAAGATAAAAAGGTGTGCGATTTGGGGTGCCTGGGTGGCTCAAGTTGGTTTAGCGTCCGACTTCAGCTCAGGTCATGATCTTGTGGGCCCTGTGTTGGGCTGTGTGCTGACAGCTCAGAGCCTGGAGCCTGCTTGGGATTCTGTGTCTCCCTATCTCTCTTCCCCTCCCCCACTCACTTTCTGTCTCGCTGTCTCTAAAATAAATAAACATTAAAAAAAAAAAAAGGTGTGCGATTTAAGTAAGACACCTAAATTTTTAACACTAGAAAATGGGGCCACCTACCTCATAGAGGTCTTTTCCATTTTAAACAAGAGGATGTGTAAGGAAATTTCTGTAAACTAAACAATGAAACACAAATGATTATTGCAATTGTTATATCGACAAGTCTGGAAACATATGAATGTGTTAGGAAATATTTTATGATAAAAAACAAGCACTTTGATGAGGAAATGCTTCCAAAAACCTTATGGGTCCTCCCCAGTTTTCCCCCAATCAATATTTTATGGTAAAAAAACAAGTACTTTGGTGAGGAAATGCTTCCAAAAACCTTACAGGTCCTCCCCAGTTTTTTCGCAGCCACTCAATCTATGCATTTATGCATTGGTAACCTTTTTGAGAGAGTTCCTCATCCACCCTCTCTCAACTGAGCCTCTGGGATTATGTACAATCCAACAGGAGAGTGAATTTCAGTAGACAACCAGTGATAAGATTTTGTGGTTTTGGTTCGAAGACTCTTCTAGAGGCATGGAATATTAACTCTCTGCAAATGAAAAGCTGTTAATTGGTTGGCAGGGAATTAGACTGGTCTTATTTTTCATCAAGGCTTAACTCCTGTAACTGCCCGTATTGTACTCTTAGACTAAAATAGATCACTGTATTAAAATAAATAACCTCCTCTTATTATCTAAAGTGTTTTAGGTCAGTAATTTTAAATGAAATACCTGTCATTTTAAAAGTTCAAGAACTCTTTAGGTCTCAGGAAGGATTTGTGGATCATAGTCTGAAAAGGTGAAACGGAAGCCATTCGTTAAATGTCATCATTAACCAAACAATCTTGATGAGTATTTAGATCTACTGAGGGAAATGTATGCAGGTTTCCCTCAGAAATAAAATAACTGAACATTGTTAGAAACAACCGTGAGGTTGAGAAATCACAGTTCTGTCTATCTCCAAATCCTTCCAGGCTCCTGTACCTAAACACAAATAAGAAGTGGCAGTTTCTTCTTAAAGAGAACAAACTGCATTCTTTAGTCTGGCCTTGAAGTTACAGTTAACGGCAAAAGGAAGAGCCGAATCTGTAACTAGTGATGCGTTTCCAGGGCTCTTAGTTTCCTGTCTTCCTTTGCAAATCAGTTTCCAAAAGGAGGTGTCTGCCTTGCTTCCCACTTTCTTTTGCTGGGTATTCGCGTGTGAGATGTTGTTGTGGTATCAGTCATACCTCAGTCTCCAGCCAATTCAGCAGTGTTCCCATGGAGACTGTTGACTGAGCAGAGTGTGAACTGAATCGGCCACTCATGCCCAGAGCTCACTGTGCTCCTGTTGATGGTCTAATACCAAGCCCAGCAGCAACATGATTGGTGCCATCGTTAGTTTTCTAAGCCCCTTGGCCAGCAAGGCATTCTAGTCAACATTTTACTGACTGCCTGCAATACTGTAATGGCCCCTCACTGGGTTCCCTGATTCCATTCCTGCCCCTCTACGATCTATTTTCTACTCAGCGGCCCGAATGATCCTTCAGAACTCCAGCAATGTAAAATGGTGTGCATTTGCTGTGGAAATGGCATGGCGGCTTCTCAACAAAATTTAAAAATAGAATTGCCATATGAAAATCACATATGGTCGTGTTATTCCTAGGAGGCTTTTCTGAGCCACTGTATCTAAAACAGCACCCTCTGTTCTCTTACCCTAGGTTTGTTTTCCTTCACAGTACTTACTACTCCCTGGTAGTATTTTGTACGTGTCTGTCTGTCAATTTTTGTCTATCTCTCTAGCTAGAATGTTCGCTTAATGAGATCGAGGATGTTGTCTGTTCTGTTTATCACTGTATCTATAGTGCCTGGTCCCTATATTATTGAAAGAATGATGAATGAAAGAATAAATGAATGAGTGAACCAGTGCTACAGAGAGGGTACAGAAAAGGTATTGGAGGGTCCAAAGCAGAGGGCAGATGACTGTGTCCAGGCATCAGTAGGAGTGGCCAGGTGGGTATGGTCTCTTGCACAATGAGGTCAGCACGCCCCCCCACCCCCCTGCACTTGATGGAGCTTCAGGCCATGCTGCTGCCTGGGGAGACTGAGGAGGAGGACTATTATCACCTTCTCTAGTTGCCTACATTGCCTGACATTCTTCAGTTACCACTTTCCCGTTTCCATTTCTCATCCGGATCTCTGCCTCTCAACTCGGGTTTCAAAGAATTAACATCTGAGCCTGCCATCTACAAGTTTTTGACAAAGGCAGGCCCAGCGACTTAGAGGGGATGCAGGCATCATCACCTCCAGCAGACGTGCCGGCCACTTTAATGAATTTTGTTCAGAAAAAGTATTTCCATCTCTTCTCCCTGCTTTAGGCTCCAGTGTTTGATAAAATGTTTGCCTCTTCTCCTGCTTGAACTCTTGAGGGCCAAGCGTGTTCTTAATTTAAACCTTAACCTTAGCTTTGACTCTTCCCTTCACCCTCCCAGGCCTCAGTGACTCTTTATGTGCGGCTGGATTATTTTTTAATGCCTGTTTAATACTCCAGAGCTATTCGTATAGTAATAGTCACTATCACCTAGAGTAATCTGCCCGAATCCACACCAGAACAGCTGTGATGACCTGTCAACTTTCCCGGGGGTCACTGTAACTTTGTTTTGGTTATGACATGGGATCGGAGCCTGGGAGTCCTCACCGGGATCCAGGCTGATATCCAGCCCAGATACATTTGCACTTGGAAAGCTGATCACACACATATGGCTGAGTGGTGTTTTTTTTTTTTTTTTTTTTTTTTTTTTTTTTCCCCTCAGATGTTTTCGTTTCATCCGTTAAAGCTGAAATCGAGTCTGGGATGCATTTTTGAGGCTCTTACCAAGATGTCGTAAGGTGAGTTATCAGACGTATCGATTAGAAATCCATAAAAGTCTGTTTCTAAACTTGACGTTGTCAGGGCCCATTTTGGTTCGAACTGGTATGGCTTCCTGGAGGAAAAGATGTTTCAGGCGAGAGCAGAGGAGAAGTAGGTCTCCTCTGAGCAGAGGGTGGGGGAGGAGGGTGGGCAGTGGAGTGGAGAGAAGACCGGGTGCACTTGGGAAGCTGCGGACAGCTCAGCAGCCCTTCCCCTGGGTAGGTTTTGTGGGCAAGAGCTGAGAGGGGAGCACAGAGAGCAGGCCATGGCGGGCTTGGGGGCTCATGTGAAGGGTTCAGAATTGTTCTCTGAAGGAGGTGGGGAACGGCAGAAGTATTTAAAGCTAAAGAGAAGACAACTGTTTTTATCAAAAAGAATCCTTGTTGGGGCGCTTAGCTGGCTCAGTCTGAGGAGCCTGTGACTGACTCTTGATCTCGGGGTTGTGAGTTCGAGCCCCACGTTGGGTGCAGAGATTACTTCAAAATAAAATAAAAAAAAAAATCTTCCTTTTGCTGCTGAATGAACTTCTTTTTGCTGCAGGGGAGATTTGAAGGCGGGCAGGAAGCAAAAGATGAACGTAGCTTGAATAAAAATATGGAAATTACATTAAGGAAAGTGGAGATATGTTTTTAATAGACTTTATCTTATTTATTAATCATTATCTTTTAAATAGACTTTATTTTTGAAAACAGTTTTAGGTTTACAAAAAGATGGTCCAGAGTTCCATACACCAGCTCTCCCTGCCCCCCACCCCCCCTTCATGTGTATACAGTTTCCCTTTTTATTAACATCTTACCCTTAGTGTGGTACATTTGTTACAATGGATAAGCTTATTGATAAATGATTATTACCTAAATTCTGTTGTTTGCATTAGGGTTTTTTCTTCGTGTCGTACGGTTCTATGGGTTTTGACAGATGCATAATATGCATTTACTTCTGAAATATTATACAGAATAGTTTCACTGCCCTAAATATCCCCTGTGCTCCACCTACTCATCCCTCTTCCCCCTAAAACTGTGGAAGCCAATGATCTGTATATTGTCTTACAGTCTGCCTTTCCAGAATGTAATACAGTTGGACTCACACAGCACATACAACTTTTTCAGCTGGCTTCTTTCACATAGCAGCGTGCACTTAAGGTTCCCCCGTGTCTTTTTCTAGCTTGATAGTGCCTTTTTTATTTTTTAAATCACTGAACATTGCATTGTATGGATGTACCACAGTTTATGTATTCACATACTGAAGGACATCTTGGTTACTTCTAATTTTTGCAATTATGAATAGAGTGGCTATAAATATACATGTGTGGGTATTTGTGTGACATAAGTTCTCAGTTCTTTTGAGTAAATACAAGTAGTGTGATTGCCGGATTGTATCGTATGTTTAATTTTGTAAGAGACTAGCAAACTGTCATCCAAAGTGGCTATACCATTTTGCGTTTCCACCAGCAATGAATAAGAGTCCTTGTTCCTCCAAATCTTTGCCAGCATTTGGTGCTCTCAGTGTCTTGGATTTTAGCCATTCTAATAGGTGCGTGGTAGTATTTCATTGTGTCAGTTTGAAATTTCCTAATGATATGTGATATTGAAAATCTTTTCATATGCTTATTTAACATCTGTGGCTCTTCTTTGGTGAGATATCTGTTCATATACTTTGCCCATTTTAAAATGAGGTTTTTTTTTTATTGTCGTTTTAAAAATTCTTTCTATTGTGGGTTCTAGTACTTCACTAGATGTGTGTTTTACAAAGGTTCTTTCCCAGACTAGATTGTATCTTCATTCTCCCGATAGTGTCTTTTGCAGAGCAGGTTTTTTTTTTTTTATTTTAATGAAGTCCAGCTTGTCATTTTTTTCTTTAATGGGTTATGCTTTTGGTGCTGTATGTAAAAGGTCATCATCAGACCCAAAGTCAACTAGATTTTCTCCTACATTCTAGGCGTTTCGCAGTTTTGTGTTTTACATTTAGGTCATGTACCCACTTCCAGTTAATTTTTTATGAAAGATATAAGGGCTTGTCTATATTAATTTTCTCGTGTATGGATGTCCAGTCGTTTCGGCACTATTGGTTCAAAAGGCAATTCTTTTTGTATTGAATTGCATTTGCTCCTCGTTGACTATATTTGTGCAGGCGTATTTCTGGACTCTCTCTTCCGTTTCACTGATACTTTTGTCTGTTCTTTCACCAACATCATACTGTCTTGATCACTGTAGTTTTACAATAAGTTGGGTAATGTCAGTCCTCTGACTTTGTTCTTTTCCTTCAATACGGTGTTGGCTAATCTGGGTCTTTTGACTTTCTATACAAACTTCAGTCAGTTTGTCAATATCCACAAAATAACTTTCTGGGATTTTCACTGATATTGCATCGAATCTACAGACCAACTTGGGAAGAACTGGTATCTCAAGAATATTTAGTTTTCCTATCCACAAACATGAACTATCTCTTCATTTCTTTATTTTTTTTCTTCCAAATTTTTATCTAAATTCCAATTAGTTAACATACAGTGTAATATTGGTTTCAGGAGTAGAATTTAGTGATTCCTCACTTACATATAATATATCCTAACAAGTGCCCTCCTTAATGCCCATCACCCGCGTCACCTCCATCAACCGTCAATTTGTTCTCTGTCTTTAAGAGTCTCTTGTAATTTGGGGCACCTGGGTGGTTCAGTTGATTAAATATCTGAGTCTTGATTTCGTCTCGGGTCATAATCTTACAGTTCCTGGGTTCAAGCCCTACATCGAGCTCTGCACTGACAGTGTGGAGATGCTTTGGATTCTCTCTCTCTCTTCCTCTGTCTCTGCCCCTCCCCCACTCACATTCTTTCAAAGTAAAAAAATGAACTTAAAAAAAGAGTCTTTTGTGGTTTGCCTCCCTCTCTGTTTTTATCTTATTTTATTTTCCCTCCCTTCCGCTATGTTCTTCTGTTTTCTTTCTTTCCTTTTTTTTTTTTTTAAAGATATGCTGTCTTTTTAAAAAGTGTTTATTTTTGAGAGAGAGAGCGAGCACAAGCATGGGAAGGGGTAGAGAGAGAGGGAGACAGAGGATCCAAAGCAGGCTCCAGGCTGACAGCACAGAGCCCAATGCAGAGGTCAAACTCACAAACCATGACATCATAACCTGAGCCAAAGTCAAATGCTTAACAGACTGAACCACCCATCTGTGTTTTTTCTCTTAAATTCCACATATAAGTGAAATCATACGGTATTCGTCTTTCTCAACTGACTCATTTTGCTTAGCAGAATACATTCTACTTCCACCCACGTCACAAATGGCAAGATGTCATTCTTTTTGATGACGGAATAATATTCCATTGTATTTATATACGACATCTTCTGTATCCATTCATCAGTGATGGACATTTGGGCTCTTTCCATACTTTGGCTATTGTTGATAGTGCTGCTATAAACATGGGGGGTGCATGTGCCTCTTCGAATCAGTATTTTTGTATCCTTTGGGTAAATATGTAATAGTGCAATTGCTGCATTGTAGGGTAGTTCTACTTTAAAAGTTTTGAGGAACCTCCATACTGTTTTCCAGAGTGGCTGCACCAGCTTGCATTCCCACCAACAGCGTGAGAGGAGAAGTTCTCTTTTCTCCTTAGCCTTGCCAACACTTGTTGTTCCCTGAATTGTTAATTTTTAGCCATTCTGACAGGTGTGAGCTGGTATCTCATTGTGGTTTTGGTTTGTATTTCCTTGATGATGAGTGATGTTGAGCATGTTTTCATGTGTCTGTTAGTCATTTGTGTGTCTTCTTTGGAGAAGTGTCTTTCGTGTCTTCTGCCCATTTCTTAACTGGATTATTAATTTTCTGGGTGTTGAGTTTGATAAGTTCTTTATCAAATTTGGATACTAGCCCTTTAATGTGTCATTTGCAGGTATCTTCTCCAATTCCATCAGTTACCTTTTAGTTTTGTCGATTGTTTCCTTTGCTGTGCAGAAGCTTTCATCTTGATGAAGTTCCAATAGTTCATTTTGCTTTCGTTTCTTTTGCCTCCGGAGACATGTCTGGTAAGCAGTTGCTACAGCTGAGGTCAAAGAGGTTGCTGCTTATTTTTCTCCTCTAGGGTTTTGATAGTTTCCTGTTTCACATTTAGGTTTTTCATCCATTTTGAATTTATTTTTGTGTGTGGTGTAAGAAAGTGGTCTAGTTTCATTCTTCTACATGTCACTGTCCAGTTTTCCCAACACCATTTGTTAAAGTGACTGCCTTTTATCCATTGGATATTCTTTCCTGCTTTGTTGAAGATTAATTGACCATTTAGTTGGAGGTCTATTTCTGGGTTCTCTATTCTGTTCCATTGATCTGTGTGTCTGTTTTTGTGCCAGTTCCATACTGTCTTAGTGATTACAGCTTTGTAATACAGTTTGAAGTCTGGAACTGTGATTTCTTCAAATGTGGTTTTCTTTTTCAACATTACTTTGGCTATTCGGGGTCTTTCCTGGTTCTATATAAATTTTAGAATTGTTTGTTCTAGCTCTGTGAAGAACATGGGTGTTATTTTGATAGGGATTTGAATGTGTAGATTGCTTCTGGTAGTACAGACATTTTAACAGTGTTTGTTCTTCTAATCCATGAACATGGAATATTTTTCTATTTCTTTGTGTCTTCTTCAATTTCTTTCATAACTGTTTCAGAGTACAGATCTTTTTTTTTTCTTTTTTCTTTTCTTTTTTTTTTGAGAGTGAGAGAGAGAAAGCATGAATGCACAGCACAGGGGAGGGGCAGAGGAAGAGGGAAAGAGAGCGTCTCAAGCAGGCTCTGTGCTCAACCTGATGCAGGACTCGATCCCATGACCCTGCGGTCATGACCTGAGTTGAAATCAAGAATCGGATACCCAACCACTGAGCCACCCAGGCACCCCCAGAGTACAGATCTTTCACCTCTTTGGTTAGGTTTATTCCTAGGTATCTTATGGGTTTTGATGCAATTGTAAATGGGATTGATTCCTTGATTTCTCTTTCTGTTGCTTCACTGTTAGTGTGTAGAAATGCAACAGATTTTTGTACATTGATTTTATATCCTGTGATGTTGCTGAATTAATGTATCAGTTCTAGCAATTTTTTGGTGGAGTCTTTTGGGTTTTCTACGTAGAGTATCATGTCTTCTCAGAGTGAAATTTTGACTTCTTCCTTGCCTATTTGGAGGCCTTTTATTTAGTTTTGTTGTCAGATTGCTGAGGCAAAGGCTTCCAGTACTATGCTAAATAGCAATGGTGAGAAGTAGAATCCTTATCTTGTTCCTGACTTTAGGGGAAAAGTTCTGTTTTTCCCCATTGAGGATAACATTAGCTGTGGGTCTTTCGTATATTGCCTTTATGATGTTGGGATATGTTCCATCTCTCCCTACCTTATTGAGGGTTTTTATCAAGAATGGATGCTGTATTTTGTCAAATGCTTTTTTTCTGCATCTATCGACAGGATCATATGGTTCTTATCCTTTCTTTTATTAATGTGGTATATCATATTGATTGATTTAAAGGTATTGAACCACCCCTGCAGTCCAAGAATAAATCCCACTTGATCATGGTGAGTAATTCTTTGAATGTACTGTTGGATTTGATTGCTAGTATCTTGTTGAGAATTTCTCCATCCATATTCATCAGGGATATTGGTCTATAGTTCTCCTTTTTAGTGGGGTCTTTGTCTGGTTTTGGAATCAAGGTAATGCTGGCCTCATAGAATAAATTTGGAAGTTATCCTTCCATTTCTATTTTTTGGGACAGTTTCAGAAAAATAGGTATTAACTCTTCTTTAAATGTTTGGTAAAATTCTCCTGGGAAGCCGTCTGGCCCTAGACTCTTGTTTGTTTGGAGATTTTGATTACTGATTCAATTTCTTTGCTGGTTATGGGCCTGTTCAAATTTTCTATTTCTTCCCATTTCAGTTTTGGTAGTTTGTATGTTTCTAGGAATTTATCCTTTTCTTCCAGATTGCCCAGTTTGTTGGCATATAATTGCTTATAATATTCTCCTGTAATTGCATTTCTACAGTGTTGGTTTTGATCTCTCCTCTTTCATTTGTAATTTTGTTTATTTGGGTCCTTTCTCTTTTCTTTTTGATAAATCTGGCTAGGAGTTTATCAGTTTCATTAATTCTTTCAAAGAACCAGCTCCAAGTTTCATTGATCTGTTTACTGTTATTGTTCCCCCCTATATTGTTTATTTCTGCTCTAATCTTTATTATTTCCCTTCTTATGCTAGCTTTAGGCTTTATTTGCTGACCTTTTTCCAGCTCCTTTAGGTATAAAGTTAAGTTGTGTATTTGAGACTTTTCTTGCTTTTTGATGAAGGCTTGTATTGCTATATACATCCCTCTTATGACTGCTTTTGCTGTATCCCAAAGGTTTTGGACTGTCATGTTTGCATTTTCATATCTTTCCATGTATTTTTTTTTTATTTCTTCTTTAATTTCCTGGTTAACCCATTCATTCTTGAGTAGGGTGTTCTTTAACCTCCATGTATTTGTGGTCTTTTCAAATTTTTTCTTGTGGTTGACTTCAAGTTTCATAGTATTGTGGTCTGAAAATATACATGGTATGATCTCAGTCTTTTTATATTGGTTGAGGCCTGATTTGTGACCCAGTATGTGATCTATTCCAGAGAATGTTCCATGTGCTCTCAAAAAGAATGTGTTTTCTGCTGCTTTGGGAAAAAATGCACTGAATATATCTGTTAATTCCAGCTGGTACAGTGTGTCTTTCAAAGCCATTGTTTCCTTATTGATCTCCTGCTTAGATGATCTGTCCATCAGTGTAAGTAGGGTGTTAAAGTCTTCTATTATCATTGTATTGTTGTCGATAAGTTATGTTTTTTTATTAATTGTTTTATATATTTGGGTGTCCTCATATTGGGGGCATAAATATTTATAATTGTTATATCTTGTTAGATAGTCCCCTTTATTAGGATATAGTGCCCTTCTTTATCTCTTATTACAGTATTTGGTTTAAAATCTAGTTTCTCTGATATAAGTATGGCTGCTCCAGCTTTCTCTTGATGTCCATTTGCATGATAAGTGGTCCCCCACACCTTAACTCAGGGATGTGGGGCTCAAGGGTGCGGGGTTTGGCGAAAGCAGCTCCAGCCTCCACTGGGGGTGCTGTGTTGTGCACTGAAGTCTGACCCTGCTGGTGGGTGGGGGAAGATGGTATCACCCCACTCTCTTGTCTCCAGAGAGGGGAGCTCGCATGTGCTGCTGTTCAGGAAGCCCTCACAGAAAAGCAAACAATCTCCCTTCTTGTGTCCCAGGCTTCTGTCAGATCCTTGCTCTCCCCCTGTCTGTGCTCAGGCTATTGCCATGCCTGGTACCACAGTTCTCCTGTGTTTTATCTCTGGTGCTTGGCTGGGATTCAAAACTCTAAATCTTAAAGGACCCAGCATGGCTTGGACCCACTTCCCTCCTCCAGAGGAGAGCCTTGCCTCATTGTGTCTGGTGCTATTTTGTCCCAGAAAAGCAGTCGCATGGCTGTGCAGGTGCTTGGAGTTTATGGTGAAGCACAGGGAAAAGCAGTGAGCAGGTTATACGCCCTCTGTACGTGCTTCTGTCCTTTGCTGATGAATGGCTGCTCAGTGGCTCACACTGACTCTTTTGTTCTCAAAGAGGCAATAGACCCTCTTACAAACGTGCTCCAGGAAGGGGAACATTCTTTCCCAGGGTGACCCAGGGGATCCTTTCACGATGCTGTGAAGGCTTCCAGGCCTCCACTCTTCTTCCTGGGATTGCCACTGTCAGCCCTGATTGACTCTGGCAAATGGCACGGACTTCTCAAACCTCAGAATTTGAGTTCCACTGTTTATAAAAACTTGTGATAGTCCCTTCCTCTCGATTCCCCAGTCACTGGTTTTAGGGAAGAGTTTTTCTTGTGTGAACCCAGCACATGGCTCTGTCCCCCCCTCTCTTTTTGTCTCTCTCCTTTGTCCACAAAAAGGGCTCCCTCCTCTCCATGGCACCGCAGCTTTTCTTTCCCCTACTTCTTGTCTTTGCACCCCATACTTGCCACGTTCTTTTCTTTTAATTGTGCAGATTTTTCTCTTAATCCTCAGCTCAATTTCCTAGGTGTTCAAAATGATTTGATGTTAATGTAGTTGTGTTTAAGGGGCAAGGTAAGTCTAGGGTTCTACTACTCTACCATCTTCTCTCTTCATTTCTTTAGATCTTTGTATCCTTCATCAGAGTTTTATAGTTTTTCTCATACAGATCTTATATATATTTTGTTAAATTTATGCCGAAGTATTTTATCTTTGGGAGTGCTGATGTAAATGGTGTTGTGTTTTTAATTTCAAATTCCAATTTTTCATTACTGACATATAGGAAAGCAATTGACTTCTGTATATGAACCATCAAGTAGATGTTAGCTGTAGGGTTTTTGTCAAAAAAAATTTTTTTTAATTAAGTTGAGGAAATACTCTTTTCATAGTTTGCAGAAAGTTTTGTCATGAATGAGTATTGGGTTTTGCCAAATACTTTTTCAGTATCTATTGATACCATCATGTGATATGGTCTTTCTTTTTTAACCTGTTAATGGGATGATGGATCACATTAATTGTTTTTCAAATGCTAAACCAGACTTGCATATCTAGGATAAATCCCACTTGGTCATGGTATATACTCTTTTTATGCAATGTTGTTTTCGATCTGCTAATATTTTCTTGAGGAGTTTTGCATCTATGTTCATGAGAGATGTTGGTCTATAATTTTCCTTGTTTGTATTGTCTTTGTCTACTTTTGGTATTGGAATAATTTTATTCCCTCTGCTTCTATTTTCTGGAACAGATTGAAGACAGCCTATTATTTTCTTCTTTAAATTCTTCTTTGGTAGAATTCAACAGCGAAACCATCTGGGCCTGGTGTTTTCTGTTTTGGGAGGTTATTAATTATTGATTCAGTTTCTCTAATGGAGGCCTATTGAGTTTATCTATTTCTCCTTGTGTGAGTTTTGGCAGACTGTACCTTTCAAAGACTTGGTGCATTTCATCTAGGTTATCAAATTTATGGGAATACAGCTGTATATAATATTCTTTAAAAATTTTTTTAAATTTTTTTAACTTTTATTTATTTTTGAGAGACAGAGAGAGATAGAGCATGAATGGGGGAGAAGCAGAGAGAGAGGGAAACACAGAATCCGAAGTAGGCTCTAGGCTCTGAGCTGTCAGCACAGAGCCTGATGTGGGGCTCAAACCCATGAACTGTGAGATCATGACCTGAGCCAAAGTCAGATGCTTTAACTGATTGAGCCACCCAGGCACCCCCTTTATAATTGTTTTAGGTTTATTTATTTACTTAGAGAGAGAGAGAGAGCACAAGTGGGTAGAGGCTGAGAGAGAGGGAGAGAGAGAGTCTCAAGCAGACTGTGTGCTTTTAGTGCACAGCCTGTCTCAGGGCTCGATCACAACCTGAGAACCATGAGATCACAACCTGAGCCAAAATCAAGAGTCATCCACTTAACCGACTAAGCCACACACATGACCCCCCCCCCCTTTTTTTATTTTAAAGTAAGCTCTATGCCCAACATGGGGCTCAAATTCATGATCCTGAAATCAAGAGTTGCATGCTCCATGGACTGAGCCAGCCAAGTACCTCTTTTATTATCCTTCTAATGCCCATGGGATCTGTAGTGATGGCCCCCGTTTCATTTTTATTTTATTTTATTTTATTTTTAATTTTTTTTAACATTTATTTATTTTTGAGACAGAGAGAGACAGAGGATGAACAGGGGAGGAGCAGAGAGAGAGGGAGACACAGAATCTGAAACAGGCTCCAGGCTCTGAGCTGTCAGCACAGAGCCCGACGCGGGGCTCGAACTCACAGACTGTGAGATCATGACCTGAGCCAAAGTCGGACGCTTAACCGACCAAGCCACCCAGGCGCCCCTTCATTTTTAATAATAGTAACTTGTGTCTTCTATCTTTTATTCATTGTTAGTCTCATTAGAGATTTATCCATTTTGTTGATCTTTTCAAAGACATAGCTTTTGATTTCATTGATTTTCTCTGTTAATTTTTTGCTTTCAACCTCATTGGTGTTTGCTCTATTTTTATTATTTCTCTTATTCTATTTAATTTGTATTTAATATGCTCTTCTTGTTCTAGTTTCCCACACAGAAGCTTAGATTATTGAGTTTAGATTTGTCTTCTTTTCTACCATATGCATTAAATGCTATACACTGTCCTCTAAGCACTGCTTTTGCTGCATTCCACAGATTTTGACATTTTACTTTCATTTTCAACTAGTTAAAAAAAATTTTAAGATTGTTCCTGAAGCTTTTTCTTTGACCTATGTGTTACTTAAAGCCATGTTGTTTAATTCCCAAATATTTTGGGTTTTCCAGTTGTCTTCCTGTCATTGACTTCTAGTTTAATTCCGCTGTGGTCTGAGTGCACAATTTGTATGATATCTGTTCTTTTAGATTTGTTAAGGTGTATTTTTACAGCCCAGTATGTGGTCTACCTTGGCAAATGCTCCATGCAAACTTGAGAAGAATGTGTATCCTGATATTGTTTGTGAAGTATTTAAAAAATGTCAGATTTAGTTGATCAGTGTTGCTATTCAGTTCAACTGTATCATTATTGATTTTCTGTCTGTTAGATCTATTAATTACTAACATAAAAAGGATAGGTTTTTTGAAATGTATGATCCTCTAGATTTTAGACATTGTAGTAGGTGTGTAGCATCATCTCATTGTTGTTTTAATTTGCTTTATTTTTATTGTTTTAATTTGCTTTATTTTTATCTAGAAGCAATCTTAAGCTTACAGAAAAGTTCCAAATATAGTACAAATGATTTTTTCTCTCCTTAACTATTTGAGAATAAGTTGCTTATTTAATGTTCCACCATCCTTGATCACGTTAGGGTATATTTACTACAAACAAAGACATTTTTCTACATGACCATGATATAACCATCTACATCATGCCCCAAGATCCTCGTAGTCAATAGTACTAAAGTTTAGACATAAACACATGCCTATATGTGTGTGTATTGCATTCATATTTATTTCTTCATGTATCTGTATATATTAAAAATCCTAAATCCACACCTGTATACCTCCGATTCCTAATCCAACATGTCAGGGGTTCAATCTAGTTTTCTCTCTTTCCCTGCCGGAAGCTCCCTGTTGTTTTCATTTCACTCCTGCTCTGGCACCCTGGGCCACTGCAGCTTTCTTCCATGCCCGCCCGCCCACATGTTAATGTTGTTGCATACCTTCCTTGGCCCCACCTAATGGCTTTTGTACTGATTATTCAGGAAGGGAAGAGAAGAGCAGGGTGAGATGTAGGGGAACAAATGAATAGATCTGAGAAAGATTAGGAGATAGAATAAATAGGACTTGGTGATTCATCAGATGTGGAGGTGATGGAGGAATAGGAGTCAAAAGTGATACTCAGGTGTGATTCAGGTAGAGAACAGAACAGGAATAGACTTGGTGAATGTGTGGGAGTGAGGTAGAAATGTAGAATTGCAGCTCAAGAGAGAAATATGACTTAGAATAAAGATTTTCTATTCATCAGATTATATATGACGTTTAGAGACAATAGAAATGGATGGAATTTCCCCAGAAATATGTGTGTGTGTGTGTGTGTGTGTGTGTATCACTCTAATTTAAGAGATGGGCAGAGAAGAATTGGCTATCATGTCAGGGAAGTCCAGGGAAGGCAGTCTTTTGAACCAAATGCTACCAACAGCTCAAGTAAGATAGGGACAGAAACACACTTCCTGGATTCAGCAATATGGTGATTAGTGACTTTCAACATAGTTCAAGTAGATAGGAATGTTGGTTGGTAGTGGGGGCAGCTGATTGAAAAGAGAATGTTAGTTTAGAAAGTGTGGAAAGTAAGCAAATGTTTCAAGAAACATGTCTGTGAAACAGAAGAGAAAAATAAGAGTCCCAGTGCTTGGGGGGAGGCAGGCAGCCAAAATTTATGAGAGAACTATGCCAATTTCAGTACTGATGGGAGATACTGAAGACCTAGGGATGAGGGGAAATAAATATCGTAGGTCTCTGATGAGGCTAGAGGTCAGTCATTCTCCTATTTGAGAGAGACATCACCTAAAAATTTAAAAAATGCATAATTCTTTGATGCCAAATCTAGAGATGCTGATTCCCAGGTCTAGATGGAGGCTCCTGTATCTTGTCAAGCCCCCAAGATGATAATAATGCTGGTGTTTCACAGATAATACTTTGCAAAATAATGGAAGTAAAAGGCATATAGAACACAATGATGGATTCTCTGGGGACAGAAGAAGGGATATTTAATCCTTTTAAAACAGGACCAGGTGTAGGCATATGTGTTGTTTGGGAATAGAAAGTTTAGTGGTTCTTGTCTGGTGTGTTCTATTTTCTCTATGAAATAGGAGGTGAATAGTCACCCTGAGAGTGAGGGGTCAAGAAGTTTGAAGAGAGTGGCAAAGATGGGAAATAGCTACAGTGCACAATGGGAGAGAGTGTGCACTAAGAAAACAAAGAAAGCTTTTGGAGAAGTATGAGAACCCAGCTGACATTTATAAATCATGAACTTATTGTAGCCACTGTCGGCATTGTTTTTCAAATGTCTCTAACTGAGGCCAATATCCCAGTGTTAGCACTGACAAAATGCTCAGTTGGGTTGGTGTAGGGTCTGTGTTTTTGAAGTATGAAAGCTAGAGAGGTAATAGCTTTGGTGTCAAACAAAGATTTTGAAATGATGAACTCCAAAATGAAAAAGAAAAGAAGTGAAGGCAGGAGGAGTCTAATGAGGCAAAGAAAAATCAGTCATGGAACAGAGGTCCCAGCGAAGCCCAGAGTGGAAGGACAGAGCTTTGCGGTCACCGTGGGGATATGTAATTGGAAGATTTCAGAGTTCCAGCATGCTTGGTGAAGCTAAACTGTGTAGGATGTGGTCACGGGAGTGGAATAATAAAGTGTAGCGGAGGTGAAGGTCACTAGTGATGAAACAGATCAAGAAATGTCGATGCCAAGCCCTTTGGAGGGCTGTGTTCAATAGCTTTACATCTATCTCTAGCACACGAGAAATAGGAAGTGCCGACTATGCAGGTGTTGGTATTTTTACTCTGAATGTGAATTTAAATCAACACATTACTTCTGTAGAGAAAGAGGCTATTTCATATGACCTCTAATTACAGAATGACTGTGTCACCTCAAGGAACCCAGAGGCCCAGAAGTCAGATCACTTAGGTTACCTTACTCTGCTTAGTAGCTTAGATAAAGGTACTCATACAATATCATTCTTTTCCTCATTGTGAGTAACTTGAAAATTGCTCTATAATAGTGTTTTTGTAAGTATGGTCCTCAGACCCCTTGCATAAAAATTACTTGGAGGTGATAGTTAAAAATGTATACTCCTGGTATCACCACTAGACCTTTTTTAAAAAAAATTCTTTTAATGGTTATTTATTTTTGAGATAGAGAGAGAGAGACAGAGCGTGAGTGGGGGAGGGGCAGAGAGAGAGGGAGACACAGAATCAGAAGCAGGCTCCAGGCTCCAAGCTGTCGGTGCAGAGCCCGACATGGGACTTGAACTCATGGGCTGTGAGATCATGACCTGAGCCGAAGTCAGACACTTAACCAACCCAGCCACCCAGGTGCCCCTTAATAAAGTTGAACAGAGAGGGGGACTGAGATGGGTGCAGCTAGAATTTGTATTTTCACTAGATCTTCCAAACATGTTTATGCACACACTGCACAGACACGCACACACCTGTGTATGCATGCTTTCCATGTGCGAGGGGCATGTAAGTCCATGTTGCTTATGCATGGGACCCATGCACAGACCTGCATTCTGTGAAATGTGCCCTCTCTGTGCTTCATGACACACGTTCCCATACTAGCAACTCTAGCTCCCTTTCTCACATCCATGCTAATACAGCTAATACAGGGAGCAATAAAGTGACTTCCAGCATATTACTCTGAGGGGTATGGAATATTCTCCAGGGGATTTTAAGCAAATATTTTTACAGATTTTACCTTTGGTTGAATTACAGAGCTGGATTCCATGATGCCTACCCCCAGAGAGGACATAATCTTTAAACTCTAAAAAATAAACATTACCTTAACTGATTTTGTTCTTTAAACAAAGGCGTATATTAGTCAAGGGTGAATGGTAGAGAAGAATTTCAGGTTTCCAAATGTCAAGAAAGAGACAGCATTGCAGCCTACTTTAAGAACAAACCACCTGTTCTAATTAACATTTTTATCTTTGACATTTCCTGACTGCTTTTATATGTCCCTGAGGCTATTACTGTAATTTAAATTTAAAAATAAAAATCCAATATTCACTCTTACCCTCATTTTTATAGTTCAGTTAATCCCACCTAGTTCATCTGCTTTGTTGATTTACATCGCTTATGCCACTTATGGAAGGCAATCAGGGATGCTTACAACATTTTGCCTGTTTAGTATAATGTTATAATCATCTGAGATGAAAGTATCGGTTATTCTCTTCCAATAGCAAACTCAATAAATTCTCTTCCTTGGGCTTAATGTGGTGTTCTCTTATTTCAGTTTGTTTTCCTCTCTTTCTCTTTATTCCCAAAAAGCATTGCATTTGTTCCCATCCTTCATTTCCTATTCAGCATCTGGATGTGGCCATTGACACCCATCAGGTTGTCAAGAACTTATTTGAAAGTTCTCTGGCTCCCCCAGCCCCTACTGTTTTTAAAAAGGATTCATAGAAAAACTTGAAGAGGCAAAGTTATAGCCAGTTTACATTTTGCAGCTGGTTTGAACTTCAAGGAGCATGTAGTGGTGTGATATTAAAAGAAAAAAAAGGTGGAATAAATAAAATGGTCATTTATTGAACAATGCTTTATGCTAAAATATACGTGAAATGTGCCATAGTTTATTGCATTTAATCTTCAAAATTTTTGCTGTTAGGATTATGCTTACTATTTTTTGCAGATCAAGAAATAGGTTAAGGTATCCTTTTTCATCAAATATCCCCCAAACCACCTATATTTTCAATATCTGTATCTTCCCAGCTTCCTTCTCTTATTATATAAACATGTTAAAAATCTCAGAACCTAGGGGCACCTGGGTGGCTCTGTTGGTTAAGTGTCTGACTTTGGCTTAGGTCATGATCTCATGGTTCATGGGTTTGAGCCCCACGTCGGGCTCTGTGCTGACAACCCAGAGCCTGGAGCGTGCTTCAGATTCTGTGTCTCCCTCTCTCTCTGTCCCTCCCCTGCTCATGCTCTGTCATTCTCTCTCTCTCTCTCTCTATCAAAAATAAACATTAAAATTTCTTTTTAAAAAGATCTCAGTACCTTCAGAACCTAAAGAAACAAATCTTCTTTGATTGCAATTCTGTATCACTGGGTTTCTTCATAGCCAACATCTCTGAAGGAGCAGCCTTTGTCTGCTAGAAAGTCTTCGTTTTTGCTTCTTCACTACTCCTAGTTCATTCTTAATGGACAGCAATCTGGCTTCAATTGTACCCTTCCAATAGCTAAACACCTGCATTAGCACAAAACCGTAGGCCACTGTGGTCTTCATCTTGCTGCCCGTGCCCCCATTAAAGAACTTGACTCACTATCATGGTTGTTATCAAGATTAAAAGAGTTAATTCAAGAAGTTGAAGAGTGTTCATGGTATAGAAAATATGTATGTATTTTATTTCTGCATGGTATCCTGTTTTGACATCTTAATAATAAAACCTTCCTGGTTGGGGAGAGACTGCTTCTCCCTGGGCTAACCAATTCTTACAGGTCACCGAGGGCCCAGTAAAGAGCATGGCCTTGATATATAAACCAACCCAGAGCCACACCTCCTGCATCTGGTCCCTGCACACAGGAGGCAATATTCCTCTCCCTTAATTATCCCAGAGCCAGGTACTAGATAAGTAGAGACCACCCCTATTGCCCCAAGCCCATTACAATGATTTAAATTGGCCAGTCCTAAACTATTTACCATTCTTCACCTTTCCTGCAGAAACCCCAATGGAGGCCATGGCCTAAGTGCTCCCCACTTCTTGTCTGCTGCCTCCTGACTACTCTGGAGTTTCTCCATGATGGTGCTGGGTGGTGTGCTCTGTCTCCTGTCTCTAGGACCTGTGAGTATTACAAACTCTGTTTTCCTGAGCCTCTCCTCTGTCTCTTCCTGTGGCTCTGCTTGACTGACCATCTTAAAAACAAAACAGAAACCCTCATTCAATGTTACATGTTATTGATATGTAATGGCGGTTGTTATTCCTAGGCTTTTATGAACACAGTGATCAGGGTCTCTATTCACCTTACAAATTACACATTTTTAGCTTCTTTTACTAGTTTTTATTTTCACTGCTGCCCTTAGACTTGAGGCAATTGCCCTAGACTTGCCCTTAGACTATTTTCATTGCTTGCCCTTAGGCAAGAGGGATCTTTTCCCTGGGCTTCATCTGCACATTTTAAAATATCAGTTATATTAAGATATAATATATGTACAATAACATTCGTTAATGATCAGAGCACAATTTGATAAGGTTTGATAATATATATAGAGATGTGTGACCACCACCATGATCATGATATAGAACATTTCCATCATGCCCAAAATGTCCTTGTGCCTCTTTGGAATCAATCTTTTCCCCCTTCTCTTGGTCCTTGGCAACAATTAAACTTTCTGTCATAGTTTTATCTTTTTAAATTGTATATAAATGGAAACTATACAGTATTTAGGCAAAAGATTGTATCTGGCTTCTTTCACTTAGCATAGTGGTTTTGAGATTCATCTATATTGTTTACCATCAGTTGTTTGTTATATTCTATAGCTGAGTAGCATAAGGTTATTTTTATTCAAATGCCAGGCAGTGAACATTTATGTTGTTTCCAGTTTTGAGCTATTATGAACAAATGCTGTAAACTCTTGTCCTTGTGTGGACATGTTTTTTATTCTTCTGGAGTAAATATCTGAAAGTAGGTAAGTAAATATCTTCAAAAAGATACTTGAATCATATGGTGAGTGGATGTTTGTAAGAAAATGATAAACAGTTTCCCAAAGTGGTTGATATCATCTTGCGTTTGTGAGCAATCTATGAGAGCTCCCATCTCCCCACATTTCTTGCCAGTACTCAGCCTTTTTGATCTAGTGAATGTGTTGTGGCAACTCTTTGTGGTTTTACTTAGCATTTCCCTGATGATTAATGAAGTTGAGCACCCTCTTATGTGCACGTGTCATTCTTCTTTGACAGTGTTTCTGTTCACATCTTTTGCCCATTTAAAAAAGTGGTTGTTTTCTTTATTTTATTGATTTGTAAGAGTTTGTAAATATTCTAGATATAAGATTTTCTCTTACATTTTCTTCTAGAAGTTTTGTAGTCTTAGATCTAACATTTAGGTGTATGGTTTATTTCAATGGGAGTTGAGGATCGTGAGATATATAGATATAGGTATAGATATAGATATAGATATAGATATAGATATAGATATAGATATAGGTAGATAGAAAGATATAGATAGACATAGATATAGATATAGATATAGATATAGAAATAAATAGATAGACATAGATATAGATATAGATATAGATATAGATATAGATATAGATGCACATATATCCAATTGTTCTAGCTCCATCTGGTGAAAATTCTATCCTTTCCAAATTGAACTACCTTGGCCCTTTGTCAGAAATCAATTGACCAAAAATTTGTGGGTTTATTTCTGGCATCTATTCTGTTTCACTGAACTGTCTTTTTCTAGTTTTTAAAAAATGGAATCTTAGATTATTTGACACACATTCTTTTCTAATATAAACATTTAATGCTAAAATTCTTTCTAAATGCTGTTTTAGCTGTACCTCATACATTTTTGTATATTTGCATTTTTATTCAGTTTAAAATATTTTCTAATTTCTCTCACGATTTTTTTCTTGGCCCGTGTGTTGTTTAGAGATTATTTAATTTCTGTTATTTGAGAATTTTTTCCAGATATCTTTTTGCTAGTCATTTTTAGTTTAATTCTGTTATAATCAGAGAACATACTTTGTGTAATTTTAGTCCCTTTAAATTTTTCATCTACTTGTTTATCGGTATTGATAGAAGAGCATTGCGAACTGCTACTGTGATACTGATTTTGTTTATATCCCTTTTCAATTCTATTATTGTGAATTTGTTTGTTTTTCTTTTTCAGTCCTGCCAACTTTGTTTTATGTATTTTGAAGCTCTGTTAGTATATGCATTAAGTTTAGGATTAGTATGTCCTCTGGGTAAATTAGTGCCTTTAGTATTATGAAATATTTCTCTTTATTCCCGAAAATATTTTTTTGCTTTGAAATCTTTGTCTGATATTCAAATAACCACTCTAGCTTTTTGTAGATTAATGTATTCATTGTATATCTTTAAATAGTCCATTCTATTTCAAGGAACTAAATATGAGAAAAATATATTTTATATTTTCCCACATATTTATTATTTCTGGTATTATTCATTTCTTTGTGTAGTTCTTTTTTTAATGTTTATTTTATTTATTTTGAGAGAGAGAGAGAGAGAGAGAGAGCGCACAGGCAAGGGAGGGACAGAGAGGGAGAGAGAGAGAATCCCAAGCAGGCTCTGCACCATCAGCATAGAGCCCGATGTGAGGCTTGAACTCACAAACCACCAGATCATGAGCTGAGCCAAAATCAAGAGTTGGATGCTTAACTGATTGAGCCACCCAGGTGATACACTCCTTAGTGTAGTTCTAAGTTATCATCTGGTATCATTTTCCTATGCCTAAAGAACTTCTTTAACATTATTTGTAATTCAAGCCTCCGCCAGAAGCAGGAAAATAAATCAAATCCCTATTACTTTTTTGTGGTCAGAGGGAAAATCAGGGATTTCAGTCCTACTCTTCAGAGTCTTGTTCTGGCCCTTCTATGGTATACCCTTCTCCATAGTGGGAAGGTTCACTCGGGCCAAGGGGATGTGCTCACTTGGAATCTATGTTCCACCTCTACCACCTCTACCTAGTCTGGATACTCGGGACCCAGGAGTTTTCTATTTAACTATCACAGGCTGACTTCCCATCCAGACTTCTATTCCTGGATCATCCTTTTGATGGACACAGGGGTGAGTATTTGCTACAGTGATATGGACAAAGCTCAAATGTGCATGCTAGGGGACCCAACTGTGTGCTCAAGCAGTTTCTTGTAGTATAGGATAGATCCAAGGGTGAGAAAAGAAAGAAGGTGGGGCACAGGCTCCAGCTCCTTTCCAAAGCACCGTATTCTAGCATGGAATTCTGAGTCCAAATATTCTAAATTCAATTTAGCATTCCAGAATGTTATGATAATATATTTTTCAAGGTAGAAGGATAAAGTGTGTTTCATTTACCATTGTGTTGGCTTAATTCATAACTTTTAAGTGTTAGATGTGGAATGTGGGCCTTTGTTTGTATTCTTGTCCTAGGCCGGACGAATGTTAGGTGTGGGCTGGATTTTTCTCCTTACTACCCTGTAAATGAACGTGCTGCTTGTATTTTCCCTTTATCCTCTTCCTTTTCCACTCTATAGACTTGATGATAATCTCTATTCCCAAAATTTCCACTAACAGAGTTGTAGGACAGTACAGAAACGCATTAAGACTAGGTCCTACAGGCATCTGGGTGGCTCAGTTCATTAAGCGTCCAACTTCAGCTCAGGTCATGATCTCACAGTTCATGAGTTTGAGCCCCACATCAGGCTCTGAGCTGACAGCGCAGAGCCTGCTTCAGATTCTCTATCTCCCTCTCTCTCTGCACCTCTTCCACTCTCTCTCTTCCTCCCTGCCCCCTGCACTTTAAAAAATAAATCAATAGACCTTAAAAAAAAAAAATACTAGGTCCTAGAGAATCAGTGCAAACAAATAGACAGACAAGGCTGAAAATGGCTCTCTAGGTCAGAGAGGAGAAGAGACAATATGCCATTAGTCAATAGTGTATTAAACTTACTAACTGAGAAGTTCATGAATAAATCAGAAAGGGCCGAATATTATAATGGATGATTCTGTGCTCTAGAACCAGGCTGCTTGAGTCAAATTCTGCTCCTGCCACTTATTAGCTGTGAGGCCTAATCCATTTGTGCCTCAGTTTCTTCATCTATGCAATGTGTATAATAATACAACCATCTGACAGGATTATTTTAAGAACCAGTGATCAAGTATAAAAGAATTGGAAGAATTCCTGGAAAATAGTACATTCTCAATGCATTTCTTTTCTTTTCTTTTCTTTTCTTTTCTCTTTTCTTTTCTTTTCTTTTCTTTCCTTTTTCTTTTCTCTTTATTTCTTTCTTCCTTTCTTTCTTTCTTCCTTTCTTTTTTTGGGAGAGAGAGAGCACATGTGAGCGAGTGGGGAAAGGGCAGAAGGAGAGAGAGAAGCAGAATCTTAAGTAGGTACTGTGCCACGCTCCATCTCACAACCGTAAGATCATGACCTGAGACGAAATCAAGAGTCAGATGCTTACCCTACTGAGCCACCCATGTGCCTCTATTCTCAATGCATTTAGCTAATATATTAATTAAATACATTTTCAGGGTTCGGGCTGAGTTTTCCGTATGTCTCTGCTGTATATTTTAGAATTGGATAATCCTTGCTTGCCAATATTGGACTAATCTGTGGTTTTAGCTACATATGCTTCAAAGCTGGCTACATGCTCACCAATCCTGTTACCTCTTCCTGGGCACATGGTAAGATGTTATTTTCCAGAATTCTTGGATGCTGTGTTGGGGCTACGTGACAGAGTTCTGGAAAAATAAATGTGTACAGAATTTATGTATATAATTTTTAGGCATGGTCATAAATCCTCTTTTTACATTACTCTTACCTCCCCAATCTACTGGCCAGATTATTCCAGGATTACCTTGAACTTGTGAAATGGCAAAGCCATGAGATAGAAGCACTTGATTACTAAATCAGTTTGCAGGATAACCACTCAAGAGAACCACCCAACCAAGAGTACTCACAGTGGACTTAAAAATATTTTTATTACATTAAGCCAGTAAGATTTTGGGGCATTTGCTATAGCAGTTAACCTATTCAAATACAAATGTTTATATGTTGAAGTGGTGTTCTTTCATAAGAAAAATTTGAACTATATGTTATTGGCTTAGCAATTGGCCATGGTCAGTAAGGAAACTGAAATTGGCAGCTGGAAAAATGGTAATCTTATTATGCAGTGGTAAGACATTTTGTAAAACTTTTCCCTATGAATGCTTGGAAGGTAGAACATGTGCCTATTGGAATTGAACTCCAGGAGAAGGAATGAGAAACATAACTCTAGTGGTGTGGGGTTTTTATTGGCTGTGTTTGGCCAAGAAAAAGCTTGAAAAAGAAATGTCTAAGTTTGTAAGCATAAATGAAAGCGAATAGAGAGAGTCTGGAAATGCAGTTCTGCAAAGTTGAAAAGTCAGCTGTTTGTAGAATCTGAACTGTGGGAAATGGAATTTAAAAGAAAAAAACAAATTTTGAACACTTGCAGCTCAGTCAGTATTTTCAGGTGAATCAAGTGATTCACAAAAAAGATCAGTTTAAGGATGGATATTCTCCATTCAAAAGTTATAGTCTCAAGATAGCCTATTATTAAATTGAGAGAGATCAGAATGGTGGCAAAAAGCAGAGAGATAAAACGTATTTGAGAATTATGTCTAGGGGAAATCTTTGAAGGTGGTTTCTGGCACATACAACTGCTGGGAAGCAAATTGATCAGAAGACTATTAAGCTTTTGAGAAATTTATATTTCCAAGTAAACCACAAACTAAACAAACAAAAACATCAGTTTTGGCCATTTCAGACTTCAAACAACCATTGGAGCTCCACATTTCCATAAACTTTAGGCTGACTTCCGGTGCTCCCAAATGGCATGCCCCCTCTCTCCCCCTTCACATGTGGCCGAAGAGAATAGTGGACAAGGTGAAGCTCACAAAGGATGGGGCTAGAGCCACAGAGGATGGACGGGGAAGGGACATTCCACTTAGAAAACATGAGAAAAAGTTTACCAAACATCTTTTCCTATCACCATTTCAGGTCCTTCACATTTTCTACCCAAAGGACTTGACTTCTAGGCTTTTCCATTTGTTCCTTTTGTAAATGGGGGTGTTTGTTACTGTTACAGTGCCTCAGTTCCAACATTGCATATTGGCTGTGTGTGTGTGTGTATGTGTGTGTGGTGGTGGTGGACAGAAAGCTTATCTTTTAATTCATAGGTTACCAGAGCATGGGGAGCCATAACTAGTCCTTCTGGAAGGACTGTGCATCGTCTGGAGATCCTGAACTCTAAACTAGACGTAATGATGGAGTGTGACTTTGGGTTGTTCCTATTAGCGAGGGGGTGAGTGTACTTTGCAGATAAAAGGAAGAGTATGATAAGAATTTAATGGCCAGAAGGAAGTCTATAGTAGAGACTGACTAAATGCTCAGCAATCATATTTCCTTTTCTTGAGTACACAAGAAAAAATGTGTTTCTCCATTTCCCTTGAACTTAGTTTAAAATCACGTGACCAATATTTGGGCAATGGTATGTTGTGGAAGTGATGCATGTTATTTCCAGGACTGGCCACAAAACTCTATGTGCAAACCTTTCTCTTTTCCCTTTATCTGCTGACTAAAGATGTCAAGGGTACCTTAAAGCCACAAGATGGAAGCAGCCTGGGTTTCTGAGATGCTGCTTGGAGAAAAGCTGCCCAGGAGAACCACCTGACCAGGAATGTCCACCTTGGAATTTATTTAAGCAAGAAAATACTTGATAACATTCAGTGACTTGGGGTATGTTTGTTCCAGTGGTTAGCATATCCTGAGCAATATACCACATCATATATTGTGGAGACAATTAATGGAAAGTATGATAGGGAGTAATCACATAAAATGGCATCTTTGTTGTTAGAGATGGAATGAAGGCAGTTTCTCATTCTGATCTCCAGAATAACCTTGAACCCTGAATGAGTTTAAAATATTGAGTCAGACGTTTAGAAGGAGGATAAATTTTCATGGTCTTCTAGGGGCTTATCTTAGCGGTGGATATTTGAAGGGTGAACGTGAAAAGAAATCGGTGAGTTTACCACTCCTCATTTTTGTTTATTTGAGAAAATAAATATTATCTAGAGGAAGAAGGGAAGAGTATGATGCATGTGTCAGAATTGTTAGGTTCAAGGACATTCCATCTTTTTCCCCAAAGTTCAAAAGAGTTATTTGTGTGTGGGCAAGTCTAGAATTGAGAAAGCAGAGGCAACTGTTGAAGAGCCTCATGGGACAAGTATTTGTTGTAGTACATGTTCTAGAAGTAACTTTCTTTTCATTACTGTTCAGTATTGCCCAAGGGCCCAGATAATAGCTTGGGGAATTTGGAAACCATAGAAAATCTTTACATCATACATGTGATTGTTAACTATTTTAGGGCAAAACATGTCTTCAGCCATGAACAGGTATTGAAGATTACATTGAAGGAGGTATGCTTAAAGAATCAGTGCCTTGTGAATACACGAATCATGTAATCTGTTCTAAGAAATAAGACGAATTTTAGATGAGATTATTTTGGAAAGTCCAATAAAATAGAAAGCAAGAATTAATTTCCCATTGTCACCGTTTTTATCTTGATTTTATTGTAATTAGACTTTTACTCCCACCTTTCCAATGACTCCCATAGTGTCAGCAATGACTTCATGTTGTTGATCCAAAGGTTACTTTTCAGTCATCTGATTTGGTTTTTCAGTAGTATTTGACATACTGTTTATTATCCTTTCCTTGAAATAGCTTCTCTATTTGGATTCCAGGACATCTCGCTCACCTGGGTTTTCTTTAATCTCTCTTGTTTTAAGTTCTTATTTTCCTTTGCTGGTTTCTTCTCATCTCCCTGACACCTACATAAATGTTAGTATTCCCCAGACTTACTCTTTAGATCTTTTTTCTTTTCTATCAACACTCATACATTTGGTGACCTCACTTACTTTCTTGGTTTTAAATGCCATCCATATGCTCATGATTTCCAAATCTATATCTCCAGGCTGTACCTCTTCTCTGAACTCCAGACTCATACTCCAAAATCCTTCTTGGATAGCCACTCTTAATTTTTTTTAGCTACCATCTCAAAATTTACTCCTGATAGTCCCCTGCCAACCCTTCTTTTCATGTGCTCTTTCCAAACTCATAACCTGTAACACAGTCCTTCTTGTAGCTCAGGCCAAATCGTTAATTCAACTCTCATACCTCATTTCATGTGAAAGAGAAAGTCCTTTGTTTTCACGCTACTTTTCACTATCTTGGATTTCTGCTTATTATGAACTACCTTATAGCCAAACAATCTTCTTCAGAGAACAACTAGAAAACCTGGATAAGGGGCACCCAGGTGGCTCAGTCGGTTAAGTGTCAGACTCTTGATTTTAGCTCAGGTCACAATCTCACGATTTGTGAGTTCAAGCCCCACATTGGGCTCTGAGCTGACAGCACAGAGCCTGCATGGGATTCTCTCTCTCCCCCCTCTCTTCCCCTCCCCTGCTTGTGTTCTCTCCCTCTCAAATTAAATAAATAAACATAAAAAAAACCTGGATAAAGCAGAGCAGAAAATCAATTTGAAGGTACCAAAGAGCTATTAATAAATCAAGGACTTGAGTGGCTAATTTCTCAGAGAGAAGAGAATATACTGAGACAAGTCCAAAATTTCGTGCCATTATTCCTCTTATTTGTTGATTCATAAACTGCATGGCAGAAAAAGCTATGAAGCTCAGGAAGTTGTACCCAAAGGCAAAGAAGTTGATTAGAACTTTCCTCAGTTTCATAGGGCAGAGAGACATACATATATTGGAGTTTCAATATAAGGATTTGATGACTCAAGACCCCAGAGTGAAGAGAAACACAGAAGAGTGAATCTGATATTCCATATTGCTTTTTCACACCAACGTATTTGTCGTTTCATGAGAGGTCGAAGGCTGAGAGGCTATGAAGCCAAGCAGTTACTTTTTGCAGTCTCATAGTGCTAGGAAGACAATATATAGGGTTCCGAGCTCTTGTAAACATATTAAGCTTTTAGTCAAAGCTCCCAAATGGCTACATCTTAGCAGTAATAGAGAACCCAAATTAGATAAGACTTTTCAACGTCTGAAATCCAGCTTTGAGTATGTTTAATTCCTGATCAGATCAAGATGGGCTGTTGCTACTCTTTTTGCCCAAAGTGAACATAAATCCTCTTGGGAAGAAGATAACAGTTTTTTAAGACATAATGCCATTCAATACAATGTGACCAATAATGTGCATTCAATAAAAAATTACTTAGGAAACCAAGATATGACTAAAATCAAAGCATACAATATGAACAGACTTATAATTATTAGAATTATCTGATATGGATGTTCATGAATATAGATGTCAAAGTGGAGAATTTCAGCAGATAACAGGAATTAATAAAAAATTAAATAAACTGATGTTACAAAATTGCAAAATACAATAATAGAAGCCAAGGACTTAATAGACGAGTTTAATATCAGATTAGAAAGGGCTGAAGAGTGAGTTAATTAACTGGAAGAAAGGTCAGAAGGAAAGTATCCAGACTAAAACATAGAGAAAAAAAACATGAAAATTACAAAAAGTGCATAAGTAATATGTGGGACAGTAAAACAGTCTCACACAAGTATAACTGGAGTCACGTGCAGGAGGAGAAAAAGAAAGGGATAAAAAGAAGCAATATTTGAAAAGATAATGGCTGAGAATTTCCCAAAACTGATGCAAAAAGTCAAGCCATAGATTCAAGAAGTACTATGAACCACCATGTGATAAATACCAAGAAAACCACACAGAGACGCATCACAATAAGGCTGCTGAAATAATCACAAAGAGAAAGCCTTAAAAGTAGCTACCAAAAGAAATGATGCTTTAAAAGAATCAATAGTTAGTCTGTCAGCTGATGTCTTAAAAGAAATGATACACCTGAGATTTAAAAAAAAGGAATTCTATCTCTAAAATGCTGAAAGAAAATTACAGTATATCACACAACAAGCACCCAAGGAAAGATAATCTGTTAGCTGTGTCCTAAAGACAAGCAGTGTGGAGATACTGTGATATGAGATTTTGGTAAACATCAGACATGTTCTGCCTGCCTGCCTGCCAGATAACATCAGAGAGAATTGCAGTCTCTTTATAAAGCATGAACTAATTACAAGCAGAGCCAGTTATTGAACTTTTGTCTCCTCTCAATCTACCCCCTCCACCTTCAGGAAGTGATTACAAAGGCTTCTTTACCAAAGGGCTTGGTAGGAGGGAAATGAATGATGTGGAACTTTCTCAGCCAAATAGTGATGGGAAAATGAGTGAGGCAGGTGAGGGGAACCTAGGAGTTGTAAGCCTAACCAGTAGCTAGCCGTTGGAATCCAACAGTCCTGGAACTTGAGCCCTAAATCAGTGGATCTAGAATGGTCACTTAAGCTAATTCCTCTGATGAAGGTTGGAGGTGCCAGAGTTAGGAGCCAGATCTGACTGAATTATGACACATCTGGACAATGAGTAATGATTTTACCCAGCTGTTTGGGAGTGCCAGCTGGCACTGAGCAGAGTGTGGCAACCTAGGAAGGGTTGTGAAGAACAGATGGGATGTTTGGGAAGAAATCACTTTACTTGAATGTACTGAGCTTGACTTCTTATTGAATTCTGTTTATTGCTAGGATGGAATTTTTTTTTTTACTAGAGTAAGGACTCATTAGGGTGCATTTCTGGGGGAGGGGGCAAAGGGACTATGCAATTGTGTGCTGAAATCCATTTCTACTGACTGATGAGAACCAATTGTGCACATCCCTTCCCAATCTCATATTCAGTGATGTGTTTGCTAGCTTGAAAACTTCCATGGTGGGGGTATTCACAACATGAAAAATTGACAAATGCTACAAATTAGGGCTTCCCCACCCCCCACCCTTGAAAGCCAGTTGATACATTTGCCAGGACACCATTGGAGCCATGCCATATGGCAAGATTTCATAGCATGAATTATTGGGACAATCTGAACAGATGATGACATTACATCTTTTAAAAACTGATCTCTCCCATTGTATAACTTAAGCTCAGATTTTTCTCTTAAGATCCAGTTCCATTTATCTCATACCTTATGGACCTTACCCCCAGTTTTACAACAAGCACTTCAAATTTAACTTGTCTAAAATTATTATCTTCTCTTCCAAACCAGTTTTTCTTCTGGCATTCTTTACTCTATTTCTTGACAACAACTTAATCCAGGGACCCAAATTGGAAACTTAGATGCCTCTCTCATTACTATTCTCGAATGATCACTGGGTTTTGACAAGTCAAACTAATCAGCATATGATATATTTGTTTCCTCATTTCCTCTATGAATCCTGTAGTCTTGGATCAGACCCTCATGCTCTTTTGCCTTACTCAGTGTCCTCAAACACATAATCATTAGAATCACATCAGTACTAACTACAATACAGATTTCCTGACCTCTTTTCTAGAGATTTAGGTTTGGTTATGAGAAGAGGACTGGAATCTGTATTTTTACCAGTGATCCAGAATTCAGATGACTAATGCTTTTTTTTTTTTTTTTTAATTTACATCCAAGTTAGTTAGCATATAGTACAATAATTATTTCAGGAGTATATTCCAGTGATTCATATCCTGTGTATAACACCCAGTGCTCATCCCAACAAATATCTTCCTTATTGCCCTTTACCCATTTAGCCCATCCTCCCCTCCCACAGCCCCTCCAGCAACCCTCAGTTTGGTCTCCATATTTAAGAGTCTCTCTTATGTTTTGTCCCCCTCCCTGTTTTTATATTATTTTTGCTTCCCTTCTCTTGTGTTCATCTGTTCTGTGTCTTAAAGTCCTCATATGAGTGAAGTCATATGATATTTGTCTTTCTCTGACTAATTTCACTTAGCATAATACCCTCTAGTTCCATCCACGTAGCTGCAAATGTCAAGATTTCATTCTTTTTGATTCCCGAGTAATACTCCATTGCATATATATACCACATCTTCTTTATCCATTCATCCATCGATGGACATTGGGCTCTTTCCATACTTTGGCTATTGTTGATAGTGCTGCTATAAACATTGGGGTACATGTGCCCCTTTGAAACAGCATACCTGTATCACTTGGATAAATACCAATAGTGCAGTTGCTGGGTCATAGGGTAATTCTATTTTTAATTCTTTGAGGAACTTCCATACTGTTTTCCAGAGTGGCTGCACCAGTTTGCATTCCCAACAGCAGTGCAAAAGAGATCCTCTTTCTCCGCATCCTCGCCAACATCTGTTGTTGCCTGAGTTGTTAATATCAACCATTCTGATAGGTGTAAGGTGGTATCTCATTGTGGTTTTAATTTGTATTTCTCTGATGATGAGTGATGTTGAGCATTTTTTCATGTGTCTGTTAGCCCAGATGACTCTAATTCTTAGCCAAGTTTGGAAAATACTTGGGTATAGAATAAAAATTAACATTTCTCATCTTGGAATACAACCCCAACCATAATCTGCCTGGTGCCTGTTTCTCTACCTTTATCTCTCACCACTTTCCAACACATCTTTTACCATATATATGGTATATACATATACTGTATATATATTATATTTAAAGATTTATATATATAAATATATATTTAAAAATTATATATATGTTAAAATTTTTTTAATTTAATGTTTATTTATTTTTGAGAGAGAGACAGAGCATGAGCAGGAGAGGGGCAGAGAGAGAGAGGGAGACACAGAATCTGAAGCAGGCTCCAGGCTCAGAGCTGTCAGCACAGAGTTTGACACGGGGCTCAAACGCAGGAGCCATGAGATCATGATCTGAGCCAAAGTCAGATGCTCAACCGACTGAGCCACGCAGGTGCCCCACGGAGATTTATTTTTTCACTGAATATTTATTGTGCTGCAAGTATGTATCAGGCTCTGCCCTGGGTGCCAGGAATTACAGTGGTGAAAACAAACAAGTTGTTTGTTCTCACAGAGTTTTATATATAAATATGCCATATTTCAGTGTTTTGGGTCACCAAGCATATCATTCTTAGGCATGCATTTATACTTTTGTTCCTTATGTTGCTTTGGTCTGGGTGCCTTTTCTTTCACCTGCCCTCTCTGATCATCTTTTTGCTCCTAATTCCTTCCTCTATTATACAAGGTTTATTTCCTTGTCTATCCCTCCTGCTAAACTGCTGGGTCCTTACAGTCAGAGTTTTTCAAACTCTAGAGTCTAGACCAATAATCGGTATAAAATAGTTCCCAAACATTTACTGAATGAATATTACTCAACTAGTAAGTAGCACAGTGGAGATTTGAATTTAGTTATATCTGACGCCAAAGCCATGTCCTTTTAACTATATTATAGTCTGTCAATAAAGTGTGGTTCACCTCATCAGAGGAGCCATTCTTTAATCATGCAAGGAGAATCAAATGATGCTTGAAGATAGCACTACCACCTGTCCAAAGGGAGATGTGCCAAATAACCACTTTAGTTGATCAATATCCAGTTCAGATTGGAAAATTCACACCAAAGAGTATTCTCTGAGATTTATTAAACTAACAAAAGAAGAAGACAAATATCTTCCCTTGTCTTGGCTTAATACAGGTAAAACTTTACCATGCATATACATTGACCCTTGCTAGGGAAGGTGACAGGCTAAGACCAGGTGATGGTATTTCCTAATACCAATCTAGCTAATTAGTCTTAAACACACTTTAGGGATAGGTCAAGCACAGTACTTGGCACACAAAATTCCTCAGAAACATTTTCAGAAATTTTGGATTATGAGAGGAGGCTGATATAATTTGGCAGAAAATGAGCATAACTCTCAATCAATTTAAGCATCCACTTTATTGAGGAAATTAATGCAACTCATATGATTTTTATCCTTTAGCATAAAGAATTGGGGCAGCAAAAGATAATGGATAAAATTTAGAGTGTCTGTTCTGTCATCTGATTTGGGAAATGTGTGCTGACTCTGCTAGTTCTATTAAAGATGCTGTCCATAAAATACACTTGGACTGGTTTGGCACAAGTTATTTTAGAGCTGTGAGAAGGACCATTACTAATAAAACTTCTCTTCCCCTTATAATTAATTCATAGCATTGCCACCAGAGTGTTCTTCCTATATCATAAATTTCATTGTGTCACCCCCGTGCTGAAAAGCTTTTGATGACTCCACATTTCCTGTAAAAAAATGTGAAAATTCCTTCACTTAACATGTAAGATTTCTACCACCTAATCACTACCTATCTTCCAATTCACAATTCATTTTACTCTTCTCTCAATTCCATAGTACCTCGAATCAAGCATTATGTTGGATGAATCTATGAATAACTCTTTGGCCACCATTCATTTATTTGTTTTGCCAACAAATATTGTTGAGGGCCTATCCTGTGTTATGCTCTGTCATCGACAAAGGATACAGAAGAGCAAAGGAGACATTTTCTGTTTTCATGAGATTTATGTTGAGAGAGACAGACAAGAAACAAACAGCTAACAAAATAATTTCAAACAGTGGTAATTACTGTGGAGAAAAGAAAAGATTAATATGACAGAGAGTGAGTTGAGAGGTAGGAGTGAGCAACGTCAGACACGGGGCAATTCTGTAACGTGGAGACAAGAAAAAGACAAACAGTTCAATAGAAAAATGCAGAGAAGATTAGAATTAAAAAAAAAAATCACAAGAAAACAAAAGCCTAGTGGTCAACAAACATAATGAAAAGATGCTCGAATTCATGTTCAGTAAAAGAAATTCAAATGAAAATAAAGATGAAATATGACTTTGTATCTATTGGATTGGCAACATAAAACCCACTGCTGGTAGGGATGTGGGGAATAGGGTTCTCTTATACACTGTGTGTGGGACTTTCCAGCTTCACTATCTTTCTAAAAGGCAACAGAGCAACATCTATTAAAACCTAAAATGCACTTCCCCTTTAACTCAGAAATTCCACTCCTGGGAATCTACCTCAAAGAAAAAAAAAATTGCCCATTTGTAAGGTCGTGTGCTGGGGGATGTTTATTGTACCATTGTTTGCACTGGCCAAGGGAACTTTGGTCAAATGGCCAAAGAGAAAGCTTACCAATATGGAAGTGGCTGATTAAAATGCAGTATATCCATATCATGGAACATTATGCAACCAGTAAAAGGAGTGAGGTGCAACCTTCCCAGATGATTAGAAGGAATTTCCAAATTTTGACATCCTTCATGAAGGGTTTTATACTTTTATTAATTCATCAATTAAGAAAATGTATGATGACTGGGGTGCCTTAGTGGCTCTGGTTGAGCGTCCAACTTTGGCTCAAGTCATGATCTTGTGGTTCGTGAGTTTGAGCCCCACGTTGGGCTCTGTGCTGACAGATTGGGGCCTGGATCCTGCTTCGGATTCTGTGTCTCCCTCTCTGCTCCTCCCTCACTTGCACTCTGTCCCTCTCTCTCAAAAAAATAAATAAACATTAAAAAAAAAGAGAAAAAAATATATGATGACCAAAGACATTTTGGATTCCATTGGGTTTTAAACAAATTCACATTTTGTCCATCTCAATGTTATCTATCTATGTATATTTGAAATACGGTAGCTCATATGTTTTTGAGACATTCTATTTATTCACTCTACATTCAAGGCTTAGTGTAGACACAGATTTATTGAAAATTGACTTTTGTGGCCCCCAAAGAGTCAATGGTCCTCATGTTTGGAATGAATGAGCTTGGCCATAGAAAGAATACATCTCCTTATACAGAGCTGAGTGGCAGTAAATATCTTAACTCTCCACAAGTGTTTGCATTTTAAGACATGACACTTACTCATCTGATTACATCTTTGGTATTTTTTTGGGCCTATCCAGTGCTATGGGTAGTGTAAGAGGAGAGAGAAAGAAGCTTCTCCATGGTATTGTCAATCACAATACATGTCAAAGTCTGTCCCTGGCTTCCAGAGTGCAGAGTTATACCAGTGCTATTTATTGGTTCTACTTCTCAAGCTACATGTAAAACCAAATTCAGGAAGTCCTACATGTTGTTTTATAATAAAGTATTAAAACATAAAAGGAAAATGGAGAAAAATGTAACAATACCAATACTAAAGTTTTATCCTATTAGACTTTTTTCTTCTTAGCTATTTTTTATTATTGTATAAAAATAGATTCATCCTTTTATATTAGTAGACAAAACACATATGGGCCACGTTTGAAAGGTAGCTTTATAGAAAGACATTCACTTGCAAACAAGCTTCAGGTACCAGGTCTGTCATAATTTTTGTAAATTCCAGACCATTTGCTTCCGGACAATTTTAGTGGACATACAAAATTTTATAGATGGTAATATGTTAGCGATAGATGTTTTTAAAAACATATACTGACAAGGGGAAGATTTATTGTGTCAAATATATTCTAACCTCCTTTTTATTCCTACCTCGTTACAGTTTCCTCTTAGAAACGTCCCATTAGTGCCTAGGATAAAAACAGGTGACTGGGTGATGGTTACACAACAATGTTAATGCATTTAATGCCCCTAAATTGTATACTCAAAAATGGTTGAACTCGTAAATGATGTATATTTCACCACAATTTCTAAAAACTGGATTACTGTGTGTGAAAGTAGTAGATTCCCAAACGTAAGAAGTAATAGATTGTATACCAACAATACACCATATACCAACCAAAAATTGCACAGAGTTTCAGAGGAACCCTCCTCTAAAATCTCAGTCTGCTACCTCAGCCAGAGGCATGCAGTAATTCTCGGACCCAGAGTAACTAAAAAAAAAAAAAAAAGCCCAAATGCTTAATGTTGTGTGGTTGGACTTAGACAAGTGGTAGCTGCTAAGAGCTGGTTGGAGAGAAGGAGAAGGAAGGGAATGTTGATACTCTTCATTTCTTTCCCCTTCATGACCTACCAGGCTTTTTAAAAGACACAAAGTATTACAGAAACTGTGGAGGTTCCCTTCATATCCCTTCCTATTTCAATTGTTTAGACGGCATTCTAATAAATTCTAGGAATAGTTTATCTTCCCTTAGTGTGGAGGATCCCTCACCCTTCCTCACAGTTCTGCTTCCCAGAACTTGTCCAGATACCTAGAGTGACAGAAAGTCCCTGCACCAAGAAGTTGGAAGTGAAGGTAGAATTCTCAGGTCCAGCAGAAAACATTTCAAGTCAAACTCTTGTTGAAAAGAGCAAGAGCAAAGCCATCATACTTCAAAGCAAGGGTGGATCTTTATGCTGCGTTTTTCTTTGTCCCTCTTACAGAGAAGAAAGTAAGCTCCCTTGTTCAAATCAAAGGGCAGTGGTATGCCTCTTCTCCACTCACTTTGTAGTGTAGCACAAAGCAAATACCTTCTGTGGCGTGTAGATCCTGCAAGGCTTCCATTAGCATTACACCTGTGGGTCTTTCTGTTTTTATGCTCTTGGTAAATAAGGGAAAGAATAAATCAAATATCGTGTTCAACCCAGGTCTACATTACATCATCACAGACAGCTGAAATGCTGAATGTTTATTTAGTCCTCTGGTTAGCAAATTATTATGCTGGCTTTCAAAAACATTTTAACGTGGAAAATTTCAAATGTCTAAAAATATGAGCAAAAGTATAATAAACACTCTTGTATAAGCATCCAGCTTCCACAATGATCAGATCATGGCCATTTTTCCTCTAACCCTACCATTTCCACCCTATTGCTGTATAATTAGGAAGCAAATAGCAAACATTGTGTAATTATACCCATCAATATATCAGTAGAAATCTTTAAAGGATAAGGCTGCTTTTAAAAATATGATCACAAGAAAAATGATCACCCTTCAGATATTAATATTTTCTTAATGTTACCAAATATCAAGCAGTGTTCAAATTTTTCTAATTGTCTCACTTTTTTTTTTTTTACAGTCTGTTTGCTTGAATCAGGCTGTAAATAAAGTCTCGCAATCGTTTGACTTTATCTTGCAATCGTATCTTGCAATCGTTTGACATACCTCTTCAAATCTCTTTCACTCTGTAGGTTCATCTCAATGTGTCTGTTTTTATCCTTGCTTTTTGTTATCCTTGTTGAAAAAACCAGGTCTTTTGTCCTGTGAATCCCACACTGGTTTTGTTGATTGCATCTCAGTAAGTTCCTGTAACATGTCTTCAGTTCCCTGTATTTCTTGTAATTTGGAAGTTAGATGTAGAGGCTTGATTTGATTCAGGTTCAATTCATTGTTTTGTTTCTGGACCAGATTTGACTGATTTTAAAAGTGGAATTGATGAAATCAGTGCATGCATATGTGAGGAGTGTTGGGGAGAGAGGGAAAAGGGAGTTTAATGAAAAAACAACCATTTTCTTCAAAATTATAGTCTTGGAATTCGGTCCTATCTAGTGTCTTTTAAACTAATCAGATATTTTTATATTTAGGACATGAACAGTGAGACATAATCAAGGACACAGTTACCTCTGTGACGGATGTAAGACGTGTGATCTTCAGCCAATCACAGTTTCTTGTCTTTAAAATCAGGTTGACAATAACCATTGATAGCACTATTTGAGTGCTCATATGGAAAACAATCATGAATATGGAACAAGAATATAAATCTAAATGTCATAGTGCCATGATGGTATATCTAATGCAGAGATAAATCTTGGATGGTCCTTTTCATCTGAGATAGGATATTGGAATGAGACAGCAGTGACATAAAATCAGATACAAAAGGGAATGGAAAACAAATACATACATGCTGTGTTTAACAACGGAGATTTCAAGTCCCAGTTCTTCAACAGCTGAATCCCTTTGACTTAGTTTGGGACTACAAAATGATGAGGGAAGATTTTTGGAGGAGAAGGTCTCTCTAAAGAAAATTAAGGCTATACAGCATGTCTCTCAACTGGTGAAGGAGACTTGCAGGCAGCCACCCATGGACCTTACGTGTGACACCCCACTTCACTCCCCAGATGGCTGAGAGGAAGAGTGGAGTAGGTCTGACCTCTAACTTGGGAAACACCGAGGCCAAGAGACAAGCGCAGACTTCCTTGGTGGTAGAACTGGGAGAAAGTTGTTATGTTACGAAGGAACTACCTGCTTCCCAGAACTTGTCCAGATACCTAGAGTGACAGAAAGTCCCTGCACCAAGAAGTTGGAAGTGAAGGTAGAATTCTCAGGTCCCACAGAAAACATTTCAAGTCAAACTCTGGAATTAAAGATGGATTTACACAGGTCAAGAAAGGAACAAAGAGAGATTACCAGAAAAGCAGACTTTTGTGGAACTCAAGAAAGAGTTTACAAGAGAAGTAATTTGCTTTAGGCACTGCCATGCCCAGAGGGTACACCTGAAATCAGCTGAAGAGCAGTGTGAAGGGGTTACTGTCTCTGAAGTTAAAAATATTAAATTAAAGGAACTATGTCTTTGATACTCTCTTCATAGCACCCCTGTTATCATCCTCTACATTTTTGATGCATTACAGCTTCTATGTATTCTCTCTATCTTTTTCTCTCTCCCTCTCTCACATTCATTTCTTGTAATTATCCTGGCCAACAGTCTGGGAAGAGTAGACATTGTTTTCTCCACTTTATAAATGAGAAAAATGAGATTCAGTGGATTAATTGCTACCCAAGGTTTTATGTCTTCGATGTGATAAAGTTGGAAAAAGAATACATGTCTTTTCACTTCTAATCTGATATTCCTTCCATATTTCACGAGGCTTGATTATTTAATTACAAAATCTTCATTTAGTGTCCTGATCTCTTGAGCACTCTTTCACTTACACTGAAGAAATATTAGAACTTTCAAAATCTGATTCAGACTGTGGCTCAGGGATTGCTGCCAAATTTTTGCAAAGTACTTTTCAATAATTCATAATTCCTTAAACATGGAAACCCACTGCCTAAATATAGCATGAGAGAGTGTGCTCCGGTGCTTAGTTAAGCCAAAAGTTGCATATTTAAATACAGTAAATTTCTCCTTCTCCTCATATAAACACATCCAGTGTCACCCATTTGTTTGTGCAGAATGCTTTAAAATAACCCTTATTGAAATATGCAGGTACTTGATATGCCATTTTGTGGGCTTGTCATATTTGTGCTGCTTTAGAGTTTTGCAATGTCAGCCTGCAGAGCTTTCTTTTTCTTTAGTCTGACAAGACTGTACTGAGTGCCCTATTGTCAGAACCTCTGCCCAAGATCCTAGAGGGAAAAGGAGAAAGTTAATGGTGGGCTCCAAGGAAAGACCAGTGGAAAAGGGACCATGCTACTGGAAGACCAGCTTTTCCCAGCCTGCAAAGGACTTGAATTCTCCAGGTGTGCTTCACATCTGCAGAGGGGATGTAATGCTCCTGGCCAACTTGGGCTCTCAGAACCTCTGGGTGGTTGAGGACAGGATTTCAGATAGAGGGCATCAAACTGTTAATAGAATTGGTCTCTTTAATGTCAAGGAAGGCCTATCCTGGGAAGCTGTCTTTAGAGGAAGACCAGAGCCTTTTCATTATTTCAAGTTTCTGATCAAGCAAAAGCTCACAGAATCTGTAACCAGAATTGGCCTTCTGTCCTGGCTTAGAGTTTCGGTAGCTGGATTCCTGTCTGATAACCAAGCCCTAAACATCTGATCTCTGTCCCTCTCTCTGTTCATGATAAATCTCAAGACTGCTTTCTCTGCCAGTGACTGGCCATATTTCTACCTTCCAGAAGTATTCATTCTCGCCATATCCAAATCTCTCCCTCAGGTTCTGTTTCATTCTCAGGACTCAGTTGAAGGGGTACTTCTGCAGGGCAAATTTTCTTGACCACTCCCTCTAGGCTAGTTGCCCCTCCTATGATTTCACAGACACCTGTGTGGGTTTTTTTGCTTTTATCTCACTTATCACAGTTTGCATTTATTCATTTGGTTTTCTTTTTACTTTATTTCTGTCTCACTCCCCGCACCCTCACACCCCCACATTCAGATGTAAATGCCACTGAAGCAGGGATCAGGCCTATCCTATCCACTGATGTATCCTTGTTAGTTAATACAATGCCTGGCCCATGGTAGGTTCTCAGTACATATTTGGTGAATGTATTGTTGAATGAATTAATTCTTGAATTGTGTCCCACCTAAGTTGAGTCTGTTTGTCAACCTTCCATTGAATCCCACTCAACAAAGCTTAAGACAAATGTAATAACTATTCGTCTGAATTTATGCATGCTGGATGTAAGGACATGGCTCATGGTGAATTCTCAACAGATGTTGAGGGAATTAATGAGTAGATTGAATTTAGCTGATTGAAATAGCAGAGTTTTAGTCTACACACACAAGCTCTTTTATTAATGCTGTTGAATTTAACAACAGTAACCAAGTAAGCAGGTCATTCTTTTTATGAACACACATTAGTTTTATTTGACAGAAAACCAATACAACTTGAAAATGGCTGAGGCAGCCTTGGGAAGCATTTGAACCTGGAATAATTTCCTGTTCACTCTCATTTATATCATGTAGCCACCTTCTTTAAGCAGATAAATTTTTAGAAGCATTTCTAATAATGCCACTTTTCTCTACAAATTAATTATGAATTACAGATTGGAATTTAAATATCTTCCTGCCTTGTCTTTAACCTTTGGTTTTGCATAGCATCGAAGGATACTTAGTCTGAATATAATGTCTTGGTTTTCTGATACTGGAAAGATATTTACCTTGCTTGAGCTGAGCTACTTAAAAAGAAGGATTTTACTTGATTTTCTAGATTTTTCAATAAGAAATGCTGATGTCATTTCCACTGTGCATCATAGAAATCTAATCCTTCTAATTTGATGACTTAAAGTCATTTTTGTGAAAAACCTCCATTTGTCACCAAAACTCCATTGCTCACCTACTTCAAAACTACAAACTTTGGGGCGCCTGGGTGGCGCAGTCGGTTAAGCGTCCGACTTCAGCCAGGTCACGATCTCGCGGTCCGTGAGTTCGAGCCCCGCGTCAGGCTCTGGGCTGATGGCTCGGAGCCTGGAGCCTGTTTCCGATTCTGTGTCTCCCTCTCTCTCTGCCCCTCCCCCGTTCATGCTCTGTCTCTCTCTGTCCCAAAAATAAATAAAAAAAAAAAACAAAAAAAAAAACTACAAACTTTGCTTATTCCCACTTACTGCATGGACACCCCTGGGCAACCCCATACCTCCTTGGTCACAGCAGCAACAGCTTTCTTCCAGCTATTTTCCCTGCTGGTATCTGTCATGCCATAAAAGTTAGCCAATGCTGATAAAAGAGTTGTGATCCAAGAATCTCTGGGAGAAACTCTAGAATTCCAAAGATTGCTATAGGATTATGTTATCCTCATCTAGAACCTGGATTAAGGATATAAAAAGGGCACATGCCATTTAGTTCTCCTACTTAAGCACACTGTTCATTCTGAAAACTGGAAAACCATTTCTAGAGGTTCTTCAAGCTCTTACCTCATGGTACTTACCATTTGCTCACTTTGCTATTCCTCCTCTTGGGCTTACTAGTTTTCTATACCACCCACTTCAGCTCTGTTTCTTGGTTTCTTCTTTCTGCCTGCTCCTCTATAATGATCATCCCATTATCTACTTATTTCCGTTTTGACTCCAGAATTTACCTGTGGTGCGTGACCTCCTGTTCTCCCTTTCACTCATGGTGGCAATGGTAAGAGGAAATCTGTCTCTGGGTTCCTGGCCCTTGTGCAACCAACCAGCCAGCTCTGCCTCCTGTCAGACCCCATCTGACATGGTAGGGAAATTGGGGAATTGTGTAGGATCTTAGGAAGGGTTTGCTGGAGGAAATAATGCTGAGAAAGTGAAGGGGAGGAAAGACATTCTAGAAAGAAAGAACATTAGGAACAAAGGCAAGAAAATGGGAAATAAGATACTTGTGAAATTCAAACTGTTTATTTATTTTGGGCTCAATGCAGACAGAATATGATAAAGTTCTAAGATATGAAGTCAGAAAGGTGGGCAGGACCAAAATACTTATAAATGAATAACTGCAATAGTAGACTTTAGATAATAACGTGCCGTGTATGAGGTGGGAATGCTCAGTGCTCCATGAGTTTGTAGAGGTTGCTTATAACCAAGATGATTACGAAAAACACATAGAGCAGCTGATATTTGAAACTGAACTTTAAGGATACACAAGATTTTTATGTCAGGAATTAAAAGGATAGAAAGAGAAGGATTTGCATTCAAGGGTGAACAGGGACCAATATTTGGTATAGCTGGGCATTTTGAATGGGACATGCCTTTTAATATGTTAACGCATTTTTTGACCTGAAACCCAGATGGTCTAATTCGCATATTTTCTTTAACCTCGATAGTGCAGCATCTTTATCTTTTTGACAGACACTACCATTTTATTCTTTTCACTCCTTATTTATGCAAATACATTATTTCCTTTGGGTTTTAAATTCTTTAAGGGCAAGGAATTTGTTTCACTCACCTTTGTATCCCCCAACAAAGGCAAGCATGGCCACAGCATGCTCATAGTAAGGCCAGGAACTGGCTATTGAATGTATAAATAAAGACCCAGGGTCTTCTTTAATTATTGCTATTTAGGTAGCCCCCTTTCAACTCCATGCAAATACTGATTTTGGATTGGAGGGACAAGCGTTAGATTATGAGTCAGGGTATCTAAGTGCCAGTCGTGGGCTGCACCAACCCAATGTGTAATATTGAGTCTCATCTGTAACATTAGGTCAGTGATCTAGATTGTTTTCCCCAACACGTTAGCCAGCAAGAACTCATTTTAAGTCATTTGTTTACCAACCTTTTTGTTTATAAAATCATGACTATTCATTTTTGCAATAACTAACTGTGCCTGCCAAACAGAGGGGTTGATTGTCTTTGGTCAAAGTGGAGTAACTGATATGATATGGACAGAAAGGTTCTGCTAAGATCTTTGGGAGAAGTGTAATGGCACGTAAATATAAAATCTCCACTCTCCTTTTCGAAACATTTAAAATAGTTGATAGGATTCTAAGACTCTGAGGACCATAATTTGGAAACAGGGAGCTAGGTGGTTCCTCCCCATTCTATTATAAACTTTATTTGGAGTGATTTCCCCCATCTCGTTTAAGGAGGAATATGTACCACCGCGTGATTTCAGAATACTCTTATTTCCTCCAAAATTATTGTAAGGAATATATTTAAGTATTTTAAAGTGAATGTGAAATAAACATAACCTGTATTTAACCATTTGGAGGACCTATGCACCACTGTTTGAGACAATTGAGACTTCCCCAAATGGTAAGGAAGCCAAGGGTAAGAATGATTGTTAGTAGCTCTTGTCTAGACTGTGTAAAGCCTGTAGAGGAAGACTGGATCCAAGAGCCTTTTTTAAGTTTCTTTGTTTGCTGTCTAAAATTATTAAACAGGAAAGCCAGGCTGGCAATTGTCCTAGCTCATTTAGGATTCCTTCCCAGTCATTCTCTCAGCTCTAGGCACCTTCATGTCAGTCAGTGCTGCCTCCCACACCCGCGCCATTCAAATAACCCCTGAGAGGAAGCTGAATGTGCTTCTCTTTGGAGCACAAATTTCCACTTCTGTAGAAAGACAAGTAGAGCAAATTGGGTTACTACAGAGAATGACATTAAGGTGTCAGTGGAATAAGTTCTTATTTAGTTTTATTAGCTTCCTTAGAAAGTGCAAACTTCAATAGCCATATACACTCTCCTGGGCAACACCAAGTCTCTCTTGTGTTTTATTTTTAGCCTTGACAAGAAAGCTGTCTTTGCCAATTTGTCTCAAAACAGATGATGGATGTAATATTTATCCTCAAGGAAAGTAGTAGCCAGAGTAACATAACCTATATTTATATGGTGCTTTTACATATTTTTATATCATTTGGTCTTTGTAGCAACTATGCAAGACACATTGGCATTATTTCTCCTAAATGAGGAACTTGAAGTTCATAGGGGTTGATTGTCTTGTTTAAGGTCACTCAAATGAATCAGTAGAGAAGCCAGCATTCGAATTCAAATCTGTTTGTCACTGGTACCTATGATTTTCCTCTCCAAGATGTTGCTTTAACATCCAGGGGCAGGAAGGATTCCTCTTCAATGGTACTTCCTGAAAAGTCCCATTAGTTTTAGGGGAGACTGAACAAGGGACAAATAAAACTGTTAACTCAGTTTTCGAGAGGCAATGAATATTAGTGGTGGCAGAATTGAGGCAAAATCATTGAAAGGGTAGTGTTTATTTAGCAAATACTGATGACCCATATGAAAATTATTCGAGCTCCATAGCTTAGAAATGCCAATATAGAAAATTGAGAGGCAAATGCATCCCATCAAAATGGCAAAGATTCTTAAAAAGTGAAAAGATGCTGTTTTGTTAAGAATGAAGGGAAATGAACCTCTCATAATTGCTTGTGGTACACCTGTCACAAGGTCAGTTTGGCATATTTATTTAAAAAACCATAGAAGTATGCATTATCATATAATGTCTGGCTTCCTGTGCTAGGTGTTACGCTGGATAGAAAGACAATGACGGCAAGTAAGATACTGCCTCTGCCTGTTTGACAGAGAAGACAAACAACTAAGCAATTACAATAATGTGATCATTTCACAGAGTGTATAATAGAGACTCCTATTTTGAAATAATGGTATATGTGTATGTGTGCATGTAGAACATTAAACATACTAAAAAATAAACTTTAATGGTACTTGTCTCATCTTTGTATTGTAGAATTATGAGATATTTATTTTCTTTTTTCATATTTTAAAATATTTGTTAAATGCTCTTGTAATGTGAATGACTAGAATACTAGGTCACAAATGCCTGCCTTTTTTACTAGCCATGAAAATCAGTCAGTTCACGAATCAATAAGAACCAGGCCTGTTGGCATATTAATATCTAGAATTTTACGCCTGGCATATTTTGGATAAGCCTTATGTGTGCCCATCTGAGATCCAAATCATTTCTTACTCAGTTCTGCTTTCTTGCACTGCATTCATGTCTCTGGGCTGCTGATAGTCGGACCTAATTACCATTATTGGTTCCCAATACCAGTTTATCACTGGAACAGGGGTTTAACCTTGAACCTGAACTCTATTGGCTAATGTCCTAGTCCTTGCTGGGGAGCTTGGTCACCAGGACTCCAAACTGGTGGCTGAATATTTCTAGACATATCTCTAAGAATACCTGAGAAACTCTAGAGGTTTTTTAGAGCATTCCGTTGCCATGTCCTTTCACCTTCTGCATTAGACTCAAGTTAGTTCTTGCTTCTAGCCTTGGAAGTTTGGATTTTAAGGACCTGCCTCCCCTCCAGGGAAGGCAGCTCACTCACTGAATTAGTTCCTTAATCCCATCATCCAACACCGTGGACCGTGGCTTTGCTTCCAGTGGTCAGTTGGGAGACCCCACAATACCTTGCAGAGTGTGGTGGACCACAAAATTTAATTCCAACTGCTTTTGTGGGCTGGCCACCTGGCCTCTATTTAGCCATGAGCCTTCCCTCAGTAACACGTCAAGCATCTTGTTAAAAATCTCCCGATTTTGTACTCAGGCTGCACAGAAACTTGATATTTATGACAATTGGCAAACATAATTTTTTCCAAAAGTTAAATTAAATAATCACAAGGTTATGTGACTCTATCTCTGTCTCTCTCGAAATGAATGAACTTAAAAAAAAAGAAATAAAAATTGAAAAAAATTTAAAAAATAGTAATCAAAGTATCTTGGATATCCTAAAATTTATGTGTTGCTTGATAGTTCTGTAATTTAAGTAATGGTTTTTTTCACTTTATGATCCACTAGCAATAACAGAACATATTTTTTTTAAATCAAAGAAACAAATGCCTAAGGCAAATATTCTTGAGAAATTTCAAAACAAAAGACAAAATATATGTAGATATCACTACTGCATTAAATGAATTTGAAAGTTGATTTGTATATTATTTAATTATGTTCTCAGGATGGAAACATATTTTCTCTGAATGTCAAAAGTCCCCTCAGTTTCACAATGGGGTACTACCTTTGGTCTCAGAAAGAAGAGACAAGTTGTGGCACAATATTAATTATTTGACAATGGATGCCAATGGTGGCTAATCATCATTTTGGTGAAGTTCACTTATTTGCATGAAATAATTAAGAACAGTGGCTCTTCAAGTTATTTATCAATGACAACGTAGTCATTGTTGAATACGCCAGTATTAGACGGTTTGCACTAAGTGAGGTCATATGTGTATTAGGGATCGATGGTGACTGAAAGTGTACATGATTCTCATGAAACTCAGTGGGACTTAGACTCCTGTTTTTTCATTTCTGTGTTACTAAGTCTGAATAGTTTTCATATGGGCCATTTGTATTTGTAAAACAGACCCTATCCCTTCAATGATTTTGCCTCCTTTCTACCATTATCAGTATTATTTCTTACCCCTTTACGTCTTAGCCTCTTAAACTTTTCTTTTTCCTTTTCTCCCTCACGTCTTCATTTCTGGCCATCTCATTTCTTATCATTTCATGAGTATACTTGCTACCAATTATCCAAGCAGCAAAAAGGAAAAAAAAAATATTGAGGTAAGTCTGACTCTGCACTAGAGATCTGAAAATTTTGTTTGTGTTAACTTGAGGGTGAGAAAATAAATTTCCTCTTCAGCCTGTCTGACACACATTTATAAACCCAAAAAACACCCGTGTTAGCTCCCTTCCCCTTAAGAATCAACAGTCTTCTCAAGTTTTTTTGGTAAAGAAAAGAGATTAGTCCCGTATTCAACCCTGAGTTATTCCTGTTGGGAGAGCCTTGCCTGCTGCTGTACCCTATGCTTCTGGCATCATTAGTTACCCTGAATTAACTTCTCAGTAGCGATAAGACTATGGCTCACCTGGCCTTAGCAGGAGAATGATGTGGAAAAGCCGTGCTTCCATTTATTATTTATAGTAGGTCTTTGTCATTCTTTTTGATGACCCAGTCTTGGACCCTCATTGCAATGTTGGAGAAATCACCCCACCTCTTGAGGCAGAGCTTGCTTTTTACTCTGAAAGTGTACCAGACATTCTCATGACCCTTTGCAGCTAGGGCTTTATCACATGGCCTGAGCGCCATCCATCGGATAGACAGACTGAGTCCGAAACTACTTCTGCGACGAAGTCAGCACCCTTCAGAAGCTCTTCTGGGATCTGTGGAGGCAACTGCTGGAGACAACCATGCCACTGTGCTTGCAGCAAGAGTAGGTGTCTGCTGTCTGTGGCTCCAGGGAGATGCAGTGCTGTGTTTGGTGACAGGAGCAGTGATGTCTTAGACCAGTTCTGTGGCGTTTATTTGGGCATAAAGCCTGGCTGCGCGGCCCCAGCGCCTGGTTCTCTGGAGATTATATAAGCGACCCAACACCCTTTTTGTTAACTTGTAAATTTTCATATAACTTAAAACTGACAGAAAATTTGCAAGAAATTCCTATATACTCCTATGTACATATTTATATACTCTTGGTTTAGGTTTTTTTCTTTTTAAACCTTCCTAAGAAAAATTGTTTTGGAAGTAATTTCAGCCTCACGTAGAAGTCGCAAAAATAGAGTTCCCGTATATCTTTCACCCATCTTCTCTCAGTGACCATAACTTACAAAACCACAGCATAATTATCAAAACTAGAACACTGGTATGAACTATTTGCAAAACTGCAAACCTTATTTGTGTTTCACTAGTTCTTATATGCAGTTTTTAATATACGGTTCTACAAAATCTTGTGTGTATACACAATTGGGATACCAAACTTCCATCGCCCCAGAGAAACTCCCTTGTGCTCCCACTTTGCAGTCGCACTCTCCCCCGAACCTAATCCTTGGCAACCTTTGATCTACTCTCCGTCACAATTTTGTTACTCCTGGAGTGTTAGGTAAATGAAATCAATCATACACATCTCCTAGAGGCAAACAATAATTCTTGAAACAATTCAGCCTAACTCCACAATAATGAAGAGATGAAGAGACACATTTTCTAAACACAGCATACTCAGTATAGATTCCCTTACCCGTTATCTCCACTTTGGAGACAGTGTGTCATATTCTCACACAGAAGAATCTCAGTGCCCATCTTCTGTCTGCAGGTGGTGGCTAGACATGGGGCTAGAGCTCTGTTTCCTTGATCTTCTAGACAGAGAAATTTGGGAATTCCTGTTGTCACCGTTAGATACATAAATGTCTCAAGAGAAGCTTTGAAAAGGACTTTTTTTTTTTTTTTTTTTTTTTTTTTTTTTTTTAGCTTTGGCCCATATTCAATTCTTTGGCATGGTGTCCTCGTTAATTCCTGTTAATTAATATACGGGGAAAAGGTGATATAAAGATTTACTACCACCTTGTCAGTAGTAAACTTCAAAGGACATGAATATGTCATGTGTGTTCCTTCAGTGACATGTATAAAACACAGTGAACACTGTTAATGATATTCATTCAGTTAACGCTCTGTTAATGTTACTCATTTACAGTAGAGTATACCATCACTTTCTTCATATTGGTGCCAACACATGTCCTGTTTGATAAGGGAATGTTCTCATTACAGCTGGCTCGATGTAGCAGAAACAATTTCACATGATTCTCCTCGGGCTTACCGAGATACACTCATCTACCACTAGTCTGTCTTCTAGTCTTTGTGGTTTTTCTTTACCTCATTTGGCCCCTTGCCATCCATTGACTTACGCCTGGCATTCAGTGTAGTATAAAACTGCGGGTCGTTGCAAAATCATTGCAGGAAGGGATTCAGAAAGACCAGAGATATGTGAAAGACATCTTATTATTTATCCGTATGTGAGTATTGAAATGATTTTTACTTTAAAAGAAAATTACTTATTCTATGGTGATTTTGTTATTATACATGGAGCTATTAATGTATAGGACTAATTTCTTGTAAGCAAGTATAGGACTTTTATATGAATATGCTTACACAATATTGTAGGGAAAAACTGATAATCTAGGAATGGTGGGAAGGGTCAGAACTTGCCAGAGTTCTGTTACGAGAAACTTTGCAATAGTAATTCTTTTTTTTTTTAAGTTTATTTATTCATTTTTAGAGAGAGAGAGAGAGAGCATGAGCAAAGGAGGGGTGGGTGGGGGAGAGAGAGAATCCCAAGCAGGCTCCGTGCTGTCAGTGCAGAGCCCAACATGGGTACAAACCGTGAGATCATGACCTCAGCTGCAACCAAGAGCTGGATGCTTAACCGAATGAGCCACCCAGGTGCCCCTGTAATAGTCATTCTTAATGAAGTTGGGTACTTCCCCTCCCAGACAAGCATATCAGAATTACTCGGGTGGATTTCTGAAAATATACAACAACTTTATTTATAAAGGTTTGGTGGTCCCATCCCCCTGGGTTGAGAGTCATCTTTGTGATGATTCTTTCTTACTAGAAGGGCATGCTTTTCCTTGTTTGTGTTAAGGCTGAAATAAGATTAAGGATCACTAGGTTAGAGCTTTAATAACCTCAGTGGATAACATTCAAATAAAACTGACGATGAGGTCATGCACTACAGGTAGATAAACTTAAAACTGACTTGTAAGGCTTTTTTGTCAGTTGTCTGTGATATTTCAGGAAAAATGCAGAGGCTGTAAGAAATTAACCTGTGGTTATGTAGGAGTAAGAAGAAAAGTTTTGCTATAAATTAGCTTTGAGGGGCCCAGGAAGATGGGACTCAATCTTCAGGGTAGGAATGGAAGTCAAGATCTGTGAAGTTGGTTTTTTTTTTTTTTTTTTTTTTTTTTACTTGGAATATCAGAAACCTCTACTCTGAATGTGACAATTTTCAGTCCTTTGTTACTGTCTAGAATAATTTTTCACTTTTCCTTTATTTTTGAATGACATTCTCTTGATATCATTTTCTTGTCTCTGCTAAGTAAAAGTATTTTTGTCCCTTCTAGACACTTGGTGAACTCATGGAAGTTGGTAATCCAATAAGAATTCTAGAGCAGTGCTGTCCAACAGAACTTTCCCTGACAATGGAAACATGCCTTATCTGTTCTGTCTGATATGGTAGCAGCTAACCACTGGCTATTAAGCATTTGAAATGTGAGTAGCTTGCCTGAGGAACTAAATTTTATATTTTATTTAACTTAAACAGCCACAGGTATCTAGTGACTACACTGTGAAACAGCACAGCTCAAAAGGGAAAATAACCTGAGGTGAGAAACTCAGGGCTTATTTAAATTGTAATTCCTCTCACCTGAAGATCTTTTTTCTAGAGCATTTCACTTCTATAACCTTAGGCATTTTATAATTTGTTTCATTGAAGGAGGCCATTCATTTGGAGGCTCTCTGAATTATTTTGCTCAAAGTTTCAGAATTTAAGTGTACAAGATTCCTTTACAAAGCATTCATTCTTTCAGGCATGCCTGTGTGTTCCCTTCTTGACCTGACCGTATTGCATCCTTCCACATATTCATGAGACACACAGGACAAGCACATACAAAATATATAAGGAAGGTTGTATATATAGATACAGAACATCACAGTACATCCTCAGCTTGGCTTCTGTTCATTTGTGAATTATGGTTTGGAAACTTAGGATAGGTTTTACCATCGACTCAGGGCACAGGAGTAACCTACTGAGCTCATTTAACCCAAAATGTAAGTGAAGTGATATTTGCTATATAAAATAATCGAAAACAATAGAGTTGTAATTCTAATACAAATAAAAAACTAAAGCTAAAATAAATGTGACGGTTTTCTTTTTTTAAAATTTACTTATTTATTTTGAGAGGGAGAGAGAGTGAGCACAGTGGGGGAGGGGGAGAGAGAGAGGGAGAGAGAGAATCCCAAGCAGGCTCTGTGCTGTCCGTGCATAGCCCAACGTGGGGCTTGAATCTATGAACCATGAGATTATGACCTGAGCCAAAATCAAGAGTCAGATGCTTAACCAACTGAGCCACCCAGGTGACCCAAATATGACAGTTTTCTATTTAGGGCAAGAGATACAGTGACACAAAGATGTGAAGTTTCCTTAAGAGTAGGACAAAAAGGATGTGGATAAGGAAGGCATTAGATGAGAAAGCTCAGCAAACCGCCTTTGAGGAAGTACCCTCACCACTGGTCACCAGGAATAAGTACAGGGGATGGGCAGCTGTCCAGTAATAGGTACTGAACATTTCCAAGTTGACTGGTTGAAACTGGTTGGGGCGGGCAGTTGCAGGGTAATACTTAGACTTTCAGTAGTCTTTTATTCTTTCAAGCAAGACTCAAAAAAAAAAAAAATTACCTGAATTACATAGGACTTAATTTCTTCTCAATAAGCTCTAGGAATTAGTTTTATCAGGCAGGCTTGGCAGGCTCATTCTCCTCATGGGGTTGAGGAGAAACAAAAAATATGTGAGGAATGTCTCGGTTGTAATTGTATCTCCAGCATGCAGCACAGGGTCTGATAGTGACTGGGAGTACGGGATCATAGTGAAGGCTATGGCTCCTGTGCAGAACAGTTTGTCCCCTGGGAAGAAATGAAACGATGGCTCTGTGACCTGTGGACACTTCTTTTTACCCTCTAGCAGGTTGAATATTACTAGTATTTTGCCTCTAGAAACTAAATGTCAGTAGAATTTCTGTAGGCTCTTCTGTCGAGGTAGACTTTGTCTAGATTTGTGTCTCTGAAGTCAATGACAGTTAAAGTTTATAGAAGCTTTTACTTGTATGGAATTCTGTCACTTCAGTGAATTTCTTCGGGTTATTAGTACCCTCTCCTTTCTCCTTTCTGTCCTGTGGTCTAATCTACATGTTTGGTAAAAAAAGATTCGAAGAGGCTTGCCATTAAACTGACACCTACAATCCATCTTTCTTGGGCCCTGTCTGAGAAGCAACTGGAAAAATGAAGCATTCAGTTGACCATGGAGGTGGGCTGCTATTTTTCATGGTGTGACTGAAGTTCCAGTTAGCCCTTTACCACTTCTTGGGATGCTACCATCATTTTCAGATAGAAAAATAATAGCTTAAATGAAACAGAAACAGATTGTTTTGCCTTGAACCAATTTGTCTAAGACAAATTTATCTAAAATTTAACCTCCTTTGAGAATTTCAACATCCACTCAGGCCTCCTTTCCCCACCCCCCCCCCCATACTTTTGGGATTTTATATTTTTCAAAACATATTGATCAAATATACAGGGCTGAGCTCTGCTTTTAGACAGCATGGAGTAACAAGGACCACATTTATCTTCTTGACTATCCTTTAAAAAAGAAAGACAAAATATGTGAAACAATGGTATTCAGACATTGGACATCAGGCAGCAGGAAGCAGTGGTCCCTAAGAGAAGGCAAACAAATGATCTGAGCCCTGTGATTGCCCCAGCTTACGTCTTAGAGTTTTAGGCCACTGTGCAGGAAGACAGAACCCATGTGAACTGATTACAGTCAATTCCTAAACTTTGTAGTTACATTGTAAATTTTCCAGTGGGACTTTTGTACTAGAGATATTTTCATGAAGATTTGTATGCTGCCCATGCCAACATCCTTTTGCTGGGGCAAATAGCATTCTCCCCTTCTTTCTGCCTAAAATTGCCATTGTACAGTGTGTATGATGATTAATCAGTGAAGCTATGTCATTCTCTGGTTTTGACTGACTGGGCCAAGGATGAGTTTTCATGCTCAGGTAGAAAATAAAGGTGTTGCTTGTCAAGAACTTTGACTCCAGGTTGTGCTTCATACTGTATAGTAACTAATTGAGCTGTTCAGATCTTTCCTCTTGGAAAGCATAGATGCTCATAAAACAGGAGGACTCCTGGAACTCAGGTTGTGTCTTAAAAGACCGAGCTATTGGGGCACCTGGGTGGCTCAGTTTGTTAAGCGTCAGATTCTTGGTTTCTGCTCAGGTCATAATCTCACAGTTCGTGGGTTTGAGCCCTGCGTTGGGCTGTGCACTGATAGCCTCTCTGCACTATCAGTGCAGAGCCTGCTTGGGTTTCTCTGTCTCCCTCTCTCCCTGCCTCTCTCTCTCTCTCAAAAATAATTAAATGGGGGGCACCTGGATGGCTTAGTCAGTTGGGCATCGACTTCGGCTCAGGTCATAATCTCACAGTTTGTAGGTTCGAGCCCTGTGTCAGGCTCTGTGCTGACAGCTCAGAGCCTCGGCCTGCTTCAGATTCTGTGTCTCCCTCTCTCTCTCTCTGCCCCTCCCCTGCTTGCCCTCTGTCTCTCGCCCTCAAAATAGATAAACATTAAAAAATTTAAAAAAAATAATTAAATGAACATTAAGAAAATTTAAAAAAAAAAGACTGAGCTATAATTTTAGTTTTGCATGAGGCCTGATACACATCCCAGTCTTAAATATAGCAGAGTCCAGAGTGACTACATAGGTTGCTGAGATGATTTCCACTTTCTCTCACAATAAGTTCCTATCACCAAAGAGAATACCTTTGTATTTTTTCTTACAAACTAAGCAGCTGCTTTATTCTTTTTACCAATAATAGCTGTGGTTCAAAAGGTACTGTAAGGGGCGCCTGGGTGGCTCAGTCGGTTGAGCGTCCGACTTCGGCCCAGGTCATGATCTCGCGGTCCGTGGGTTCGAGTCCCACATCGGGCTCTGTGTTGACAGCTCAGAGCCTGGAGCCTGTTTCAGATTCTGTGTCTCCCTCTCTCTCTGGCCCTCCCCTGTTCATGCTCTGTCTCTCTCTGTCTCAAAAATAAATAAACATTAAAAAAAAATTTTTTTTAAAGGTACTGTGAATTAAGCTCACATATAATAGCATCAACCTGATAGTCTTGTAGGATATTACTACTACTACTAGTTTTATAGGTTATAGCCCAAGGTCAAGTGGTTACTATGTATCAGAGGTAGGATTTAAACCCAAGTTCAAGTTCATATGACCATTAGTTTATGCTCCTTTTCCTCTTCCGCTTATTTGCCATTGATCAATATTTCTTCCACTTAATTAGGACACCTAAAAAAAGATGAAACTCTGGGCATATATTAGACTCAAAACCTGTTTTTAATGTTTCTTCTTCTTGGATAATTATTACTAAAATTGGATCTGTTTTCCTTCAGTGAGTTGTCAGTTAACTGCTGTTAAAATTCTCATTAGAAAGTATGTGAATAACTATTTTTGCAAGTAATTAAATAAGAGATTATCTTCTTTTTGAGAAAATGTTACCTGCCAGCAAACATATTTTTAGCTAATAGGTTTTAAATTAAACTTACTGTAAGTGGTATTTTACCACTATGTACAAGAACTGAATTCTTATCAGAAAGATTAATAATCAAAGAAACACACACACAAATTCTTACCTTCAGGTAAAAGCATTTTTAAAATTTATTTCTTTATTTCAATATAATTTATTGTCAAGTTGGCTAACATGCATTGTATATGGTGTGCTCTTGGTTTTGGGATAGATTCCCGTGATTCATCGCTTACATACAACACCCAGTGTTCATCCTAACGAGTGCCCTCCTCAATGCCCCCCCCCTCAGTTTGTTCTCTGTATTTAAGAGTCTCTTATGGTTTGCCTCCCTCCCTCTCTGTTTGTAACTATTTTTCCTCCTTCCTTTCCCCCATGGTCTTCTTTTAAGTTTCTCAAGATCCACATATGAGTGAAAACTCTGCCTAACTTATTTCATTTAGCATAATACCCTCCAGTTCCATCCACGTTGCTGCAAATGGCAGGATTTCATTTTTTCTCATCGCCAAGTAGTGTTCCATTGTATATATAAACCACATCTTCTTTATTCATTCATCAGTTGATGGACATTTAGGCTCTTTCCATAATTGGGCTATTATTGAAAGTGCTGCTATAAACATTGGGGTACATGTGCCCCTATGAATCAGCACTCCTGTATCCTTTGGATAAATTCCTAGTAGTGCTACTGCTGGGTTGTAGGGTAGTTAAGTAGAAGCATTTTAGATAGAACTGTATGTTAGGGAAAGAGAATTGGTTGCAATCTGTCAATAAAGTGTGGTTTGAAAAGGTGACTTTCAGAAAGTTCAATCAGAAAATTTCAATGCAGAAAATATCATTTGTTTTAGGAATTACCACGTATATCAGCACAACTTAATCTAACAAACTGTGTCTTTTGGGCCTATTAATTAAATAAAGATTTGGCATGATTTAGAATAGAAGGAAAGCTGGAAGATGAACCATTGGACTACTCAATACAAGTGGCTGGAATTCATTGCTAGTTTTGGCAAAGGACTAATAATTGCTGTCAGTTTCCCAAAGAATTACAGAAGGAGACCAGGCAATGAAATATTGTAAAAATTCTTAGACCCTGTTATATTATAGCATTCATAAAATCTCTCACACTACCCCAAATTATACTTTCTCTAAGATTAAAAGAAAAACAATGTATGTTAAGACCAGCACTTTAGGGCTAGTCAGCAGAGAATAAATCTTACAGTACAACATTGTTTCAAAAAGAGTGTGATCAACAATCCAAATTGCTCCTGAAAGAAGAGGGTAAAGAAATAGCTGTTGTATTTAACAATTAGGAAGCCATCGGTATCCATTGAGAAGCTACATACTGGCTTTGCAGTCTGCTATATCTGGGTTTGAATTCCACCACCATCTATTATGAAGTTCTGTGAGTTGCAGTATTCCACTGAGTCTAATGATAAATTCTTCACCATAGGATTATTGTGTGGGTTACATGAAATAAAACGTGTAAAGCATGTAGTAAGGTTTCTCAGATAGCAAGCTGTAAAGAAAAGAGGACGATACGCTGGTAGATTAAAAGAATATTAATTGAGGGTTTTTATTAAACCATAAGAGAGTTAAATTTGTGGGTAGGGAAAGGGGAAAAGTCTAGTAAATAAATAGATTCTGATGATATTTAAAATAGGGCTGATCAAATAAGAGTAATCAAAGCAGAGTGGATGGCTTCAAAAGCAGATGGTGTGACAGAACAGAAAATAGGATGGGAAGAGGAAACACTTGGACCAAATGGGAAAACACAGTATTTTGGTGAATATATTCAGCATAGTGTCAAATAGCCTTACGCCTGTCCTCATCCCATAAACATGCATTTGAATTTTATTATATCATGATATTTTGTTTCAAAAACAGCAAACATGTCTTTAGTCATGTAGGAATTGTGGGATAAATTTTATAGTGGACTAAAAACTACTAAATTGAAAAGCAAATGTTAGTGTATATGGTTAGGATTATACTATATCGGAATATTCAATAAATCAGAATTGCTTATTGCCTGGTGATAGTATGTAAAGAAACCTTATTATAGCTTAGTGGTATATTTATTTGGATTCTTGAGTCCCCTCCAAAGAATAACTGGGAGTGAATGGATGACAAACTTGGAAAGATTATGAACATAAAAAAGAACAGGAGGTAAAACAAAAGAAATCAATCCCTAATCCTTTGTTCAGGAATTTTTTAGCCTAATGGTGTTCAATAAATCAGGGAAGCACAATCAAAATATCAAGATTCAATAAAAGCACCATTCTCTCTATAACTTACTCATATTGCTTTCCCCATTTGCTTTTTTTAACAACAGCTGTTTTTCTAACTTTTTAAATATAATTTATTGTCAAGTTAGCTAATGGACAGTTTATACAGTGTGCTGTTGGCTTCGAGAGTAGATTGCCGTGATTCACTGCTTACATACAACACCCAGTGCTCATCCCAACATGTGCCCTCCTCAATGCCACTCATTTTCCAGACCAAGTCTTTTTTGCAACTCCAGGCATTTTAAGTCACATTTACATGAAGGGACGACTGTAGGTTAAAAGAGAAGAGAAAGAATAAAGGTAGGAAGTAAGACAGCAGGATAAAAAAACAAGGAAGGAAGGACAGAAAAAAGAAGAGACACAACGAAGGAAGAGCCAGTTGAAAACTATGGCTGCAGCACAGTGAATGGACACTATCAGTTCCTAAAGTTTTATAAGCCCTTTAAAAACATTATTTTGGGTGGCGGGGGGAGGTGCCTGGGTGGCTCAGTTGGTTAAGCATCTGATTTCAGCTTAGGTCATGATCTCATGGTTGTGAGTTCGAGCCCCACGTTGGGCTCTGTGCTGACAGCTCAGAGCCCAGAGCCTGCTTCAGATTCTGTGTCTCCCTGTCTCTCTGCCCACCCTCTCTCATGCTCTGTCTCTCTCTCTCTCCCTCAAAAATAAACACTAAAAAAAAATTAAAAACTTTTTTTTATATATAATAAGAATACATGTTGCTCTCTTATAGATTTACAATGCACATTAGCATATTCAGGACTCAGAAGGAATCAGTTTAATTTTAACTTGACATTTCCCAAATGTATGTGCTTGTGATTCTTTGTGTAACAATTATAAATGACTATAGTAATTTGATTCTCACGGCACATGTTTTGGGAAAAACTGGAGGTCCCAATTTTATTTGCACATGTTGTTGACTTTTTTTTTCTTCCTCGTAAGGACAACTTTTGTCTTTTTTGCAGCTTTTTTTGAAGGAATGAGCTGACATATAACATTGTGTAAGTTGACCTTGCACAACAGGTTGATTTAATATACTCACATATTGTGAAATGACTACCACCATAGCATCAGCTAACACCTCCACTGTGTCACATAATTACTATTTATTTTTTTGTGGTGAGAACATGTAATAGCTACTCTCTTAGTAACTTCCCAGTATATAATGTAGTAGTATTAACTATAATCCTCATGCTATACATTATCCTCAGAACCTATTTGTCTTATAATTGGAAGTTTGTGTTCTTGGCTGTTGGTCTATATTGACATGTGACGCATGTCATTATGTAATACTCAATATCCACTCTTCCAGGAAATACTGTCCATTAGGTATGTATATCACATGCTCTCTAAGCCATAGTTCTACAGTCTCTTGAGATATGATTTGAGTGACAAACCTAATCCACAGTCCTCTATTTTCAAAAGGTAGACAAGGTAGACAGATTAGTGACCTCCAAAGGCATTCATGCTGTAATTCTTGGAATTTGTGAGTGTTGCTTTATATGGCAAAGGGATTTTGCCGATGTGATTAAGTGAAGGATCTTGAGATGGGGAAATTATTTTGGATTATTCACGTAGCCCCAACCTAATCACTTGAGTGCTAAAAAGTAGAGAACATTTCTTTGGGTCAGACGACCAGAGAGAAGGTGGTATGAGAAGGACTCAGCCTAGTGTTATTAACATAGAAGATGGGGGAAGAGGACCATGAGTGAAGGGAGGTGGGCAGCCTCTAAAAGCTGGAAAAGGCCTCCAGAAAGGAACATAGCCCTGCATTATCTCGGTTTTATCCCAGCAAGAACTGTGTCAGACTTTTGACCTACAGAACTATAAGATAATGTATTTGTAATGTGTAAGTCACCAGTTTTGAGGAATTCGTAATATAGCAATAAAAAACTAATATTATAAGTATACAGGAAGGTAGTATAGGAAATATTTGTGTTGAGCAATTTCCTCTAGGAAAATATTATTTGAAAATATGCATTCTGCTACTGTGGTGGTCAGAATTCTAAGATAGCCTCCAAGATTCCTGGTGTATACACACTTTCCCAGTTACTCTGGGTACCGCTGCAAAAGGATTTTGTGGATGTAATTAAGGTCCCATACCTATTGACTGTAAAATAGGAGATCATCCTCTGTGGGTCTGTTGTAATCAGGTGAGCTCTTAAAAGGGATGAGGAGAAGAAATTCAAAGAATGAGAGAAATGTAACACTGGGGAAAGGATCCATTACTGGCTCTGAAGAGGGGGTCCATTGCTTGTTGTAAGATGGGGGGCAGTCTCCAAGGGCTGAGACTGATCCCAGCTAATAGCCAATGAGGAAATAGAGACTTTAGTCTTACAACCACAGGAAATGTACTCTGCCAACAACATGAATAAGCTTGAAGAGGGGCGCCTGGGTGGCTCAGTCAGTTAAGTGTCTGACTTCAGCTCAGGTCATGAGGTTTGAGCCCCACGTCAGGCTCTGTGTTGACAGCTCAGAGCCTGGAGCCTTCAAATTCTGTGTCTCCCTCTCTCTCTGCCCCTCCCCCACTCACACTCTGTCTGTCTCTCTCTCTCTCAAAAATAAAAATTTAAAAATTAAAAAAAAAAAAAACCTTGACGAGAACCCATAGTTCCAGATGAAAACATAGGCAGCCAACATCTTGATTATGCCTTGTAAAATCCTGAGCAGAAAACCTAGTCATGCTGTATAGATTTTGACCTCAGAACTGTGACTTAATAAATCGGTCTTGTTTTAAGCCACTAAATGTACAATAATCTGTTACACAGTAGTAAAAACAAGTGCAGGCATATTGTAACATAAGTTTTAAAAGTTCTATAAAAATCCATTTCGCTCAATGGTGCCATCTCCATAGGGCCCAAGGGAAGCACTTTCCATAAGATCATATACCTTTGGCTGTAATTATTTATCCACGTATGTGTCACAGAGCATATCCTCATGTATTGCAGACTTGAATGAGTTAGTTCTGATACGAATTATCCTATTTCTTTTGGGGACCATTTTAAGGGATGCTCAACTGTAAGCACCTCGACTCTTATAATGTTCATTTTCCATTTCCATTTGATAAAGCAAGGCTAGTCTAGTTGGTAAAAGATGGAATATGTTCCCATCAAAAGACTAGTGCTGATCATGTCCCTCAGGTTTGAGAATTGACTTCAGGGTACTGAGTTGGGAAGAACTACATGGAAGATATGGATCTGTCTCCAGTGCTCAGTTAGTGGAAATGTTCCAGTGGACTTGCTGATGTTACTAATAAAAATGAGTGGGATTTGGTGAGAAAATCTCAGAAAGCATTGTACCTGAGCTGGGTGTCTACAGGTCCTAAAGGCACAAATACCTACCAATTTCTGTGCCTTGATTGGTTCTTTTGGCCTATATGTTGGAAGTTGAACCATACTGAGAAAAGGGACTCAGAGGAAGAGGGAGTAGGCAGAGAATTGTCAGGAATAAAAGGACAATGGTAATGCCATAGTCAGGATCCATGTCTAAGAGTAGAAGACCACGCCATAGTTGCAAGAACATGGTCCTCAGCTTGGTCATTTGTGAATTCAGAGTTGACCAGAGATCCTAGTGAGATTCTGTTTAACACAGACCAGCCAAGTTTCTCTTGGGTGGACCTCAACCTGAATTCTAGGTTGCAGATAAATGGGGAGCTGCAAAGGAGTATTTACCATGGAAACAATACTCTTTCACAACTTTCTCTATCTTAATCAGAAGTAGAGTACATGTGGAATAATAGATGTTGTATGAACATTGAATTTAACCTGTGGTATTAACATAGAAAATATTTGAAAGGATAATAAGGCTTAGAATAGAGTTTTCTTTTTATCATACATTCATTTAAAACAATTTGTATATAGCAAAATGAAGAACTCTTACAAATTAGAAGAGTTCTTCAGGAAAGAGATCCTCTGATCATGTAAATGTATATCCACTATGGCCACAAAAATTTTAAATCTGTGAAGAACTGGCATTAAGTGGCAGACTGTCTCGATCAGCTCTGCAAATGTAAGACATTATTTGATTCAGATATAAGATTGTTTTAATCACTTAATCATGTAATTCAGTAAGATGTCTTTATTCTAACCTGAACTTCTTTTTAGAAAACTTGAATCACAAATGGGGACGTTGGCAAGAGATGATTTGTTAAATTTACAAAAAAAATTGTTTTAGAGATGAACGTTGTGCATATATCATGTATTGTTTGGAGATCTGATTATGTGGCCAGTTTTTTTTTTTTTAGTTTAAAAAGATGAGGGAGGATCTTTTCTGTATGCTTTCTTATAGCACATACTGTCTTTTTTTTTTCTTTTAGGGGTGCTATTTAAAATAAGTCTTGCCTTGATCAAAAAGTAAAAGTTACTTGTTATCCAGAATTTGTTCAGTGTAAAGTTTGGGCCTGTTGTAATCTGAGTCAAAAATGAATGCTCCTTTTTACCTTGATGGAGAAAAAACATTTCCCAGTTTGGGGCACTTGTTACAAAAATGATTCTTAGGGAGTAAAATGAAATGATTTTTTTATGTAGATGCACAGTAACTTATTTAGGAAACATAAAAACACTAAATAATATATGCCTCACATTTAACCTTAGGAAGTCCAATGAACTCTAAAATACATATCGACTCTGTGTGTATGGGGCGGGGTGTGATGCAGAGAGATGTCGGGACAGGTCTCATTGCCAATGTCCTTACTGGAGTTGTGACTTTAGCAGACAGAATATGTATGGCAGTAATAATAAGGTATGGTTAGAATAATTTCAGATTCTCCAATTGGACTAGTTTTTGAGTAAACAAGTGAGACCTGGGTGTTATTAGTTATGCTACTAATTGCATATTTGGTATGCCTCAATTTTCTCTGATCTTATTAATTGGGTTTCATTGCTGTTACTTTATGCCTGTGGGTAGTGTGATGTTTCAGCAACATTAGGTAGAGGGTCTGTGCAATAACCAGACAGCCATACCAGAAGCAGTAGGTTGTGTCTCTGGTCTTTCCGTCAATTTAGCTATAATCTTTATGGGCTTGTCCCTGCCAGAGGCTCAGATCTCTAATAATCTGGCATGGGGAATGATGCGTGAGTTATTAAAACATACAACAGCTTAGACAGAGGAAGAAAAGAGCTCCACCCCCAGCTGCTGAATTTGTAATAAAACAAATAAGTTCCTAGGAATTCACTGAATACAAGTTCTGTGGGCCTCACATTTGGCTATAATGAGGTGGAAAATATGAAAGAGCATTTTACAGTGTTGCGACACAGGGAACCAGATCTGGAAGAGTTTATTTTGGAGAAGACTATTTTCTCATCTCAGGTTTCTGTTTAGACTTATGACCACTAGCTGCCATGTGAATACCATTTAAACTGGACATTATTTTTACAATTTTTGTCTTGGAGTTTTTTCAATTTATTATCAATGGTTTTAGAATGTAAACCAAAAGGCTGACCAGTAGCTGTATATGATTTCAGTTCCGTGGTTAATTAAGGCTTCACAGAAATATAAATAAAAATTGAGTCCAAATCAAAGGAGACTGTGTGAGACCCGCTATTCTTGATAGTTCCAGGTATTCAAATTTCATCTAATTTGGAATTCACAGGAATGTATTTCCACAGTGGACATATCGATGAGCAAACATTTTGGAAAGGGATAAGCAGGACCCTCTGAGATACTTGCCTATGGTTCAGAAAACTTTAATTGGCAGGATTGGCAGAAGTCTCCTTTAAGGACTTCAAAATTTGTTCCTGCTGGCACTGCTAATTTGACCAGATTATGTTTTGACCAGTCATTGACTGGGCCTCATACAGACCCTGTTTTCATAGTTAACTGTCAGCATTGGGCTCTTCCCAATTAAAATGAGACTAATTTCACTTCCAGCAGCTCAGCAACCTGCCCCTTGAGTCTGCCATCTGTCACTTTCACTGCTTTAATAGATACATCTCAAAATTTTAGGCTTAATCCAATAAGAAGTATATTTCTTGTCCATGTCGCTCTGAACAGTGCTGTGACAGGTAGTATCTCATAGGCGTTGTTGCTAGGACTCAGGCTTCCTGGATCTGCAACATGTGGTTTCCAAGTTGGCTGTCCTCACTGCAAGGGATATGAGAATAAAGGATTCACGAATACGTTTTTATGGGTCAAGCCTGGAAGTGCAGCACCTCCCCTCCATTCACAGGCTATTGGCCTCAACTCAGTCACACAGCATATCTAACTGCAGGAAGGTGGGAGATACAGTCTGTCTTTGAGTGCAAGAAGAGGAGAAATTGGACTTGGTGACTAGCTAGGTAGTCTCTCCACACATACAACGGTCCAACTATTTTATTTTATTTTAATTTTAAGTTTTTATTTATTTTTTAATATTTGAGAGAGAAAGAGAGGGAGTGTGAGTGGGAGAGAAGGGCAGAGAGAGAGAGAGAGAGAGAATCTTAAGCAGGCTCCGTCTTTAGCATGGAGCCTGACGCAGGGCTCAATTCCATGACCCTGATACCATAACCTGAGTTGAAATCCAGAGTCAGATGCTCAACCAACTGAGCCACCCAAGTGCCGCTATCCAACTCTTTTAATAGTATTAAAATTTTTTTTATTACTTTTGCCTTTATTGCATTACTTGTGATTTCTCACATGTGCGTTTCTTAAATTATTCCAATTTATATCTAAAATATCTTTCTTAAATTTGTTTGTGTATTATACATACACACACACACACACACGCACACACACACGTAAAACATGTGTGTATATATATGTGTGTGTAATTCAAGGTCACAGAGAAGCATATCCAGAACTTGAAACCAGGATTTATAACTTTGAGTCCACTAAATGATTTCATTTTATTATACAGGCAGTCCTCGACTTATGATGGTTTCTCCTCAACTTACAACATTTTAGCTTTATAACGGTGTAAAAGCAATATGCATTCAGTAGAAACTGTGCTTAGAATTTTGAGTTTGGATCTTTTCTTGGGATAGTGATATGCACGATGACTCTGATGATGCTGGATAGCAGCTGCCTCCAGTCCCAGTCAGCGATGTGATCATTTGGGCAAACAGCCAATAGTTCTACAACAACTGTGCACTCACAATTCTGTTTTTGACTTTCAGTACAGTAGTCATACGTTACATGAGATATTTAACACTTTATTATAAATACGCTTTGTGGTAGATGGTTTCACCCCTCTGTAGGCTAATGTAAGTGTTCTGAGCACATTTAAGATAGGCTAGACTAAATTATGGTCTCTGGTGGATTAGGTATATTAAATACATTTTTGGCTTATGATATCTTTACCTTATGATGGGTGTATTAAGATGTAAACCCACTGAAGTCAAGGAAGATCTGTACTTCAACCTCCAATTTACAGAGAAGACAAAAGGTCCATGAGTCAACACGTTGATCATTATCATCTCTACTTTAAAATTTTTTTAAGTTTATTTTTGAGAGGGACAGAGACAGCATGAGTGGGGGAGGGGCAGAGAGAGAGGGAGAGAGAGAAAATCCCAAGCAGGCTCCATGCCATCTGCACAGAGCCCCATGTGGGGCTTGAACTCACAAAACCATGAGATCATGATCTGAGCGGAAACCAAGAGTCAAACGCTTAACTGACTGAGCCACCCAGAAGCCCCTATTATCATCTCTACTTTAAATTCCAATAGTGGGGGGGCGCCTGGGTGGCTTGGTCGGTTAAGCATCCAACTTCGGCTCAGGTCATGATCTCGCGGTCCGTGAGTTCGAGCCCCGTGTCGGGCTCTGTGCTGACAGCTCAGAGCCTGAAGCCTGTTTCAGATTCTGTGTCTCCCTCTCTCTCTGCCCCTCCCCTGTTCATGCTCTGTCTCTCTCTGTCTCAAAAATAAGTAAACGTTAAAAAAAATTAAAAAAAAAAAAATTCCCATAGTGGGTAGTGAATATTTCGAAAAAACACTTCAGTTAGAGCCATAAAGACATCAGATATTCAGATCTCTTTATAATCACCTCTGCCACTTCTTCCAAATTTTTCTTCTAGCATTATTTATTTATCAGATTGGCTCAGAGATTTATTATAATCATTCTGGAACTTGAGGAATTGGAAAGAGGCATAGCTATATCCATAGATAGATCAGTTGGTCAATAGATATGATGGAAGGTGAAGTTTCTAGAAATTAAAAAACTATGGAGATCAGGCGCACATCATTTACCTCTTTTCCTCTATGTCTTATAAAGGATATACAATGGGAGAGCAGCAGAAAAAAAAAAAAAACAATGGTACCTGTCAGTGCAAAAATTGGACTTTGAATCAGAAATCCAACTGCAAAACAACATAAGGAGAGGGTTGATCTGGGTGGGTATGACAAGCTTTGAACCATGATGATGACACCAGTATCTTCATGCCAATTCCCAGGGTGGACAGCTGTTTCTCATTATTGCTGCCAACTAGGAGTCCAGGAGAGAGTAGAAAATTCAAATGTGGTGTTCATAAAGAAACAACCAAAGTTCAAATAGACTGAGAAAGGAATTAGCTATTCGGGGAAAACGCTAAAAAGGCAGAACCACCTGGTGTAGGAAAAACTACCCTACAAGGGACTGTCAACATTACAAATAGCAAGAAGAACAGATAGTCTTCCCAGGGTAGAATGAGGAAAGATGTTTTACTGTGGCCTGATAAGGTGAGTAATATGGAAGGATTGCTTCCAGGCAGCTGCTGCCCATTAGGGAAGGTGGTGAGAGACTCCACGGAGAGCCCTTCAGACGAAGTTATGTGAAAGTATGCACACACCAGAAACTCTATTGAAGATATTAGATTGATCATGCTCCAAGTTTTATTGTGGCTAGAATGTTTTCTGGGCAAAGGGAAAACGTCCAGGCTTGGATTGTCCATATGTCTTAAACACTTAATGAAAAATTACATTATATTAATTCCTTATATCCTCTGTTACTTGTCCAAGAGACTAAATATGATTCAGATTGTCTTTACAGGCCTCTACTGATTGAAATAGACATTTCTTGGCTTTACTTTTCCCTTTTAATTCCCTAATTTTATTTTTTTGAATTTCAGTGTTAAACTTACTGAACGTAGAACCAACACTTAATGATTGTTTACTATGTGCCAGACTTTATCTAAATATTTTGTCTCTTGCAATCCTCATTACAACCCTGTAAAGGAAATAATTATAAAACTCACATTCCACAAATGAGGAAGCTGCTTTGCTTAAGTATACACAGCTAGTAAATGGCAGAACCAGAAAATTTATTCTATTTCTCAGGTCAAAGTTCATGCTGTTTTCCTTAGAAGACATGGTAAGGATCCCTGACATTGGGTTTGAGCTTGGCTGATTTCCTGCTCTTCCTCTTACAGTTAACATAGCAGCTTCTTCAACTTTCCTCCACTTTACATTCTTGGAGGCAACATTGGAGCCTGTGTTCCTTATAATCTTGGGTACATCAATTTATCTTAGCTTCTCCGGTGGTAAAATGATAGGATCAGACCAAACAAATTCACAGATCTCTTGTAGCTGCGACAACCAGCCCAAGGACCAGGACCAGATGGGCCATCCTCTCAGCCACACTCCTCACTGGGGTAGCTAAGAAGACAGTATTTTCCCTTGCTAGGTAACAGCCCCCTTCACTTCTTCCGTCACTGTAGGCAACTCTTTTTTTTTTTTTTTTTTAAGGTGAAAGTGGGGAAACTTCCCTGTTTGGCATATGTACACAGAAAGCCAGGTATGATGGTAAACATCACCATTCGTCAAGTTGAATTCAAGCCTCATCATCAGTAAATTCACCCCCTGCAATCATCTGGAAGGTTCCTAAGTCATTGTAGGAAGATTCATCTATTTTTCCAGAAAAACAGAGTTTGCCTCTTTTTTGTACTGGCTGTTCATGCTTCCCCAGAAGACCATGGCTGAAAAGAATGGTATCTAACCATTCCTGGAAGCATGGTTGCAAATGTAAACTCATGCCTCTACCAGTCCCTACTGACACAGTAGGTGTTTTTGTGACACTTGTCTCCTCACAGGAGCAAGTGATAGGCAAGCATGGTGACTTCATTTCCCCACTTCATGGAAGCAGTTCCCTTTTCTCAGACCCTTTTCTCAGTTGTGTCTGTGAACACTTGGCTGATGAGGCACATCTTTCCTTCAGTATAATAAAATACCTCTAAACCTCATGTGAGGTGACCTATTTGCTCTGTCATTATTCAGTATAGTTAAGTATCTATTAAAGCATTCAAGGGCAAGTTACTTCTCTGATGATAATTTCCTTACCCCAAATAATATGACCTTATAGCGTCATTACATGAAGTAATTAAGAAAATGTATGAAAACACCTCCCTTCTCTGTGTAAGGCACTTGTCAGAAATTGTGCATCATAAAAAAAAAAAAAAAAAAAAAAAAAGATGACTTTATAAGGAAGTGGATCAGGTCCACAAGAAGTTGCAGTCAGGTAAGAGATGTAAGGTACTTTCATAAAATCGCCCAAAGTTAAAGAAGAAAGAGGCATGCATGTAGGAAACACAGATAAAACGCCATGGGAGTTTGGAGGACAGAGAATACTTTTAGGGTTACAGGACACATTATTTTTCATGAGGCATTTGAACTCACATTTTAAGAATGAATAAGATTTCGACATATAAAAATGGGGGAAAGACAACATCATTACTTTCTAAAGGTGTAGCGAGAGACGAGAACTAAGAAATAGATGTGAAAGGAGAAAACTAAATGGTTTGGTTTGACTGGAGTGCATGGTATATGAGGGGCAGAATGGGAAATGAGGTTGCAAATGCAGGTGTGACCAGATTGGAGATGGGTTTGAATACCAGTCTAAGGAGCACTTTTATTCTCTGGAGATCGGAGTTTAGGGTGAGATTAATAAGAACAGAGAGGCTAAGAGGTAGAACAGATATATAATGGAAGAGAACAGAAAGTTTGATGAGGGACTTAGTGGATTTGAAGTGAATCGAGGGCCTTCACACTGGATTGCTAGAGAGGACTCGGAATTGGTGATATTGGAGGTGAGGTAACCTGACAGGTGTAGTTCCCTCGGCTGTACCTGACATCAAGCAACGGCCCACTTCAGCCGAGGAAGACTTTTGTAAACACACAAACTTAGCAATTCTATTGCTTATCTCAATCCTTAGCCATCTAAGGGAATACAGGTGACATAGGAAGTGAGAGTAGATGGAAAATTTAAGATCAAACTTAAATTTATTGAAGCTATTAATAAAAAGGAACCGGCATTGTCCTACTGCATACATTTTGGATTCAATTTATAGTGTGTTCTTGATAGTATGGCGGGAAGAAAAACGTAATGAGCCTTCAAACAGGTGAAATAAGTTATTGATAAGAACAAATAATAGAACAAAGAATACACCTTAACTACATAAGTACAAAGAGTAATTGCAAGATAAAAATTACTGATATGTGAAAGGCAGTAAAATCCAAAGGAAGAATTAGGTGCTAATAAGTTGCTACTGTTTATATTTTAATGTCATAAGTTGCCATTCACATCAAAGGATTTTCTGACTTAAGGATCAAAAGGAAATTTCTGGCAGCAAGAATTATTGAAAAAGAAAATTCAAGGGAAACAGTGAAAACCCCATTATCACATCAGTGAGCTTTACCTGTAGTTTATTTTCTGCAGCTTGATTTCATTGATGGAGACTGGTTACAAAGATTAAGAGCCATAAAGATAAGAGAAGTGATAGACAGAAAGAGGAGCCTGAAAACAGTATATGATACAGCCAACATGGCAGAATAATATCATAACACCCTGTGACACTGAAAATATCCAATAAAAGACTCCCTGCTATAAAGCCTTAGGAAAATAACTCTGTGCAGTAATGGAGAATATTATTGCAAGTATCAAATTTCTTCATAGGCTTTGGGCACATTTACTAATATAATACAAGGCAGAAGTCTCTGCCATTATTTCTTATAATTTCGTATGTAACAATAGAAGAACTTCCTTGTAAAATGTTAAGGCTACAGTGAGCTCTCCAGAAGGCCAGAAAATGAAGCCAACCTAATTCTTTTCTCCCTTGTTTGGAGTCTGAAGTCAGGAGACTGGCCGACACTGCCCTTTGTGTCCATCTTGTGAGTAAATGATGGGAACCAAAGCTAGAAAGGTCTTTGGAGGCCTTGAAATCCAGGTTTTAAACTTTTGACTCTATACTTCTGAAATCAATGGGCAGTTATGTGAGGTTTTGGTGGGGGGGAGAGGTGATTAGCAGTAGTAGGACCAGATCTGTATTTTATGAAGAATTATCTGGTAGGTATAAAATAAGCTAGACTACGGAGGGACTTGAGCCAGGGAGAAAAGTTAAGAGTTCTTATAAAGTCTGATCTAAATAGGGTCAGAGAGGATTGCTTGAGAGGTTATTTTCGAAGTGGAATAATAGGGTCAGGGGAAAAAAAGAAGGAAGACTCTGGAATGTATGATGTCATTGAGAGAAATAAAACGGGATAGAAGAAGCATGTTTGCAATGAAATACATGCTTAAAAACATTTTTCTTTTTTTAAAAAATGTTGATTTATTTAAAATTTTTTAAATGTTTTTTATTTATTTTTGAGAGAGAGAGAGACAGAGTGTGAGTGGGCGAGGGGCAGAAAGAGAGGGAGACACAGAATGTGAAGCAGGCTCCAGGCTCTGAGCTGTCAGCACAGAGCCTGATGCAGGGCATGAATTCATGAACCGTGAGATCATGACCTGAGCTGAAGTCAGACATTCAACCAACTGAGCCACCCAGGTGCCCCGACAGTGTTTATTTACTTTTGAGAGACAGAGAGAGAGCAGGAGAGGGGCAGAGAGCAAGGGAGACAGAGGATCCAAAGTGAGCTCTGCACTGTCAGCACTGAGCCTGATGCGGGCTCAGACTCACGAACCGTGAGATCACGACCTGGGCTGAAGTCAGACGCTTAACCGACTGGGCCACCCAGGAGCCCCTAAAAATATTTTTTCAATGGAAATTCTTTTATAGAGAGTTTCTAACTGAAATTAAGGCAGAAGCTAAGGGAAAGTTAACTTACGGGACCATCTGAAGAAACTTTGGGTTGATTAACTTTGGGTCCATGTTGGCTCAAAAGGTCCTGGGACTGGAAAGGATATTTGAACTAGAAGTCAGAGGGCAGGCCCAGTAGTGGTGGGCTGAGAAGTTAAGACAGAGGATTTAAGGATATGGACAAAAGTGGAAATTCCAGAAGAATGTACATAGTACCATGCTTGACTCCCTGACACAAGATCCTGCAACCTTTGCAGTTGAGATATCTTAACTCCCACGTGTAGCTTTATCCGTGCCCAATCTCTGAGACCAGTGCATATTTTAAGTAGGGAAGAATTTTAAAAATGATTTAGGCAGCCCCAAGTCAGCCTCCCTGCTTCTCCTACTCTGAGCAAGTAATTGGTTCCATTTCTCATCTTCTTTCCTCAAGGTTCTTAGTTAGTTACTTGACTTGTGTTTAACATTATTTCAGATGCGGGTCCTTTTTATCCCTTAAGGCCAGACAGGGCTTTGCATCTTGCTCCTGGGCCCCAGGGGCCACAGGGGGACCTTGCTAGGTATACTAGACATCTCCGTTACCATCTGCTTGACCATTTGCATACACACCCTATTGCCTGTTGATTACCACTCAAGTTAACTTTGGGCTAAAGCTCTTATAATAAAGAGACCCCAAAACATAGAGGCTTAAGCAAAATAGAATTTTATTTCACTCTAAAATAACAGCCCAGGAGGAAATGGTCCAGAATGGTAGGACAGCTCTTCTCTATGCACTCATTCAGGGATCTGTGCCTGTTCCATTTATATTAATTAATTATGTTAATTAACTAACACCTTCTGGGTATTGCTCTTTTTTTGTTTAATGTTTATTTTTGACAGATAGAGACAGAGCATGAGTGGGAGAGGGCCAGAGAGAGAGAGAGAGAGAGAGAGAGAGAGAGAGAATCTGAAGCAGGCTCCAGGCTCTGAGCTGTCAGCACAGAGCCTGAAGCTGGGCTCAAACCCATGGACTGCGAGATCATGACCCGAGCCGAAGTCGGATGCTCAACCGACTGAGCCACCCAGGCGCCCCAATTGCTCTTGACTGTAGAGTTGAAGCAACATCACTGTCATATTGACATTCCAGCCCACGTGAAGGAGAAACAGCAGAAGTGGGGGCAAACAATTGCCTTTGAAGCAAGTGATACAGAATTTGCACATATAATTTTCATTCACATTCCACTGGAAAGAAATGGAATTAGTCATATTACCACAACTAGTCACAAGGGAGGCTATGAAAAGTATAGTTGAGCTGAGCCATGCTGTGCTAAATTTCTACTATGGAAGGAGAAACAGGCTTTGAAGGATGATCAGCAGTCAGCCACACCAGCCCTGACATTGTTGGTTTGGGCTTAAAAAGCTCATTTTTTAATTAATCAGTCATCAATTAAGAACAACAATATTCATTAAAAAAATCATTACAGGAATGTCACCTTATAAATACTACCTATTAAAATGAGCAAATTTTCTCCTTATTTTTATTGGTATATATTTATTTGGAGCTACTATAGTCATAGTTTCAGACGTGAAGTTTCCAGTGTAGTGAGTTTCTTCAGCAGTTATTGCTAAAATTGAACCCTACGCATGGGAATGGTAACTTCATGACATACAAGCCACGATTCCTCTTTCTCTGCTCATGGCAGACATTGCTTATGAATACTCACACTGTTTTCCATGGAGCATGCGTGAAGTTCCACGGTTATTTTTAGCACAGTATTCCAGGGAGTCACTGCTAACCAATAGGGGCTGGCATGGGAGATTCAAACAATTTGCCATCTCCAAGTCCTTGGAGACCACCTAGGTTTTAGAGACCATTACTGATTTGTTGTTGCTTACTTAAAGCCCACCATACATAGAGATGCCTTTTTGTTTTTCTTCTTTTGAATTTTAGACATTCCTTTGCAAACAGTGGGGGGGGGGGGGAATCTATTTCTTTAACTAAGAGATACTCCAAATTTTCCAGAACCAAGTTGGCCAACTCAGTTCCTAGATATGACTGACTAGGGAAGATTAGGACACTATTGGCAGACAAAACTCTCAGTAGGCTTATTTTCCAGAGTTTTATCAGTAAGAATCAGCAATGTTAAGAACCTTTTATTCAGAAAGCCCGACAGACACTTATAGCCAACAGAAATGGTTGAGTTTGTGTCAAAAAGAAGGAATCTCACAGATATTTGAGTTCGCAGGGCCTCTGGGTTCCCACAAAAATTCTCCCTCAAATTAACTGGAAGTCCTCAGCTAAGGTAAGCAATGTGTATCCCATAGTAAATTGGCCCTTTGAGGTTCTGTACAGGTGGGAAAAGAAGGGGAAAAGCCCTCAGAAAACGAAATGACAAAACAACACCCTGAGATACTCAGCACACTAGTTTGCTGTGACTACATTGCCAGCCGTGTGTCTCCAGCTTCTGAGATTTTTTTGGAAAAAGGAATGAGCTCCATTTCTGAAACCAAGACCCTTTCCCTTTTATAGTGGAAGATAACATGGTTTTCCAACTCTCATACGAAAAAAATTAACATTCCCCCACTCCCTGCAGTTTTTCAACTTTTCTTCAGAAAATTTAGCCTCTGAATATTGCCAATCACTAGAGATTATTCTGTTAGGTTAACAATTGTGTCAAAAAAAAAAATGATTTGTTGATTTAAAAATGACCGTATAAAATGGATAAGTTATGATTATCTATTATTATAACATCACCTAGGGACTACCCTGATAGTTATTTTTTAACCTCTGGAGTAGTTTACTTGAACATAAGGGGCTGTACATGGAAGACCAGTTAGTTGGGAGGTGAGCAGAAGTTGAAGTAACTTTCAAGGTCATTTAGGTTAGGTACTTTGCAATTTTTTAGTCTCTCCTATATGTAGGACTCACTGAAAGAAAAATTGAGTGTAAAATATCACCTCCTATCCATGCTCAGGTCATGTGTGCTTGGGGAAAAAAAAGTGTAGAAAAGGACATATAGTGTGCTCTGACCATCTGCAGAAAATCTCTTTCTAAATATACATATGCACTCATCATAAATCTGTCCTTGGAAAACAAGAAGCTGGAAACACTGGTGTCTTGGGAAGGAACCAAATGAACAGGGGTGACAAGAAGACTACTTGTGGTAAACCCTGTATACACTGGGAATTTGTTATCATATGAATGTGGTATCTACTGAAAAAGCCAAAATGCCAGTGTATAGTTTTTCTGGGTTTTTTTTGCATGAGATTTTGCTCTATATATTAAAGAACATTGACTGAATATAAAATTCTAGATTGCAGTTATTCTCATGCAGCAGTTGGGTGATTCCACTCTGTTGTTTTCTGGCCTTTGTTGTTGATAAGTTTGCTATCATTGTAGCCATGCTTTTCCTTGCTGTTTTATATATATATTTATATTATATAAATAATATATATATTTATATATAAACATATATATATAATATAAATATATATTATATAAAATATATATTTTATTTTTTTACTTTGAGAGAGAGAGAGAATCCCAAGCAGGCTCCAAGCTGTCAGCACAGAGCCTGACCTGGGGCTTGAACCCGTGAACCGTGATATCAACCTGAGCCGAACCTGAGCCTAAATCAAGAGTCAAATGCTTAACCGACTGAGCCACCCAAGTGCCCCTGGTTTTTATGCTTTCTCTTTATTCTTGATGTTATGCATTTTCACTATGTGATCAGGTGTGAATCTATTTTTTATTATATTTTAATTTATTTTTATTTCCTGCTTGATTCTTTTAATCGATATTCTGGAATGTTTTTTGCCAATTAACTCTTCAAATGTAGCCTACTACCATTCCTTTCATTCTCTCCTTCTGCAGTTTCTATTAAGCATTAGATATTGAGCTTTCAATCTTTCCTTTGTGTCTCATCTCTATTTTTTTCTCTTTACTTTCTATACTGCATTCTGGATCGGCATCTCAGAGGTATTTTCCAAATTCACCAATGATCTCCTTTATGGAATCCAACCTAGCATTTATCCCATCTTTTGCAATTTTAAATTTTTTTTTTAATTTTTTTTTTTTTTTTTACATTTTATTTATTTTTGAGAAACAGAGTGAGACAAAGCGTGAGCAGGGGAGGGGCAGAGAGAGAAGGAGACAGAATCTGAAGCAGGCTCCAGGCTCTGAGCAAGCAGTCAGCACAGAGCCTGATGCGGGGCTTGAACCCACAAACTGTGAGATCATGACCTGAGCCGAAGTCGGACGCTCAACCGCCTGAGCCACCCAGGCGCCCCTGCAATTTTAAATTTTCAATGATTACTATAAGTTTGATGTTTAAATTATTTAACTTATTGTTGAAATCAATTGATTCACATGATTTTGTTTCATTTCTGCCTCTGTTTCAAAATGTTATGTTCTTTTCAAGATGGCAATTATGGGGGTGCCTGAGTGGCTCAGTCAGTTAAGCGTCCAACTTCGGCTCAGGTCATGATCTCATAGCTCATGGGTTCAAGCCCCTCATCAGGCTCTGTGCTGACAGCTCAGAGCCTGGAGTCTGCTTTGGATTCTGTGTCTCCCTCTCTCTGCCTCTCCCCTGCTCACTCTGTGTCTCTCTCTATCTCTCTGAAAATAAATAAACATTAAAAAATTTTTTTTTAAGATGGCAGTTATGCTTTTGTTTATTTCCTTAAACTACTCAATGTACATATTTTAAACTTTTTTTAGCTCTTTTTTTCATATTTTAAACTTTTTACTAAGCTCTTCAATAAAATACTCATATGAGCAAATACCTGTTTTGATTATTGATTACAATGCCTTTTTTTAGCTGGAATTCTTCTAATGTTTTATAATATTTTTTAATGTTTATTTATTTATTTTGAGAGAGAGAGAGAGAGGTAGGTGCAGAGAGAGAGAGAGAGAATCCTAACCAGGCTCTGTACTGTCAGTGCAGAGCCTGATGTGGGGCTCAATCTCATGAACCATGAAATTATGACCTGAGCTGAAACCAGGAGTTGGACGCTTAACCGCCAGAGCCACTCAGGTGCCCTGAAATGTTTTATAATATTAAGTTGCAGGCTGCATTCGCACAGACACACAAACTCTTCAAAGTCTGGTCTCTAAAATGAAGAAAAGAAAAAAAGATGCAGGAGAGTTACCAACTCAAGTTTCTTTTGCAAGGACTGACAGCTCGGTAGCAACCATAAAAGTTACTACTGATAATTTTGAGAGGTTTATGAAACTAATCTGTTAAACTCAGCATCTTGTATAGCATTTGTCATGTAGCATGAATTAAATAAATATTTGTTGAACTAATTCTTAATAACCATGCTAAAGAAAATTGTAAAACCACCCCAAATCATACCTACAAAAGGAAACTAAAGCCCTATACAACAACTTAGAGACTTGCAGAAGCATTGGAAGATTATACCATTTCTAGAAGGGAAAAAAAAATGAAAGAAGTTTCCTGAAACTATTAACCCAGGTCTGAAAGTGACATATACCATCTTAATAAAGTAATGGAATACAGCAAATATGGCCAGGATGTGCTAATTATCATAAAATCTGGGAATGCCTGCCTCCTCAGAGAAAAGGTTGACAGCAAGAGTAGAAATGAGCATTAAGGAAGAATTAAGAAGGGGATTCTAAAGGATTTAACATGAAAAAAGGTTTACAAAAGACAAGCTGTGTTAATTGGAGATACAGAAGCTCTAGTTAAATATGAGACTGACTGAATATCCCTACAGAATATCTATATGAGACATGAACCAAAGGTCTGGAAAGATTTAGGAAAAAAGGAAACAGGATAGTAAGAATTATAATCTATTATATTTGTACGACAAATTACCTTTTATGAAACACTTCTACAGACTTTATCAAATTTGAGCTTTACACCCATCCTGTGAAGTAAAATTATTATTTAGATTCAGGGAGAGTAACATATATAAAGCAATTTCTCTATGCTAAGAACTTTTACCTGTTTATACAATTTAATTGGAGCCAGAGTGCCTGGTTCAGATCTCGGCCCTGCTGCTTATAAGCTAGGAGGCCTTGGGCAAGTTTCCTCACATATACAGTGGATCTATTAATAGTTCTTGTTGAAAGGGTTGCTGTGAGGCCTAAATGAATTAGGACATTTTAAGTACTTAAAACAGAGCCTGGCACATAGCAAGGGCCTTTTAATGTTATCTGTAATAATAATGATGATGATAGTCATTTTTTCCTTTTCTGGTGAAGACACTGAGGTTTTGAATCTATGTCTACATCAAGGTCATGTAATTACTCATGTTGAAAACTCAAAGCTGGATTCTTACTCCAGTCCCCACGCTTTTTGAGAACACATTGCATATTGCTTTGTTTAAATTTGTTTTTGGAGATAGTGAGATGTTAGAATCGTAAATGTAAAGAATGGAAGTAAATGTAAAAGAATGTGAAAACAAGCTTGAGACATCCACGGGGAGGAGAGTCCTCAGGTAAGGTAAATTTGTTAATGGGTGTAGCTAAAGAGGCTAGAAGAGCTGTTTTAGCTTTGTTCCTCAGAGCTTGGTACTGTGCTCAACACCTCCTAGCCTAAATGGAATTATTCCTTTTTGGCCATTTACTAATCATTCCCCATTTAAAAGGAGGGCTCCAAATGGTCTTTGGGAAACCACCCCTAACCCCCTCTCAGCCATATTATTTGGGTGAGAAGGAGTCCCAACCACCTTTTTGCTCCAGGGGTAGATGCTCATGATTTATCTTTTCAGTATCCTATTTCCCTTGTCAGGGCAAGTGGCCATGAATGGGCATGTAAGTCAATCCAAGCTAAAGAAAACCAGGGAGAAATTTGCTAGGATTTGGCAGGAGGAAATTTTATTTCCTCTTGGAACTACCAGTAGATGCACTTACACTTGTCGTGGATGGGGCCCTGTGAGGATGTGAAGGCTGGAACTGCTGCAGCCACTTTGCTATTATTAGGAGAGCATGAAGGGAGAGAGGGGAACTAGTCTTTGTGACATCAACTCGTTTTTGTGTGAGCCCATGGCCTGAGTCCTGTCTTTCTTGTTTGTTTATTTTTGTTTTTATTTATTTAAATTCAAGTTAGTTAACATACAGTGTAGCGTTGGTTTCAGGAATAGAACCCAGTGATGCATCTCTTACATGTAACACCCAGTGCTCACCCAGCAAGTGCCCCTTTAATGCCCATCTCCCAATTTCCCCATCCCCCCACCCACTTGCCCTCCAGCAACCCTCAAGAAGGTAAGGATGGTAGGAACATACCTCAACATCATAAAGGCCATATATGAAAGGCCCACAGCCCGAGTCTTATCTGAAGCCAGTTCTACTTCTGGACTCTTCAGTTATATATTTCCTACCTTTTTAAGAATCAGTATATGTTACTTTTTTGTTGCTGTTGTAACTTGTAACACAAAAAGTCCTGATGCAGTAAATGTCCAATAAATACTTGTTATGAAGAAGAATTTTGTAGCTTATTTTACATAAAATAGTTTAATAACCCCAATATATAAAACACTATTGAAAACAGTGTAGAAAAGCCAACCTGACAGAAAAACAAGCAGAGCATAGATAGTTCACCAAAAAATAAATGCAAATGGCTCTTAGCCAAAATGTTAAAAATGCTTCAACTTGCTCAGATTAAAGGATACACAAATTAAATCTATGTTGAGATACAATATCTCAACCATTAGATTGACTAAAATCTACATATTCAACAATGCATTTGATGAAATTCTGGGTTAACAAGTACTTTAATACATTTCTGTAGAGATTACAAATTGTTACACCACTCATGGAGAGTAGTTGGTGGTATCTAGCAAATTTACATATGAATTTTCCTTTGCACACTCTAGCCCAAAGCTATACTGGCAAAAAGTACAAAAAAAGATTATACAAACGAGGCTATAGATTGGCCTTGTTGAATATAAACCATAATACATATACTCAATAGAGTATCACACAGCTAGAAAAGGGAGTGAGGAATATCTCTATATCTTAATATATCCAACATAATAAGTGAAAAGGCAGAGTGGAGAAAATGTATATAAGAGGCAAGCAATTGACTAAGAAGGAGGTTATATGAATATTTGTTTATATTTTTTTAAATGCATAACCTATGCTTTTTAAATTTTTTTTAATGTTTATTTATTTTTGAGAGAGAGAGAGAGACAGACCGAACATGAGTGGGAGAGGGGCAGAGAGAGAGAGGGAGACACAGAATCTGAAGCAGGCTCCAGGCTCTGAGCTGTCAGCACAGAGCCCGACATGGGGCTCAAACTCACCAGCCATGACATCATGACCTAAGCTGAAGTTGGACACCCAACCGACTGAGCCACCCAGGCGCCCCTATAACCTGTGCTTTTTAAAAAAATTGTTACCTATAAAGGAAGAAGTATGGAAGGGGTAGATATTGAAGTTAGATTTCTATGAAAATACCTTTGAATGACAATCCATTAAATATTTTACATAATTAAAAGTCAAAATTAAATAAAAAACCAAGTCCTAAAAAATCAAAAGTGAAATAAAAGAGCTAAGTTTAAACGTACAGCCTATTGGTGGCATAACTACATAGAATAACTCACGAAGCTTTAAAACAAGTCATTTGTACATCCCTAGAGGGAAAACAATATGTAGCTTGGTACAAAAATAAAACACAAAAACCTGCCCCTCCAACTCTCCCTCCCAAAATCTTACACTGTTTTAGGTAAACATATTGTTAGTGGTAGTGGTCGTATTTTCTAACATTTCTGTGAATGTGATGCGGGATACACTGAATAAACGTTTAAGTTAGTGAACCAAGATTTTCAGTATGGGAGAAAAATACAGATACAATCTTGAATTTGACTGAAAGTGTGAAATCATGATGTAGTTTTAAGAAAAATAACATATTTTCTATCTGGTATCTTGAAAAGGCCTGGAAATCATGACAAACTACTAGCAGTGAACTCCTTGTGCCTAAGTAGTAGTTTCTAAATATCATTTTCTGCTAAAAAAAATATCCGAACTCTGTGGGAAAATTCAGATTTCAGGTCTGAGGCTGGAAATGCACAATATGAACCTAGAATATCTTGCCATAAGAGAAAGCAAAAAAATTATCAATGACTACATGTATCATGTCAAAGTGACATAGAAGCCAACTTGGATAGGTTCCCACCACCCAAAGATGGGACAGTTTAGTTACCAATAAAGATGACAACCACGATGAATTAAAACATATTACGTTAAATGAGTTCATGTGATATCAATCAATCAATCAATCAAACCCATTGGCCCCATTGACCACCTTTGCTAAATGATATCCAAATTATAACTCTGAAACTAGTAATAAATAGATAGAGCCAAGCATTTTTGCTGCCTTACCTATTCAGAACGAATGTCAGGTAGTAAATCAGTTTATAGCTTTATCAGCTTATAAAAACATTGTACTTGAATCTGGTCAAATCTCTAGATCTATCAATTTACATAAGACACAGAAAGAAGATTGTTTTAAAGGATCCTATGGATTATAGTATGGATGCAACTAGCAGATTGTGTTTTTTTTTTTTTTCAACAAAACATTACAAGGAAGGGGAGAAAGATGGAGGGGCAATTAATAAACTAAAATAGATACTTCGATTACTTGAAACATATAGATCTTGGGGCGCCTGGGTGGCTCAGTCAGTTAAGCGGCCGACTTTGGTTCAGGTCATGATCTCCCGGTCCGTGAGTTCGAGCCCCACGTCGGGCTCTGTGCTGACAGCTCAGAGCCTGGAGCCTGTTTCGGATTCTGTGTCTCCCTCTCTCTCTGACCCTCCCCCATTCATGCTCTGTGTCTCTCTGTCTTGAAAATAAATAAACGTTAAAAAAAAAAATTAAAAAAAAAAAAAGAAACATATGGATCTTACTTAAATCCTGAGTCAAATACTTAAAAAGAATGTTTAAGACAATTATATAAATGTAAATATTACCAGGATTTTAAGGAATATAAAGGAAAGTTTATATCATTAACCTGTAACGATGGTATTATGTTTATGATTTTTACACACAAAGAGTTATCTTTTAGGATAGATTAAGAATTCTTACAGAGGGATTTGTAGGAGGTCTGGCATTATGTTGTATTGCAACACAATTCCCCAAATATCTAAGTTTCAAATAAAAAAGCTCATCTTACCAAAAAAAAAAAAAAAAAAAAGAACCATGGAAATCTCAACTTGAATAAGTAAAGACAATTAACAGATGCTAACACCAAGATGACACAGACACTATAATTATCTGACAGGGATTCTAAAGTGGCCATGATAAAAATGCTTTAATGAGCATTTATGAGTGCAATTGGAAAAAAATATAATCTCGGCAAAGAAGTTGAATATATAATAAATAAGAAATGGAAATGCTACAACTTAAAAACTCAATTGATGAGCTCCAAAGCAAAATGAAAAGGACAAAGGAATGTTTCAGCAAATTTGAATACAGAAAAATAGAAATTACCCAGTCTGAATGACAGAGAGAAAATAGAGTGGAAGGAAAAAAAAAAAAAAAAAAGACACAGCTTGAGAAATGTAGGGGAATCTAACAAAATATCTGATGTTCATTTGCCAGAAAGAGGAGGAAGAGTGCAGGCTTGAAAAAATGAAGAATGGCTGAAAAATTTCCAAATTTGGTGAAAGATATAAACCTACAGATTCAAGAAGCTGGGAAAAACCCATACAGGATGAACCCAAAGAAATTCATGCCAAGACACAGCATAATCAAACTTCTGAAAGCTAAAGACAAAGAAAACTCTTGAAAACAAGCAGAGAAAAATCATACCTTAGCTATAGGAGGAAAACAATTCAAATGATACAAGATTTATCAGAAACATGGAGGCCAGAAGAAAGTGGCACAATGTTTTTCAAAGGCTGAAAGAGAAGAACTGTCAGCCCAGAGCTCTGTAACCAGTGGAAATAACCTTGGGGAATAAAGGGGAAATCAAGACATTCTCAGAAGGAAAACTAAAAGAATTTGTTGCCAGCAGATCTACCCTGAAATAATGGCTTCAGGGAGTTCTGGAAACAGAAAGGAAATTAAAAAGAAGAAAAGTTGGAAGGAAGAAAGCACAATAGAAAGAGTAAAACTGGGTCGCCTGGGTGGCTCAGTCGGTTGGGCAGCCGACTTCGGCTCAGGTCATGATCTCGCGGTCCGTGAGTTCGAGCCCCGCGTAGGGCTCTGTGCTGACAGCTCAGAGCCTGGAGCCTGTTTCCGATTCTGTGTCTCCCTCTCTCTGACCCTCCCCTGTTCATGCTCTGTCTCTCTCTGTCTCAAAAATAAATTAAAAAAAAAACAAAAAACAAAAACAAAAACAAAAAAACGTTATAAAAAAGAAAGAGTAAAACTGAGAGTAAATATAGTAGGCTTTTCTGCTCTTTAGTTTTCTAGATTGTATTTCATGGCTAAAACAAAATTTATAACACTATATGATGTAGTTCTCAATGTATGTAGAGGAAATGTTTTAGACAGTTATATTATGAATGGGAGAGGGTAAGGAATGTAAAGAGAGGTAAGATTTTTTTTTTTTTAATTTTTTTTTTCCAACGTTTTTTATTTACTTTTGGGACAGAGAGAGACAGAGCATGAACGGGGGAGGGGCAGAGAGAGAGGGAGACACAGAATCGGAAACAGGCTCCAGGCTCCGAGCCATCAGCCCAGAGCCTGACGCGGGGCTCGAACTCACGGACCGCGAGATCGTGACCTGGCTGAAGTCGGACGCTTAACCGACTGTGCCACCCAGGCGCCCCAAGAGAGGTAAGATTTCTATACATCATTTGATGGCAAAATGTTGACAGTGGTAGATTGTGATTAATGTAAATATAATATAGTACCTAAAGCAATTACAAAAAACCATACAAAGGTATATACCTAAAAACACTCTAGGTAAACCAAAATGGAACTCAAAAAATGTACAAGTAACCTTTACGAATTCAGGAAAAAAAATAAATGAAAACTGAAACAAACAAGCAAAACCACAGATAAACAGAAAATTAAAAAGCAAAATGGCAGACACAATCCCTGGTATACCAATGATATTTCAAAAGCATTATGCTGAGTGGGGAAAAAAGCTTATCTTGAAAGGTCACATACTGTATAATTCCATTTATATAACATTTTCAAAATGAAAATTTATAGTGATGAACAGGAAAGTAGTGGTTGCCATGGCTTCAGGATGGTAGGGGTGGTGGGTGGGTGTGACTATACAAATGCGTAGCATGAAGGAAGTCATTGTGGTGCTAGAATTGATATGTAATTTGACTAGGTGATGGTTTCATGAGTCTACAGATGTGATAAAATAGCATAGACGTTGTATCAATGTCAGTTTCCTTTGTTGATATTATACCATAATTATATAAGATGTAACCATTGGGAGAAACTGGATGAAGGTTACAAGAAGCTCCTCTGCACTACCTTTGAACGTTCCTATGAATGTATAATTAAAAATTAAAAGGTAAGGGAAGAGTTAAGAAGGCAGAGGAATAGGAGCACCCTGGGCTTTCCATGTCCCTCAGACACAGCTGTATTAAGGTCAGATTACTTGGAACACTCAGGGAATCGAACTGCAGAGCAGCAGAAGGATCTCCAAAGTTGGAGGGAGACATCTTGGTAGGTGCAAGGTATGTGGATGTGAATTGGGGGAGAGAAAAATGGTGGCACCCTGGAGGGGAGGGAACCCCTTCTGTGGAGAGACAAAAGGGAAAGAGAGAGGTGTTGAGATAATGCAGCATCAGCATTGAGTTAGCACAAGAGGAAAACCTCTCTGGACCATGGACTGGGAAGTAAGAAGTATTGAGTGTCCCAGTTCATTTTTGCAAACAGCGTTTGCAGCTCAAACTCTGAGGTTTCGGAAATGCACGACTTTGTCCAGAGTGGAGCTGTGGCCCACGCTCCTGGGGAGGAAGGAGCTGGCCCCAGAGTGCATAGCATTGTGTAGAGATCTCTGGGGCACACTGCAAAAGAACATTCTCCTTCCTGGAGTACTTTTGTAAAGGGGTTTATTGCCTCTCCAAGGACAAAAGACCCTGCAGGTGGCAGCCAAAGGCCTTTCATAAGCGGGGTGAAGAGGCTCTACTCTGGAGGAGGGCAGAGGATCCATACTGTGCTGAGTCCTTAAGACTTCAGGTTTGGAATTCCAGCCATGCACCAAAGAAAAAACACAGGACAGTTGTGGTGCAGGGTTAACTGATGGCCCTCGCTATTTTGTGAGGGCTACATGAACAGCAGTGGTTGAGATCCCCAGTCTGGGAATGAGAGTGAGGTGGCACCATTCTCCCCCCAACACCAACATGGTGGGACTTCAGAGAGCATACAATGGCCCCCAGTGGAGACAGGACAAGCTTACACCAAACCCCGCCCCTCATGCCTGGCAACTGCTTATTCACTGCGGAAAGACTGACGCTGAGACAATGTAGCCAACCTCTCCTCCAGTCCAGCACAGCCAGCACTCCCAGACACCAAAAGACAACTCTTTTTTTCTTTTTTAACTCCTTCTTCTTTTATTCTTTTGGAATCAGTCTCATAGTTTCTTTTTCTTTCTTTCTTTCTTTCTTTCTTTCTTTCTTTCTTTCTTGTCATTTCCTTTTCTCTCTCTCTCTTTTTTTTGATAAGGCATTTTTTTATTATTAAAAAAATTTTTTTATGTTTATTCATTTTTGAAAGACAGAGACAGAGCACAAGCAGGGGTGGGGTGGAGAGAGAGGGGGACACAGAAGCCGAAGCTGGCTCCAGGCTCTGAGCTGTCAGCACAGAGCCCGACGTGGGGCTCGAACTCAAGAATGGTGAGATCATGACCTGAACCGAAGCCAGACACTCAACCAACTGAGCCACCCAGGCACCCCATTGATCAGGCTTTTTTTAACTTCTTTTTCCTTCTTTTTTCTTCTGCTTTCTTTTTTCTTTTTTTCCCCCTTTCTTTCTCTGTGGAATCAGCCTTATAGTGTTTTGATTCTCTCTTTTTTTGTTCCCTTTCCTTTTCTTTTTTTTTATGGGATCAGGCTCCCCTCCCCTTTTTATCCAGGGTTATTTCAACAAACAAATCAAAGCACAACCAGTTAAAAGTCCAAACACTCCCCACTGCAAGCAAGGAAGAGCTCTGCAGAGGACTGACCAGTGGGATAGAGCAGCCAAAACACAACAGCAGAGGGCACACAGCACACACCAGAAGCACTTCTTGGAATGCCAGGCCCTGGACAGTGGTGCTGTCAGGTGCAGGAAACAACAAGCTTTTAAAACATGCAAAAGACAGAAACTTGGCCAAAATGACAAGATAGAGGAATTCTTCCCAAAAGAAAGGTCAAGAAGGAATCACAGCCAGAGAATTGCTCAAAACACATAAAAACCATATATCTGAACAAGAATTTAGAATAACAGTCATAAGACTACTAGCTGAGCTTGAAAAAAGCATAGGAGACACCAGAGAAAGCCTTGCTGCAGAGATCAAAGACCTAAGAAATAGTCCCAAAGAATTTAAAAAATGCTATAACTGAGATGCAAAATAAACTGGATACAGTTACAGTAAGGATTGAAGAAGCAGAGGAGAGAATAGGTGAAATAGAAGATAAAACTATGGAAAATACTGAAGCTGAAAAAAAGAGGGAAAAAATTACTAGATCATGAGAGGAAAATTAGAGAATTAAGTGGTTCTATGAAATGAAACAGTATCTGTATCATAGGAGTCCTGGAAGAAGAAGAACAAGAAAGGGGCAGGTTTATTTGAGCAAATTATAGCTAAGAACCTCCCTAATCTGGGAATGAGAGCCTTGCTGGATAAAGGATTCTTGGCTGCATATTTTTCCTATTCAGCACATTGAATATTTCCTACCACTTGCTTCTGGCCTGCCAAGTTTCAGTGGACAGGTCTGCTACTAACCTTATGTGTCTATCCTTGTAGGTTAAGGACCTTTTGTCCCTAGCTGCTTTCAGAATTCTCTTTTTATCTTTATATTTTGCCAGTTTCACTATGATATGCCATGGTATTGACCTGTTTTTATTGATTTTGAAGGGAGTTCTCTATACCTCTTGGAATTGGATGCCTGTTTCCTTACCTTATTTGTACTGACAGCTCAGAGCCTGGCGCCTGCCTTGGATTCTGTGTCTCCCTCTCTCTCTCTGCCCCTCCCCTGCTCACACTCTTTCTCTCTCTCAAAAATAAGTAAACGTTAAAAAAAATTTTTTTAGGGGTACCTGGGTGGCTCAGTTGATTGAGTGTCTGACTTCGGCTCAGGTCATGATCTCACAGCTTGTAAGTTTGAGCCCTGTGCCGGGCTCTGTGCTGACAGCTTGGAGCCTGGAGCCTGCTTCAGATTCTGTGTCTCCCTCTCTCTCTCTGCCCTCTCCTACTTGCTTGGTCTCCCTCTCTCTCTCTCTCTCTCAAATAAATAAAAACATTAAAAAAATTTTTTTGCGAAAAATTAAAAAAATGTAAAATTTGTATGGAACCACAAAAGACCCCTCCCTACCCCCCCCCCCCCCCCAAGGCCAAAGTAACGTTGAAAAAGAAAACCAAGGCTGAAGGCATCACAATTCTGGACCGTAAGCTGTATTACAAAGCTGTAATCATCAAGACAATATGGTACTGGCACAAAAATAGACACGTAGGTCAGTGGAACAGAATAGAGAACCCAGAAATGGACCCACAAATGTATGGGCAACTAATCTTCGACAGAGTGGAAAGAATATCAAATGGAAAAAAGACAGTCTCTTCAGCAAATGGCACTGGGAAAGCTGGACAGCAATAAGCAGAAGAATGAAATTGGACTACTTTCTTAACACCATACACAGAAATAAATTCAAAATGGATGAAAGACCTAAAAGTGAGATAGGAAACCATCAAAATCGTACAGGAGAGAACAGCCACAGCAACTTCTTACTTGACATGTTTCTGGAAGCAAGGAAAATAAAAGCAAAAATGAACTTTTGGGACCTCATCTAGATAAAAAGTTTCTGCACAGTGAAGGAAACAATCAACGAAAGTAAAAGGCAACTGATGGAATGGGAGAAGATATTTGCAAATGACATATCAGATAAAGAGTTAGTATCCAAAGTCTATAAAGAACTAATTAAACTCAACACCCAAAAAACAAATAATCCAGTGAAGAAATGGGCAGAAGAGATGAATAGAAATTTTTTCAAAGAAGGCATCCAGATGGCTAACAAACATGAAAAGAGGCTCAACATCACTCATCATCAGGGAAATACAAATCAAAACCACAATGAGATACCACCTCACACCAGTCAGAATGGCATAAATTAACAATTCAGGAAACAACAGATGTTGGTGAGGGTGCAGAGAAAGGGAAACCCTTCTGCACTTTTGGTGGGAATGCAAACTGCTGCAGCCACTCTGGCAAACAGGGTGGAGGTTACTCAAAAAATGAAAAATAGAACTACCCTATGACCCAGCAAATGCACTACTAGGTATTTATCCAAAGGATGCAAAAATGGTGATTTGAAGAGGCACATGCACTGCAATGTTTATAGCAGCATTATCAACAACAGACACATTATGGAAAAGGCCCAAATGTCCATCCACTGATGAATGGGTAAAGAAAATGTGGTATACACACACACACACACACACACACACACACACACACACACACACAATGGAATACTACCCGGCAATCAAAAAAAAAAAAAATGAAATCTTACCATTTGCAACAACATTAGTTGGAACTAGAGTGTGTTCTGCTAAGCAAAATTAAGTCAGAGGAAGACAAATATCATATGATTTCACTCATATGTGGAATTTAAGAAACAGAACAGATGAACATGGGGGAAGGGAAGGATAAATAAGATAAAAACAGAGAGGGAGGCAAACCATAAGAGACTCCTAAATACAGAGAACAGACTGCGGGTTGCTGGAGGGGAGGTGCATGGTGGGGATGGGCATTAAGGAGGGCAATTGTTGGGATGAGCACCGGGTGTTATATGTAAGTGATGAAGCACTGGGTTCTCCTCCTGAAACCAGTAGCTGTATGTTAACTAACTTGAATTCAAATAAATAAATTTTTAAAAGACTATACATAATTGTTTATGAGGTACAATGTTCTCTCCCTATAAAATAAAGCTTGTTGGTTTTGTTAAAAAAATGAAAAGGTCAAAAAAAGAAGTTATTGAAAACAACGTTTTAAACGTTATCAAGTAAATTTGCACAGTGTTATGGTGAGGAAGAGACATAAGAGCCTAATTCAACATAAATAAATCAGGACAACTTGACAGAGGAGGTAACGTTGCCAGTGAAATTTGAAGGACAAGTGTTTGGCAGGCAAAGCTCAAAGCTGGCCAGGACATACCAGGATTGTGGAATTGTATGTGCCCTAAAGAGGAAAACAGGAGAAAAGAACCCATCTGGGCAATGGCATGTGGTTCATTGTGAATAGGATATGTGGATACCGTTGGGGAGCAGCAGGTGTAATGAACGCACGTGGCCACCTCTACAGATATTTAAGGGAAACAGGTTTATTTGCCTATGTATACATAGACTTATTCCTTTCCTCCCAAATATAATTTGTATCATTATGATTTAATGATAAAATATTGAGAAGCAGGAAACATTTTTTTTTATTTCTTATGCCTCATGCCACAGACCTTCAACTATCCTTTTTATCATGTATGCTCAAAATTAATATAGAAGAAAAAGGACAGAAGAGACCAGGTAGATACTAAGAGGGGGATATGGATTTTAACCACTTACTAACTAATGGGTAAAGTCACCATTAAAAAAAAAATCCAACTAACAAAAAGCATTGAATCTGTGGGATGGATGTGGATGTGGAAAATACAGAATCATGGGCTTTGTTAGAGGCTTCATTCAGGAAGCCACTATGCTGTGGGAATTCCCCAGATAAAGAGTGTGCTACCATCAGAAAAATCAATACTAATGCCAAATTTTTCTTCTAGCTCCAGGTTATATTCAAATGATTGGGAGGAATGACTTCCATCTGCAGGAAAAAGAATGAGGCTATTGCTTATCAGTATTAGTCAAATATTTCATTAATTCACCCTTTTATTTATCAAATATTTGTTGAGCATTCATTGTACGTCAGGCATTCTTCCAAATGCAGAGCTTACACTAGAATTGAAATGTCTTTTCTCAGTATGAGTTAAGAGTCTAAAAATGTTTAATAACTTTGTTCTAGAAATGGTATCTTAAGGATTTGTGATGAAATAATAAAAAGGCAGACAAGAAGTTATATATGTGAATGTTAATATAGATATTAAATTTTTTTTAATGTTTATTATTTGAGAAAGAGACAGAGAGCAAGCAGGGGAGGGGCAGAGAGAGAGAGGGAGACACAGAATCGGAAGCAGGCTCCAGGCTCTGAGCTGCCAGCACAGAGCCCGATGTGGGGCTCGAACCCACAGACTGTGAGATCATGGCCTGAGCTGAAGTCAGCCGCCCAACCAACTGAGCCACGTAGGCACCCCCATTTAGATATTAGAATAAAAGAATTTAAAACAACTTGAATTCCAATGAGGCAGTGATAAAATAAATAACAGTACATTCACCTTGGACTATTACATAGACAGTGAAAATAGTATTTTGAAGACTAACATGATAAAATGCTTGATCTAGAAATAGGACATTAAAAAGTCAGAGTACATATGTGTCTGGATCTTTCATGAAATGCTATTATGTGTATTCTCTTTTTTATAATTTTCTGTGTTTTCTAAATTTTCTACAATAAATATATTTTACTTTTATAATTGGTAAAGCAGTTATGATTATTTATTTATTTATTTATTTAGAGCATGCACACACAAGTAGGAGAGACGGAAAGAGAGAATCCTAAGCAGGCTCCATGCTGTCAGCACAAACCCGGTGCCAGGCTTAAATTCATGCACGGCGAGATCGTGACTTGAGCGGAAATCAAGAGTCAGACATTTAACAGACTGAGCCATCCAGGCGCCCCTGAACTAGTTATAATTTTAATAGAATTACATAGCAGTTCATTCAGGAATTTTGTATCAGAATTAATTTTTCTAACACTACGTTTCAGTAACTGAACATAATGTGTTTCTTCATAGAAAAACACTAATTAGTAATTATTATGTATTTGTCTCTTATCTATCTCCCCTAGTAGAATGTTAGCTTCTACTTCTATTTCTGTAGTGACACTCTATGTAAAGAATGTTCTGCCCTGAAGGAAGTTTTTTGTATTTGTACTGTCCAATATTGTAGCCACTAGCCACAGGTAGTGATTGAGTACTTAAAATGTGGCCAGTGCAACTGAAGAACTGAATTTTAAAATTTATTTTGTTACGGAACCAGGCGGAAAAACCAAGTGGCACTCAGAGATCTTGGTGGATCGGAGATTTATTCAATACCGGTGGGCTCAGAGGAGACCGTTTCTCCAAAGATCTGAGCCCCGAATGAAGGGGGGAAGGGTAATTTATAGTTGTCAGCTTCCATATTTGTGGCAGGTTTTCACGCGCGCGGCAAACAGGGCAAGAAGAACCCAGAAGAGGGGTCTCCAAGAGACCAGAGCTTGTTTTAGTCCCGTGGGCCATCTTATGGTATAAAACTTTATCATTTCCCAACAATTTACTTTTAATTAATTTAAAATGTAAATTGATATAGTCACACACTGTATTAGAAAGTGTAATACTAGAGTCCAGAATAGTGTCAGGCAAATAGTAGGTGCTAAATAAACAGTTGGGGGTGCCTGGGCAGCTCAGTTGGTTGAGCATACAGCTCTTGGTTTCAGCTTAGGTCAGGATCTCATCATTTGTGGGTTTTGAGTCACATGTCAGGCTCTGTGCTGACAGTGTGGAGCCTGCTTGGGATTCTCTTTCCCTCCCTCTCTCTCTGCCCCTCCTCCTCTATGCTGTCTCTGTCTCTCTCAAAAATAAATAAAATTTAAAAAAATTTGTATGATGTATGGATACATAGACAAAATTATTTGCTGATTTGGCATCATTTGATGACAATGGGGAAAGAACAGAGATAAATTTTGGTATTATCTTACATATAATATTAATATTAAAAATGGACCAGTTTTGGGGCGCCTCGGTGGCTCAGTCGGTTAAGCGTCCGACTTCAGCTCAGGTCACAATCTCACGGTCCGTGAGTTCGAGCCCCGCGTCAGGCTCTGGGCTGATGGCTCAGAGCCTGGAGCCTGCTTCCGATTCTGTGTCTCCCTCTCTCTCTGCCCCTCCCCTGTTCATGCTCTGTCTCTCTCTGTCTCAAAAATAAATAAAAAACGTTAAAAAAAAATAAAAAAAAAATGGACCAGTTTGAAAGTTGTTGGCCCTAATGCCAAAATGGAATGAGAAATGGTGACTCCAGTGATATTAATAAATACGTATTAGTATGCTTAATTGCTCTATAAATATGAGATCATTTAATCCTCCTCATCCCAAGAAGTAATATCATTTCTTCTCATTTTATACCTAAGGAAACTCAGGCACAGAGAGGCAAGGTAACTTGTTCAGGGACACTTAGCTAGTGGAGCCAGGGTTCAAATCCAGGTAGTCTGGGTTCATCTGCAGTCTTAGCTTCCGTGATTTGTCTAGATGAAAGGATGCCCTTTCTAAGGACTTGGGGTGGTATTTGATGTTGATGCAGTAGGTCCCCCTTTACAGTGGATTCCTGTACGAGAGTACAATGAAGAACATCATGTATAGTGTCTTTGTTCTATTTTCAGTGCCTACACATGAACTCTTGAAATTCGTTCAGCAAACATGTATTGCATGAAACTAAGTGCCAGATATTGTAAGGTTCTGGAGCTACGAGTTATAAAGAGGCTATGTTACCTTCCCTCCAAGAGCCAAGATACCAGAAAAGATCCATCAGAAGAGATTACAAAGTGTGTTAAGTACAAAACTGAAAATATAAAAATAGCATTCTGGGAGCAAGGTGAGGGGAGACTGGGAGAAGGAGTGGGGGAGGGGGGAGGCAGAGAAGGAGGGAGGGAGAAAGAGAGAGAACGTTTGGAAAGAGTTGATACTGAGGGGTAGGGGTCCCTCTTTCTACTCCACTTTCTGCTCGACAACTCACCTGGCTCTCCTTCAGGCTGTAAGATATTCAGGGATCATGGTCAGAGCTTGATTTGGGTTTAATTCCCATCTATTATTTATTAGCTGGTGATTTGGGGGCAAGTTGTTTCTAGGGTTACATAATGGTTCAAACATCCCTACCCTGTAGATCTCATATTGTTTGTTTGTTTGTTTGTTTTTCATGAAAATCAAAATGAGATCCTGCCTGTTTGTTCATCTATGCCACCTAAAGGGGGTGGAAAAGCAAGCTTTTATCTTCAGAAGCTTGGGTGACTAACTGGCAGACCCATGCATAAATAATGAAAGGGCAGGCTCCCTGGAATGTGTCTAGACTTCAGGGCGATATCTGATTTAGCATCCCAAAGGATCTCATGTGCAAAACGCCCTGTCGGTGACTGCATTGGCACAAGTGGTGTTGTGTTTCAGAAGTCCGCTTGGAAGATGCAAGATAAAGGACGGCAGGAGTGGGGTCTGGAGGGGCACCACAGGTGCTAGCTAGCCTAAGGTCCACATTTGATATTAGTGGATCACAGGAAGGGGAAAAGCAGAAAGTCCAGGAATATTTGAAAAATAGAAATCTGTGAGCTATGACTCGAAGCTCATCAATTGGGCATTTAAAAAAAAATCACATTTATGAAACACCTTGGAGCTTTAAAATGTGACTTCAAAAAGATTTTCCCTTTCTCCTTAAAATCAATCCATCAATCAATGAATCAATCATCAATCCTGGCAGTTAGTTATTATCGCCCTCACAACAAAAAACAAAAGACCTACAGAAGTTAAATTATTTGCTCAGGTCCTCTCAATGAAACCAATAAATAAGACAGGATATATGATCCAAAGTCCAGTTATCTCCACCATACGATAGAAAATAGGAAGAGTCAAAGGAAATGCAGTTGGCCAAGGTGGTTACTGACATTTCACGGAAGAATGTGAAATTGCTTCTTAACAGGAGAACACCCAAGCCTGGGCATGCTGTGTTGCACAACAGGATCTAGATCTACCTTAGATCCATTCATGACTCTTAATTGGGATTAATACTCAGAATCTACCCAAGATTTTCAATGAATTAAACAGGAAAATAAACACAGAATAGAGTTTTACCTCGTCAACCTTCAACCAGAGTCAAGGATTTTCAGTAAGGAGTTAGTGCTTGGCCTTTCTGCAGGCAAACTCTCTTTCCTGCAGCTGCTATCTGCAATGGCCGGAGGCCGGAGGCCGTCTTCTTTGTCAGCTCACTCGAGAATTTGCCTTAAAACAGAAGCTCCTTGGGCAGCCCTAGGGAACCTGGCATCTCTTGAAATCCTCTAATCAAAGATAGCTTTTGCCTAAAGCTCTCTCTTATAAAGGCAAGGAAGATAGTGGCAATTATCCAAGTGATTCAAGCAAGAGAAATGAATTTGATCTTCATTACCTAACTTTTCAGGCAAAAATTTCTTACAGCAGTGCTTCTCAATTTTTCTCATGCAGAGAATCGCCCGGGGGTCCTGTTAAAATGCAGGTTCTAATTTAGTAGGTTTTGGGTGGGGACGGAAGATTCTGCATTTCTAAGGAGCTCCCAGTTGACGCTGACCACAGATTCAGAAGTGAGGCTTTACCCACAAAGCTTGGCCCACTTCTGCACTTGCTATCTTTGGAGCAGAGGGTCTCAAAGTTTGGGCCGCATTAGAATCACCCAAGGAAGGTGGAAAAAATGCAAAGTTTGATTTGGTAGACCTGATATTTGCTTTTCTAATAAGTACCTCAGCTGTTCCCAGAGGCCATTCTCTAAGAAATGACTTAGGGGAAGCACAGCGGTGACCCAAAGTAGCCAGGTATGCTCAGCCGGGCCAGGACGCAGCCTTTGGAACCAATAAAGTCTTAGTTAGTGAGAGGTTTCTTTAAGTGAAGAAGAATATAAAAGTCAGTGAGAGTCCAGCCTCTAAATTCAGCAAAATAAGATAAAGCTAATGGTGGCACTCACATGGGGCTTCTGCATTGCTGGGCGGGAAAAGGAGTCTCAAATCTCTTCTGATCACACCCCTTGTAATTTCCTTCCGAAGGACCTGGGATGTGGTAGAAGGAGGAGCAAGCTGAGGATGATGATAACTGGCACCTGAGACCCCAGGAAAAGGGCATTTACAGTAGTGCCTGGAGGGCCCGGCAGCCCTGTGAGAAGTATGAGGATACATGCAGTCTGACAGCCATACTTTAAGTCATATTTTTCGTTTTCAGAAATGGTTTCTATGGAAACTCACCAGCCAGGTTTCTCAGTCTACAGGCAGAGACCATTTTGCGAGACGCGTGTTTTTCGGTGAAGCATCGGCTATAAAAGTGGCAATATGAAGGTGAATAAAATTGACCCATGGTACAAAAATGATCTCCTGCTCACCTTGCTTAGATGACGTCTTGCAGGAGAAAGGGAAGACACGGTTTCAGTTTCCTGTCCTGAACTACAAGAGGACAGAAGGTGATGGAGAGCAAGGTGAAGGAGCACTGAGTGGGTAAAGTCACTAGGCCTTCGTGTCCTTTGTCACATACGAGAATGGCGTTAAACTAGATTAAACATAAAGCCCCACCTAGTGCGGGAATTCTGTGTTTCCATGCCTGCAGTGATTGTGTTCTGCTCACTGGTGCCACAATGACTGAGAAGAACAGGGGAGACCCTTAGAAACCGTTAGTTCGCTTAAGTGTATGTATGTGACGGCGCGTGTGTAGACTTAGTTACCTATTGTCTAATTTCATTAGAGTGAAGCTCTACATTATAAAATGCCTTCACCTTGAGAACTCTGACTTTTGTTTTCTACTCTTTCTGCTCCAGTCATTGCCACAGACCACATCTCTGTTCTTCTAGACCACTGAAGTCTCAGATAAAAAATAAATTGATGAAATTTGGCTCCTTTTTACAGTGACCTTTTAATTAATTTGACATAGACTTTTTTGGTTTGTTTGTTTGGAATGTTCAGATCATTTTGGTGGGTTTTTAAAAATTTTTTTTAATGTTTATTTATTTTTGAGAAAGAGAGAGACAGAACGTGAGTAGGGGAAGGGCAGAGAGAGAAGGAAACACAGAATCCGAAGCAAGCTCCAGGCTCTGAGCTGTCAGCACAGAGCCCAACGTGGGGTTCGAGCCCACGAACAGTGAGATCATGACCTGAGCCAAAGTCGGACGTTCAACCAACTGAGCCACCCAGGCACCCTTTTTGTTTCCCTACAAACTTTTTTTTTTTTAAATCTTTCAATTCTGGAGCTCGGGAGTGAGTTAGACGATAGAAAAGATTTGGATCCTTTGGATACATATGTCCGAAGTTTAAACCTCACCTCCTTTGTGAAGAACGCTTTGATTCTCTTAAATCACAACTATTTCTTATTTTTTTGATCCTAAAAAATCATTGCTCTTTTCGCCATCATCCTTTAGCATATTTCTAGGTGTAAATGAGCAATCTTAGATAATATGTGATCTAAATTTATACCACTGAAATTATTGGGTAGATTAAAATATGTACTAAAAGCACACAGAGGGGTGCTCGGGTGGCTCAGTCAGTTAGGTGTCCGACTTCGGCCAAGGTCATTATCTCACAGTTCCTGGGTTCGAGCCCCACGTTGGGCTTTGTGCTGTCAGTGCGGAGCCTGCTTGGAGTCCTCTGTCTCCCTCTTTTTCTGCCCCTCCCCCACGTGTGTGTGTGTGTGTGTGTGTGTGTGTGTGTGTGTGTGCACGCACACATGCTCTCTCCCTCTCAAAAATAAATAAACATTTAAAAAATTATCAAAAAATAAAAGCACATAGAGAACTTGGTAAGGATCTCGCTGTTGGATGAAACAAGTTTCATAGGAAAATGACTGTCTTGCTCTGAGAAGTCTGGGATCCCTGGAGAAGGAGATAGACAGATGGAAAGCAGGAATTTCCCATACTGCAGCCCTGTGTATCCTGAATGGATGGAGAAGTCCACTTCCGGCTCTGACACTGACAACTCTATGAGCTTAAGGGACCTTATTAACCTCCTGATTTCCAGTTTTTTCTGCTCTCAGAAGGAGGTAATACCAAGTTCTTAAGGTAGACAATTAAATACCACATGCATATAAAATCCAACAGAGTCCGTTTTGAGAACTCTGTCAACATATGCTAACAACAGTGAAAATGATGTGGGAGGGGAGCACCCTCTGGGGAGGCAGTTGATCTACTGAAATTTGGGACAAACCATGGAAATAAATTCTAGGGCCGTATTCAGACAAGAGCGGAGCCTAGGTTGGGAATAAAGGGTCATGAGGCATTTTCTGAAGTTAACTATTTTTAAGTACTTTCAATCCACCACTCCTTTGGTGCTTCATTTGTCCGAAAGCCATAGGTTTAAGAGCTACTGCCTGATTGTTATGCTTTACAACACACTCAACAGAAGAGATGAAACTCAATAAAAGAGAATAAAGTAATTTGTAGTATTTCTTTCTCCACGGTATAAAGTATTTATTTTGAGCCACATAATTATTAAGATTGTAATTGGCTATTGGCAGGTCGAAAATTGGAAGCAAAGAAATGCATTATACAAGAATGGAAACTCTGTGGATAATTTTTATTCTTCTGAGTAGTTTGTGCTACTTAGTTGCTTTCAGAGAAACAAATCAATAACTATTATTTAGAGTTTCCCTCTAGCTTCCACTGCTTTAGGAGCCGTTTCTCTATCAGTGATCCCGTAATTTCATCAATATGGTATCATTAGCACTCCGCAGTTAGCAATTAACCTTTATCCAACATGCTCAGTTATAGCTTTAGGAAAAAACTGTCAGTCACATGGAGTATGCTCAGATTTCAGTGGTATAGCTAGCTCTATTTAAGATAGATGAAACAGCTGTTAAAGTTATAGTTAGAGCTAGAGTAAGTATTGATTTGCAAGAACCAATTTCCTGTTTTTAAGGCAATCCGAGGAACCAAGGGGATATCCGTATCAGTCATTTTTAATCTTGGTAAGAAGTAAAGTAAGTGCTCCCTAATAGGGGCACCACGACATGCTGGTTTCTTGCAGAGCTCATTAGCAGCAGCTCCGTTTTAGATACCAGAACACATATTAGTATTCTGCTAGTTACACTGCAGTCACTATATTTGTAGAGTGCTTTCACACAATTACATCGACCCTTGAACAACACAGAATTGATCTGCGCAGGTGCACTTACACGCAGATTTTTTTTTTTTTATATATAAATACGGCTCAGTGTTGTAAATGTATTTTCTCTTTCTTATGATTTTCTTAATAACATTTTCTTTTGGGTAGCTTACTTTAAATTGTAAGAATGCAGTATATAATACATGTAACATAGAAATATGTGTTAATTGTTTATGTTAATGACGAGGCTTCCAGTCGACAGTAGGCTATTAGTAGTTAAATTTGGGGGAGAGTTCAAAAGTTGTATGTGGATATTCTTTTTTTTTTTTTTTAAGTTTATTTATATATTTTTGAGAGAGAGTGAGAGACAGAAGGGTTGGGGCAGAGAGAGAGGGAAAGAGAGAGAATCTCAAGCAGGCTCTGCTGTCATTATGGAGTCCAGTGTGAGGCTTGAACTCACAACCTGTGAGATCATGACCTGAGCCAAAACCAAGAGTCAGAAGCTTAACCGACTAAGGCACCCAAGTGCCCCTACATGCCGATTTTCAACTGCATAGGGGTAAATGCCCCAAACCCTCATGCTGTTCAAGGGTCAACTTAACTTCCAATGATCCTCACAACAATGCAGGGAAGCAATGTAATTATGTCCTTTCTTCTGATTGAATACTTTTAAGCAAAAACATATCCCTGGATCATTGCCCCAGATCTACCAGTAAATTTCTGTATGACCTCCAAAGTTGCCTGTGCGGGCTTCAGCGTCCTCAACTATAAAATTAGTTGTAATAACAAGCCGTTGTTTCAGTGGCTTGAAGCTCATTTCTAGATATGAGATCTGTGATTCCAGGCTTCTCCAAATTAACTTTGTATCTCGGCAAGAGTACTGTAGTATTAATTATTGATGAAATCACACCATAATGTCTTAGCCATTGTCCTATGGTATATTTTGTACGAGTGATGATGTTTTTAGTAATATGAGCACACTGTGCAGTACTTGTCTTTTGAATCTTTGCAAACAGTGTTTTGATGACCTCTTTTCTTGAAACTAATGTAGAAAATTTGCAGATCATACTTGCAATAATATTAACCATTAATTTTTTCCCCAGACCTAAAAAATTTCTTTTGACACATATCATACATAACAGGAATAATTTAAATAGGCAAAACACAATAATTAAGAGATGGATGGAGTAGAGATCCATCCCTGTTGTTTACAGTAATGTGAATTGTCTGGCATATAAAATGTCATTAGTGAAGGGGAAGAAGATTCCAGAGATAGATCTACAAATGATCTACGTAGTAGATGAAAAATTCCAAGTAGAGAAAGAAACATTCACTTTAATTTGTCATAAACTAACTTAAGTGCAGAAAGCAATATAAGCTTTTGTTAAGATTTACCTTTTTTTTTTTTTTTTTTTTTTTTTTTGGTATATGGGGACAGTTGGTCTCAAGGATTAAAACTGAATACAATCCAGTAGAGAAACAAGTGACTGTTTATTTTGTTTGTTTTTTTAATCCAGAAAAACATTTGCAAAGAGAAAGAAAAGAAAACAATCTATGTAATAAATTTTTTAAAAATGTTCCTTGTGTTGCCTAGCTCTTGGAGAAGCTTTTGAGGAGCTCCATAGACCTTGCTCCTTCTCACTAGAGCTGAACTCGAACGTGGACTAGATTCTCTTCAGTTGCATGAAGTACTTCCAGCCACGAGTCTGAAAAGGGCTTAGAAGGAATGGAGGAGTCTAGAACTCACTGATTGCCGTGATTGGGACACTTTGACTTAAATGAAGGGAAAAATTCTGGTGAGGACTTTCCTTGGGTCATTTATTAAAAATTCCGTATCACTGCTTTTTCAGGTTTTAATGATGATGCACACATATAGATTAATAATGACATTTTTCCGATATAACTGACATGCCAGCATTTTTTTGTCTTTCACATCTAGTATTGAATTATACTACCATGGCCATCAAAGTAACTATTATTGGGGGGATTTAAAGTCCTCCTAAAAGCAAATGCAAGCAAGTTTCATAATTTTATTGATAAATGTATCAAATTTAAGAAATGTAATGGTACAGTACAGTATATATGTGTGTGATGGGGGTATAGCTCAGGGAGTAGAGCATTTGCATATGTGTGTGTGTGTGTATTTATATATGTACATATATATATATATATGTGCATGCACACAGGTATACACATACATATACACATACATATGTATGCATGTATATATATGCAATTATTCTTTTCATATTTTCATGACCTCAATGCACATCACAGTTAAAAGTAATACAGACATTTTCCCAACTGTGGTTGAATTGGGAGTAAAGAGCCTAGAACCCCTTCTTCCCTTGTCTCTGAGGTCACTGAAATACCACTGCAGGTTGAAAAGCAATGTGTAGTCCACATCCTTCCCATTTTACACATGAGGAGACAGAGGCCCAAACATGTTAAAATACACGGTCTCATCATAGTCACTCATTTCCCCACCTGAGACCGGGACCCCACCCCAAGTTCAGTGATAAGATGACGGCAAACTCTTTCTCTGGATATCCAGGGTCCTGCTCTCTCGTCACACTGAGCTACTGATTTGGGTCTGTAACCTTGAACACATCAGTTGACCTCTTTGAATTGATGCTTTCTTGTCCTAAAACAGGAAAGATGCTAGGAGATATTAAAACAGGCAAAGGAAGAACAAATCTTCTACAGGACACTTTTATTTCTACAAAATGACTCCAGGGGAAATCCCCCAGAAATCACCAAAGGATTCAGCTACAGAAAATCAAACAGAACAAAGGGACTAAGAGACACTTCAAAGAAAGCAAACACTAAGAGAGACCCACCGTCCCTCTGGGCGTCTGCAGTGGAGTGGTCCTTAAAAGCAGAACGGAGCAATTGCAGGAGGGCAATGTTTTACCACAGCAGTGCTGTTAAAAATTTTCCATGGAAGTACCTCTAGCAGGAGAGAAATGGGAATATATTAGCCCTTGTCCCTTAACCACCAACCTAGTGTATAATTTGATGTGACTAGTGGCAAACACAAAAATTAATTGCAGTCTCATATTTTACATAAAATGGGATAATCTCTAGCATTTCACTTTTTATTTTGCCTTTCCTCTTGTATTTAAAATTATAAATTAATTTTAATATAAAATAATGTTTATCCACTTAGCTATACCTGCTGAGTTGTTGTGTGTTTTTTTTTTTTTTTAAATACCTGCTGAGTTTTACAGCAGCACTGTGAGGAGGAGAAGAAGGAGAAATAAAGGCACAGATCATTCTCAAATATCTATTAATTATATACATGGAGACCAGAGGACAGTAGAAACATTTTCTCAGTGCCTTACCTTTCTGTTATGCTAATTTCACCTAAAATGAATGTAGGTGAATTTCTCCTCTTGTTCTCCTTTGAGCCAATGGATTACTATATGTTGATGGGTATTGATAAATATTTTCTAAGGAATGTATCCTTTTATACCCAAATATCCCGTCAAAACCTTTTATCATTTCCTATCTAACATGCCCATACCTGTCTAAATAAACATTGAGAGAAACATAGGTCAGATGCACATTAATATATGTTTGGCTTTGCAAAACATCTTGTGTTCTTTAAAAGGTTTTGTCCATTGTTTTCAATAAACAGAAAGATAAACGCATGTATAAACACACATAAAGGCGTAAATAATAATATTAAGAGCAAAACATTTGCACAAAGAAATATATTTCTAACTGGCTGAATCAGAGAGTAAAAGGAAAAAAAAAAAGAGGGTGGTGGGATTGAAGTGTACTGAGGGGATTCCTTGAGAACAAGTCATGTACAAACCTTCACAGATCTTCCAAACTCCTGTTCAGTGACAACACATTAGTAGTTTGAGTCAACCTAGGTGGGACTATTTATGCAACAGGAATTAGCAAACACCCTCAAGAATTGTTTCCCCAAGCTTGGAGAGCTGATCATTAAATATGAATCAGAACACCATGGGCTAACATCCTGAAGAACCCAAGGAGGACTTTTTCAAGCCTTGGTCAGTTGTCAAGACTCCTTAATTTATATTATGGACAGATAGACTTCCTTTAGTACTTTTCTTATCTTTTTTTTTTTTTTTTAATGTTTATTTATTCTTGAGCGAGGAGAGAGACAGAGTGCGAGCGCACACAAGTAGGGGAGGGGTGGAGAGAGAGGGAGACACAGAATCTGAAGCGGACTCCAGGCTCTGAGCTGGCTCGAACTCATGAACTGCGAGATCATGACCTGAGGGGAAGTGGGATGCTTAACTGACTGATCCACCCAGGCGCCCCCCCTTTAGTACTTTTCTTGACTTCCAGTTCTTTTAAGTGTATACATTTAGGTGCATTTGCAGCAAATTTAATGGCTAAAGTGCTGCCTAAAAAAATCCTATTGTGCTATATTAAATATCAGAACACTCCAAGAAAACTATAGTCATGTTACAATAGGGTTAAGAGAAAATAAATGATAAATATTTGAATAAAGATGAGAACTGGCTTGAAGTAACATCAACAAGATGGCTAAGTAGGCAGCCCCAGACCCTCCCACAAACGCAATTCAGCAATAGCTCAAGGACAGTTCCCTTAGTGAGAATCAGAAAATATAAATTATGACAATGATAACGAAGTGTGTGTGTGTGTGTGGGGGGGGGAGTGTTAAAATGTATAGTCTTTGTGATTGAATTTAAGCGATAATTAGCTTAAAATAAACCCCAGGGTAACCATATACACGCCCCCCCCCCACACACCCTCTATAGAAGCTACATAAAAGAAAAAAAGAGAAGAGAATCAAAGCAAATCAATACAAAAATTTAACAAAACACAGAAGATACTAGGAGAAGGAATAGCAGAAAAAAAAAAAGAACAGGACTAAGAGAAAACAAAATGGCAATTGTATATCCTTCCCTATCAGTAATTACTCTAAATGTAAATAGATTAAATGCCCACCAAAAGATAAAGAATGACTGAATGGATTAAACAGCAGCAGCAACAACAACAACAACAACAACAACAACAACAACACAACAAGACCCAGTAGATTGAAAAAAAGTAGAAGTTTGTTTCGCTCTCCAATAAAAGTCAGAATGTAGTCAGTCCAGGCCTTTCATGGCTGCTCCAGTATCATCAAGGGCCAAATTATTTTTTATTTTTTGCTTTACAGCATTTTTATGTGCCTTAGGGTCTCACATGGTGCTTGAGCCTCAGTCATTATTTTAGTATTCCAGCAAGCAGGAAAAAAAAAATATTGAAGCAGGGAAGAGAGAAGAATGTACCCCTCCCTTTAAAGATACTTAAGAAACTTCTTTAGAAGTCCCACATGATAATGCTGCTTATGTTTCTTGGCTAGAACTTAGTCACATTGTCACACTGGACACAAGGAAGACTGGGGAATATACTTTTTATTCTGGATAGCCATATAACCCGCTAAAAAGCAGGGGGTCTATTACTAAGAAAATAATTAGGAATAGACATTAAGGTAGGAGTGTAGTAATCTTTTCCACAGCTATGCATGCAAGTCAAATCTATAGCTTTTAAAACTACTGATAACCGGTGTTTCAATTACCTATTGCCATGTAACAACCACCCCAAGACTTAGTGATTTGAAATAACAATATTTTCTCATTTCCCACAATTCCATGCTTGGTTATGCTCAGTTAGATTGTTTTTCTGATCTATATGGTGTCTGCTGGGATCACCCATGAGGCTGATTTCAGATGAGAGCTTGGTTGGCACTGGAATATCCAAGAAAGCTTTGCACACACGTCTTGGTAGGGAACACTGAGATGTCTAGAAGGCTGCAGTCTCCCCTTCCTCCTTCAGGATAGCCAAGTCTCTGTATGGTGACTCCCAGTTCCAAGAGGGTGGGTACGAACTGCCAGGCCTCTAAAGCCGAGACCTAGAACTCACAGTGCTACTTCTACCACACTCTACTGGTCAAAGCAAGTCACAAAGTTACCCCAGATACAAAAGCAGGGGAAGTAGATTCTACCTTTGTATGGTAGGTGTGGCAGATGCGCAGAATGAGAGGAGGAATTGCTGGTGGCCATCTTTGGAAGCCATCTTCCACCATGGCTCAACACTTCAGTTAGGGATCCTAAGTAGCCTGGGAGTTTGTTGAAGTCTGTATTTAGGATGGAAGGAAGAAGAGAGGAAATTCATAGGTGGTTATGTTTCATATACAAGAGTAAAAATCACTGGCTTATTCCAGAGTCCCAGTTGACTCGACATTGTGAAGGCAGCGTGTAGAAATATCCATAAATTCTGCATAGAGCAGCCCCGACATCAACAAAATGACTCTCACGTAGTATTGTTGGCACTGCTAATTGGTATAACCTTTCTAGGTATAAGCTATAAAATATGTATGCCATGGATTCAGTAATTCTGATTTTGAAGTATCTACCTCAAGCATAAATTTTAACAAGTGTGAACACCTTCACACAAAAAAATGTTCAATGTATATTTTGCATACAAATAAAAAATTAGGAATAATTGTGTATTTGCCAGAAAGATTTATTTAGAGGGATAATAAATTACACTGCAGTTATTATTTATTTTTTTTAAGTTTTTTTCTAATGTTTATTTTATTTTTGAGGGAGAGACAGAGTTAGAGACAGAGACAGAGAGACAGTGTGCAAACAGAGGAGGGGGGGCAGAGAGAGAGAGACACACACAGAATCCAAAGCACGTTCCAGGCTCTGAGCTGTCAGCACAGAGCCCGACGTGGGGCTTGAACTCATGAACTGTGAGATCATGACCTGAGCCGAAGTTGGATGCTCAACCAACTGAGCCACCCAGGTGCCCATACACTGCAATTTTAAAGAATAATAATATTTGAAAGGTCTTCACCTATTTGAAGTGGCAAAAGTAGTCTAAAGAGGAGAATATAAATAGTATATGTACAAGTTATGTATACTTTTCTTTTTGCAAAATTATGCATAAAAATTCTGAAAGGATATATAACAGTATGTTAATAATGGTTGTATTCTGGTTACTAATATTATGGTTTCTTTTTCTTGGTTGTCTTTTCAAAACTTTTTAATAAACAAGCATTATTAATGTACTAAAATCATATTAAATAGGGGCGCCTGGATGGCTCAGTCGGTTAAGCGTCTGGCTTCAGCTCAGTTCATGGTCTCACGGGCTCATGAGTTTGAGTCCCGCCTGTCGGGCTCTGTGCTGACAGCTCAGAGCCTGAAACCTGCTTCAGATTCTGTGTCTCCCTCTCTCTGCCCCTCCCCTGTGCTCTGTCTCTGTCTCTCTCAAGAATAAATAAGACACTAAAAAAAATTTTTTTAGATCATATTAAATACAATATTAAATACTAAAGCAATTGCACAGTATCCACTTGGCTTGGTTTATGTTTTCCAAAAATAACCACGCAAAGTGAGTTTATATGAGTCCTCACTGTTCTTCCCAAGGAACAGACAATTATACTCAAATATTCCCTTTCTGAATACAATTTCAGTTTGTGAGCCCAGCCATCTGTGAGATTTGTTGCATCCCTTCTTCCTATAGGCTATTGTTCAGCTTTTCAGTTATACTTTGGAGTAAATACAGAAGAACTAACAGTGAGGTTATCACCTCTGATAGCAAATGAAAACAAGGTCCTGGGAACCTGGATAAAATCAAAAGGCGTGAGACCCAGGGTAAAAGATCTACTAAGGTAAAACTACATTTCAAATCCCCACATTATTTCACTGGGTTTTAAGTCAGTAAGGCCTTCAGAGTTATTGTGTGTCCAGTTTGGGCAGGACGTTAAGTGAAATGGTGACCTGTCAACAGTAGACACAGTCCCTGTCTTGAGGGAGAGAGAGAACACAGACAAAGACGGAAGCCATCAGGAGCCCTTACAGAAGAGCCCAACCACAAACAGACATTGGCACAGAGATCCTGGGCATGAAGAGTCCGTAGAGATTTAATTTTTTTGTTGTTTTTTCTGAAGAAAATGAACTTCTGCCTTTGTTTTTATTCTTATGTTAATAGAAAACCATGTGATTCGTCTTCAAGCTTGATAAAGTTCCTTCTAGACCCATGTCTGCTCACTTCTGAGCCATTGCTGCTTCACTGCTGATCATTCTTTTAAAAAAAAATTTTTTTTTAGTGTTTATTTATTCTTGAGCGAGAGAGAGACAGAGTGTAAGTGGGGGAGGGGCAGAGAGAGAGGGAGACACAGAATCTGAAGCAGGTTCCAGGCTCTGAGCTGTCAGCACAGAACCCAGCGTGGGGCTTGAACTCATGAACTGCAAGATCATGACCTGAGCTAAAGTCAGATGCTTAAGTGACTGAGCCACCCAGGTGCTCCAACTGCTGATTATTCTTGGTAAACCCTGCTCAAAGACCATCAGTGGCTCACGCATCACCTCCAGAATATCTGTGTGTGTATGTATGTATGTATGTATGTATGTATGTATGTATCTATCTATCTATCTATCTATCATCTAGCTAATCTTCTGGATATATACTTTCAGTGAGTGATCTAGCAGAATCTACTCTTCCAACAGTAAACTCAAGCTAGTATCTAAAAACATTCACTACAAACAATTGACATCCATCTCCCAAACACAACTTTGACATTTGGACCTCTTTCTTCACCAGCCACATTCTTTTAACAATAAAGCATGTTTCACCCGAATCCAAATCCTACCTAATCTTCAAGACTCAATCCAAATTCTATATCCTTCTGAAATTCTCTCTAATCACAGCAAATCTAAGTATCCTCATTGACACATTCTTGTCCTCTTAACGTAAGGGCCAGCTATATATTTGATACCATTTGTGTATTACTTTGCATTGGTATCTTCAATATTCTACTTTGGGTTGTTAATTTTCTTTTCGCTTTTATTATAAGATCATTTAAAAATTGATACAAGTAACATACAAATACATTTTCATCAAAATGCAAAATAATAAAAACATTGTTGCGTACTTGTTATATGTTAAGTATTTAAAAAAGAGCTTTACATGTATTTAATACTTATAATAATTCCATGAGGTAGATAATATTATTATTTGCATTTTGCTTAGGAAACCAGGGTACAAAGAAGTTAAGGAACTTGCCCAAACTGTCCCCAGAGCTGGAACTCTTAACCTCTATATTATAGTATTTCTCATTAATATAGAATAATACAGAATTAAAATATCTATGTGAATGGTACAATTATATGAGACATCCCTGCCTCTGTTAACCTTTGTTCATTTATCTGTCCAGAACTTTATCCGATCATTTGCATGTTCATTCACATGCATAAGTAGCAGGTGTGAGTCTTACTCCATGAAGTGTCCATTTTTTTTTTAATTTTTTTGATGTTTATTCATTTTTGAAAGACAGAGAGAGACAGAGCACAAGCAGGGGTGGGACAGAGAAAGAGGGGGACACAGAATCTGAAGCGGGCTCCAGGCTCTGAGCTGTCAGCACAGAGCCCGTTGCGGGGCTCGAACTCAGGAACCGTGAGGTCATGATCTGAGCTGAAGTCGGACGCTCAACCGACTGAGCCACCCAAGTGCCCCATACATTTTTTTTTTCTATAACTGAACTTAATGGGTCGTGGTTTTTAGGATGGCAGAAACATTTATTTTTTAATTCCACATTTTCTTGACACCTTTTCTTGAGTTGTATGTAGGTTCCACAGAGGATCCCAGGTACTACATTATGGGGACCTATAAGGACCTCCATCCAAAGATATCCATGCTCCATCTAATCCTTATTTGTAAGAAGTACTGTTACTGACAGCTAGGCCTCTCCAGATCTGGGTCTCTCTTAGGTACTCCTGCATTCCTCAAAAGCAGATTTAAAATCATTCCACAATTCCTGAGCATCCCTTGGGATGCAGCAGGAACTCAGGTGGAGTTCCTTAAGGCCCTTTACCACCCAAGCATTTCCAGCATCCTCTTGAATCAGGGGGAGCTCAGTGGACTTGCCTTAGGAACTACTTGGGAAGGTCTGTAGAAAGGAGACCAGGATTACTCTGCTCTTGAATTCCTCAGTTATTGCTAGAGTGTCTATCATTTCTGTTCTCTTTCCTTCAGCTCTGATGTGGCAAAAGGTTCTTGTCTCAGCGAATATGTAACCTGGTTACCTTGTTTCTCTGATACTTCTATTCTCCCACTTCAGGAGGAATATTTCTCTAGCTAATCGTGTTCCACCAAATCTTCTGAACTCAAAAGCCAAGAAGATTTCACTCTTTTAGCCTGTGCTCTGTCACATCATTCCTCCCTTGTGGCAGTGAAGATGAGATGCCCTAGCAGCCTAGGCAGGGAGAAGGTCAGTGGGGTACAGAAACAATGGGGGGAAATAGCTTAATATCTCAAAATAGCATCCCACTATTCACATGTAGGTACATATTCAAATGTACTTTTTATAGCAGCCATGTATTATTGGTAGGGTTGACTCTACTTCTAACCCTTTGAGTCAGTTTTAATTTGGCTTAGCCTATCAGGATCCTCCTTTTCTTATGCTAAGTGATTGCTACTGATACACCTATGTAGCCTAAAATGGTCCAAGTGGAGTAGGGTCAAGAATTTTATTCCTTTTTGGGGCACCTGAATGGGTCAGTCAGTTAAGCATCTGACTCTTGGTTTCGGCTCAGATCATGACCTCATAGTTTCATGAGTTCGAACCCTGCATCAGGCTCCATGCTGGCAGCCTTGAGCCTTCTTGGGATTCTCTGTCTCCCCTTCTGACCCTCCCCCATTTGTGCTATCTTTGTCTCTCTCAAAATAAACTTAAAAAAAATTTTTTTTGTTCTTTTTTGAATGGGGAAACACTTTCTCTCCCCTGGATGTAAATGAAGAAGCTGGTAATCCTGGTTTCTGCTTGTAGCCATTTTTTTGAAGATTAGGAACACCAGAACAAATAGAAAGCTGATACTTGGAAAGAAACAATTTTAGAGTCTTGATTGTACCCTGCCTGAAGCCTGAACTATCTGTGGACTTGTCCTTGATTGTGCCAATAAGTTATTCTTAGTATCTAATTCAATTTAAGATTTTCTAATCTTAATTTGTAGATTTTCTAATGTAGATTTTCTGATGTAGATTTTCTAATAATTGAATTTGATATCCAGAAATGGAATTGCTGGATGTGGGGTATATTATTTAAATTGGGGTCAATAGTGTCAAACTGCCCTCAGAAACACTTTGCGATGTACGTTACTTCAATTGAGTATTTTAGATTACCTGTTTCTTTGCATTTTAACCAAAAACAAATAATAACAATCGTTTTCATCTTTGCCAATCTGCTGGGTGAAATATAATATAATAAGGTAACTTCTCTTTATACTCCTTTATTTTCTATAACATATTTTATGTTCCTTATGAGAAACCTAACTCAAATTTGCAAATTAATGTATTTTCTGGTTGAAGACATTCTAATTTTAGGTAACAGTTATCTGGGAAATTAAAATGTTAAGTCTCTAGCAGGGCTATTTTTCCTCTTTCCCCTTCTCTGACAAAAGATAGTTTTCCGTAAATAAAAACTACAGAGATAGGCTTACCCAACCTCACAGTAGTGGAGAGAAAGGTCTTTGGACCCTTGCATTATCTTCTAAATTCTCATTGATCTCTGCTTAGGACTGACTACTCTGACTCATGGACTGAGGATGAATTTGGCAACTCATGAATGCATGTAGTCTGTTTTCTTGATTTTGTCATGGTCTGTACTTCTTCACAGATAATTCAGCCCCACCACAGCTCTGCCTGGAACTTAATCAATATTCCCGAGGTTTTCTGAGATCCCCCAAGAGATCCCTGCCCTGGGTTGTTGCCTTGCAACCCAGAAGAACTCCCTTCTGGCCACAACAACTCCAACCCATACCATCAAGATCTCCAACATGCCTTATCAACAACCTTTTACAACTATGTCAGCACATCTGTAAGATTTCCTAGTCTCATGGGATCAGAGGGTAATTCAGTGTTGTAACTCTGGTGCTCTGTTTCTCTGTCTCTGTCTCTGTCTCTATCTCTGTAACTATTTGAACTCTGATATGATCAAGCAATATTGCCTTGTGAGAAAATATTCCTCATTACACTTGACCTGCCCTTATTACCACCATATATAGATTTCCAAATTGTGTATGGGACACAAAAGCTCTTCTGCTTTAGTTCTACTTTTCAGCTAAACTAGCATTATGACTTCAGTAGGATTTCAGTATAACATACTTTTCTGGGGCTTGCTTCCTCCTGTCCAGTCTACTCCTGCCTTACCACATGGGAATGGCAAAAATGGGCATTCCATTCCATTTCTCTTCTTATCTGACTGTTTTCTTGACATGGTAATTCACTTCCTTTCTACAACATTGTCATTTGCCTGACCACTCCCTTTTCTGGGATCATGAGATGCCAGGAAAGAAATGAAGAGATCTAAAAATGTTATTTCTCTTATATTGAGACAAAAATTTTTCATGGGTTTATTGGTTGATATCCTTCTTCTAAGAATTACATGTTCATAGTCTTTTCATATGCTTGTGGAGTTCTTTACTTTTTCTTCTTAATTGTAATTGTTCTACATAGATTTATTTTCATTTATTCCCTTAACGAACACTTATTGAGCCCGTTATTTTCTAAAATATGTGCTTGGTGAGAAAAACAGGATTCATGTTTTCATGGAACTCATATTTTCCTAAAGGAGGAGAGATTGACTGAAAAATTAACAGAATAATCACAGTAATTAACGTATTATTCCAAAGTAAGATTCTGAAAAATGAGAATAATAATTAATAGGGAATAATGAAGAAATATCATGAAGATAGGGATATAAAAGGTGGCTTCTTTGAGGAAATTATATTTGAACTAAATAGTTGCAAATACTTTTCTCAGTCTCTTTCTTGTAAAATATATATGATATTCCATTTCAAAATTGTATATAGTCATAAAACTTCCCTACATTTGCATAAGCAAATCCAAAATTTAAAAAAATATATAATCATATCAATAGATGCTAAAAAAGCATTCAATAAAATCAACTCTTATTTATATAAACCTTGCACATTTCTCATTTGGTTTACTCTAAGTATTTTCAGTTTGTTCACTTTGTTTTATTTGCTTTCTGTGTGTTTTTATTTTCCTGTTATACATGTCATTGTTTTTTTTCCTATTACATTTTCTAATTGTATAGGAAGGTTATTACTTTATGTTTATCTTGCCTTTGGCACTGTTTCATAACTATTTTATAAATTCTGATTTTTTAAAATTCTTTTGGGTTTTCATGGCAAACAACCAATATATTATATCTTTATCTTGTCTTATGGCATAGCCTCAGGCTTCAAGTACATTGATGAATTAAAGCAATAATAGCAGAAACACTAGCCTTATTACTGAATGTAATTGGAAAGAATTATGATGTTTCACCATTAAATATGAGGATAATGGTAGGATTCTTATATGTAATCTTTATCAAGCTATGGAAGCATTCTCTTCCTACCTCTTAAGACTTCTGTTATCATTGAGAATGTGAGTTGGATTTGATCAAATACTTTTTAAGCATCTGTTGAGATAACCACATATTTTTCCTTTTGTATCTGCTAAAGTTGTGAATCAATCACGTTAATAGATAAGCATGTATTTAACCTTCATTTCTGAGAAAAGGTCTCCTTTGTCATAAAATGCCACTCTTCTAATATACTGCTGGCTTATTGAAAGAGTCATTGAGATTTTGAAAATCTGTGATTGAATTTGAGCTTTCTGTAGGTATTTGACTCTGGTCAAGTCACTTAATTTTGATTAACTTTATTTACAATTTTTTTTAATGTTTATTTATCTATTTTTAGAGAGAGAGAGAGAGATCATGAGCAGGGGAGGGGCAGAGAGAGAGGGAGAGAGAGAAAGAGTCCCAAGCAGGCTCTGCACTGCCAGCACAGAGCCTGATGGCGGGGCTTGAACCCACAAACCATGAGATCATGACCTGAGCCAAATCAAGAATCAGAACCTTAACTGACTGAGCCACCCAAGCGCCCCACTTTTCAATAACTTTAATTCCTTCAAGTGTAATATGAGTACATTCCCCCATATTCACAAAGTAGCTGTTAAGATTAGATGAAATTATAAAATTTTTATATAAAAAAGTTATATATATAATTTATATTCAAGCCAACAGAGATTATGCTTTTATCTTCCAGATGGGAAGCAGAAGCTACCTAAGATACTGTTACTGAGGATGAACTCAGTGCATTGAATTACTACTGGGGCAACTCTCCTTTTTGCCAGTGGCATTGGCTCCATCCATTGAACAGATAAGGAGCGGAGCACACAAGATGGTAAGTTAATTTTCCCTAAGACTTCACCAGTGTTGGAAATGCTATCATGGCTCTGTCTGAGGGTTCAGCGATACTAACCAATAATTCTTAGCTAGTAGTTTGGATTACTTCTTCAAGAATAATGATGACATTTTGAAGGATAGAAAGAAAATGGCCCATGGGACGATATTTTGAAGATTGTCCACTAGATGGCACGATGAGCCTATTGTAATTGTTTTAACTAGGTATTTATTCACCAGTTAAATACTAATTAGTTAAGGAAAGATATTAGTAAATGGAAGTTAGTGATAGTAGCACTATCTTTAGGAAAGTTATTTGTTCCTTTTGTTTGAATATAAACTAAAGGTAGCAGCAACATAAAGCTATCTAGAGACAATGTTTAGCTCTCACTTGAAAGTAATCATCTCTGTAAGGAAAATAATTCAGCTATGGCAACTGGACAGTATACATACGCTCTGAGAACAACAAAATATCAGTGAGAAATTTTTATCAAAAAAGCTAAACATATTTGTGTTCTCAATTGAATTACCTGAACTCTTTGTGAGATAAGTGGATTCCAAAAGAGCTTAGATAAGTATATCAATGACAAGATTAAACATGGATTTGTTTTTTTTTTTTCTTTTACTTTTTTTTTTTTTTTTTTTTGGATTAAACATGGATTTGAAAGGAAGCTGAGTAGTTTGACAATGCCAAAATAATTTTAGGTTTAACTCAGAGAAGGATACTTATTCTGTCATCAATTTGGGCTTGCTTTTGACAATAGAACACTTAGATCGATGGAATTTAGATAGTAATTATAACAAATATTATGATGATTATTAATTCTTATGTTCATTCTTATTAATTCTTGTGACAGAAAGTAACTGAATGTGCAGCTAGGACTTTTACCTCGGGCCTCTGAGAGTAGCATTTACCCATTCTAAACAAACACTGGCTTTTCTGTTTTATTCTACTGTTTTCTCTATACTTTGATTTATCCTCTCCAGACATCCCCACCTCCTCCAGTATACCTTTATTCACTCCTATAGTGTGTTAAAGAACAAAACACTTTTATTTTTCTACTCTTTTGAGAAAGAAAGAATACCTCCAAGCTGGCAGCTCATACTGTTCAGACTAAAAGAGAGTGGTATATGGGTGCCGTTTGGAATCATGGATGGAAATACTATCTCCATTAGACACACTTATACCATTAGCTGTAAGCACAGCTCATGTCTTGTCCTCAGTCATACTTTATGGTTATTATCACATGCTTGAGAAGATTGCCTAATAGGTATGAAAGGGATGGCTTTACAACTTTGAAACAATAGACCTTTCATCAGCAATTATTTTATGATTTTGATATAGGGACATGTCTGATAAGGAAGGAACCAATTCCCAATGGCAAGGAGTCTTGGGGAAGAAGAAATTCCTCAAAGACATAATGTATAGTAATCGCATTTATCTACAGTCAAGATCTAATAGAAAAGTTTATAGATGGCAGGGATCTTATGAGAGTATGTTTCCTTATTCAGTTTTTCTGTGTTAAGATTTTAGCTTCGGACTAGCTACAGTTTGGGGGAATTCTGTCTTCTCAGTTAATCAGTAAATGGTCAACATTTTAAGACATGCCACCCTTCTGAAATCAATCAAAGTTCAAGTAGAACATTTTCAGTCAGTTGCCTAGTTTTCAAGTGTTGAATCGTGATTAATGCTGACTAAGGGGCAGTGGGGCAGGAGGTAGGAGAGAAGGATTCATGCCCTCACACAGGTCATGTGGCTAACAATAGCTCCATTTTAGGACTGCCGAGCTTTCTAAGTCCCTGTGTCAGAATCCCTAACCAATGGGAGAGAGAGAAGCTTGCACTGCCCCTTTTAATTTAGTGGGAGAAGAATGTTTGGAATGTCATTTGCGTAAGTGTGACCTCAGCTCAGTACAACATGTCCAGACAGGTGAGACAGGATCCACCATCCTGCAGGTAGAAGTCTCAAGGGTGTGATTTTAACATTTCAATTACAGAAATTCTTATGGAATAATATTCTCACAGGTGAGACTAAAAGGTAATGTGATTCATAGAAAAATCGACAAGCATTAACAGAATGTATGCAATAAAATAAATGTTGACTCTTCTCAGAGGTGACAAGTTTTATCTGTGGAGAATAGGTTTGAATTTTAGAAAGAGACCAAAATGTAGGTAGCTTGGAAGTGGAGCAGAGAAGAATCACTTAAAATGCTGAATAAATAATTGGAAAGGTTGAAGCTGCTGTGCTCAATCTTTTAAAAAAATTTATTTATTTATTTCCAATAGGAGCTTCTTTTGGTTTTCATGACTCCCTGGCTGTGGTAGAGTCACTTGAAATAGAAAGTTGTTATTTGTGATATGGTACTCTGTGCTTCTCTCCTATCTGGACGTTCCATGAAAACAGATGGAACCACTTGGATGGTTAACTTGATAGACCTCAAAGTCTAAGTGCATCATAATTGGATGTAGTGGTTGAGGATGCTTTGACCTAAAGAACTGAGATTTGGGGTCACATTCCCTTATAAGGAATTCCAAAAATCATCTGAACCTATCCTATTCTGAAATTTCATGTATTTTTTTTTTAAATAAATTCTGATACTGTAAGAATGTGTTTGGGATGATTTTTTAATAAAGTGAAATTTGCCTTATTATTTGCATCTGGGATAATCGGATTTGACTTCCAAGAAACACGAGAAAGGCAGATTGATAAGCAATGTATGTTAGATTAAGATCTTCTACAGAGAATTGACTTAATTTGGCCTCTGTCTTCTCTAGGGACAGAATCGCATCATTTGGACTAACAGTGCAAAATGAAACAACTGGATTAGCTAAAAAGGAAAAGTTTCTAGACAAAACTTTGAGCCTTCTGTTCTGAAGATCTAGGAATTGGAAATGTGATACACAGCAGTTTATCCAAAGAGCTTTAAATTCTGTGTTGCCCATTGGAAAAAAAATAAATAAATAATGGCTTTTCCATGGGCAAGTCACCATGATAATCTTTAAATAAATTCCAAGTAAAGCTCATTGTTTACAGAAGCTAGGGACTTAGCAGTTTCGATCAAAATATTAGCAAGGATACCTGTGAAGAAACAGAGGGAAGATTTCTGCAGTGATAGCTGCAAAATATAGCAAGTCATGGTGTAACTTTGAATTACATATCACCTATATGAGCTCCATGTAATAAGCTGTATATATATCTGACATATAGATGTATGCATGACATGTATATATACATATGAGATATATCTATATATATGCAAACATGTATAACACCTATATGAAAGAATATTTGGCAAATTTTCTTTTTAAGAAAGTATTTCTATGGATTTGAACAGGATTTTCTTTCTCCACAATTCTTTGTTTTCTTATCCAAAATGCTCTTCTGTGTAAGAAAGTGACTAAGATGCATTCCTCTTCCTCATCAAAGGAAATTAAACGTTTTATAGGATAAGCTTCCTTTCCTCTACTGAGTCAAACAGCGTTAGTTCGTTAGTTCCCCAGTTCATTTCAAAACCAAGAGACTTTAGGAGCAGGAGTGAAAAGGCAACTGAAAAAAAGGGGTACTAGCAAAAATCCTGAAATGTGGGTCCCATTTCCACCTGTGCCTGTGTGCAGCTTTGTGCCTTTGGGGAAATCCCAGGATCTCTTCAGGCTTCAGATTCTTGGTGTGTAGAATGTGGAGTTGAAAGAGAGAGTTTCTAAGGCAGTGGACTTCTACCCAGATCACACATTAGAATCAGCTAAAGGCTCTGAAGGAGATGCGTTCTTTGAATTATGGAGAGCCTGCCATAGGGCATGGCGCATGTTGCCAGATTTACAAATACAAACACAGGACATTCGATTCAATTTGAATTTCAGATAAATGATGAATACGTTTTAGTATTTATATTTATCGGACAAGTGCTACGCATAAAAGGAAGTCAAAATTTGTGTAATGAATGTATATCATCAAGTCCCTATCAGTGGGAATTTTGGATGAAGAATGTAAAATGGGAGAGGTATCTGTTTCAGTAGATTTTTAGTCATATCACACAGAGAGTCTTTTATTCTTTTTTAAAGCTTTATCAGCCTTGATTGGAATACTTTTTCATCCTCTGGCAAGAACTATTATATCAAATGTGCTTTAGGCCACAAGTAAAGCATACCTCAATTAAATAGTACAAGTGATAAAGATATTTATGGATTTACTTAACAAGAGGTCCAGAACGAAAATGAGGTGATCAAGGACCCAGTGTTCCCGTCATTCTTCTGCTGGGATGTCATCCTGGGTGTGTTGGCCTTCCCTTTCAGGTTTGTTTCTATGATTATAAAGTGGCTGGTGCATCTCCATTTGTAATTATGTCTTCACATTACATTACATATCTCCATTATGTGTTCACATAATTACCTTCAGAGTAAAAAAGAAAGAGCAGTTTTGTGTTGTACATATCTTTTTAACCAGAGGAAAAATCTTTCCTGGTGATTTCTACCCTCAGAGTACTTCTTCAAAATCACTGGCCAGAATTGGGTCACAGGCCCATGCACTAGCCCAAAGGGAGGCTGGAATGCAAATTTCAGGCCTTTTTACTCTTCTTGGTGGGAGGCAGGAAGTAAGTAATGAAGGAAGTGGTTAGAAATAAATATGGAGGCTACTGAGTGTCATCCCCAACCATCACATCTAGGATATTCCTTTCCTTTGAATGTCATCAACACATGGATGGATTCTTGGCTTGTGGACCGGTTTGAAGGACTGGGGAATACTTCACAATATTAGGAAGCAGTTCTTTTAAATGCTCTTGTACATAAGTCTTGACCAAAACCAGAGACATCCACATTGGTCCCAACATAGCCCTTTAAAAATGTTATCATTTAGCCAGCGTGATTAGAACTTTGAAAGTACACAATTGCGTCCCTTTCTTCCCAGGGGAAAAAAAAAGTCCGAAGAATCCTTTTTCTTTTTTCCATTATACACTTCAGTTTTTCGTGCCAAGTATATGGCACAAAGTTCCATTTAGTATACACACAAAATTCCTAGAAGAGTTTACAGAATCCTCATGTCACAGGTTTTTTTCCCCCTTGTTGGAATCCATCCAGATGTACTTTCATTCTAAGTGCACTATTTGAAGGAAGGTAATACAGACAATAATTTCTTTTGGTGCCCATGACTTCTCAAGATTCTTAAAGTGCTCTACATACTTGTTGTAACCTCTGATCACTGATCACATGAAACGGAGCAATGTGTTTCAGTGCAGAGAATACTTAACTAGCCTCAAGACCTGCAAAAGAACATTGGCCCTGGTTTTTACACAACGTGATACGCTTTTGTTAACCATGTAAATGGGGTTTATAACTGGGGTAAATTCTTTCACAGTGCTCCTAAAGCGTCCATATTAAAGTCTATTTCCCAAAGCTTATATAGAATTCCAAGTGGTGTACAAATATGTTTAAAATGCTACATATGGAGAAGAGAGAAAAGAAAGAAAACCATCAATTAAGGAACAGCTTTGCTATTCCAGACACAATGCTAAATGTCTGACATCTTTGAATTTATCTAATCTTGAAAACAGCTTTTTGAGTTATTTTACAGTCTATTGATTCATCCAAGTTCATATAATCTAATGAACATCAGAGAGAGAATGAGAATTATTGCCAAAGACTACTCCTGCAGAGGCAGATATGTTGTTTTTATGAATACACACTTGATAAGGTAGTATTTTCTTAGTCTGTATCTTTGCCTATCTATTAAAATAGAGTTGCTACTTTGGGTTGAATTTCAGAGCAGGATTTAAACCTATGATGGTACTCACGATCATTAGCAAAATATCCAATCAGAGCTATTTTCTTGAGAAAGATCCGTGCATTTTCTCTTGCCCACCACCAAGGATAGGCACATTCTCTGGAATTCACTCCATTACACATTCCAAGCATAGCAAGTCAATCATTAATTATTCACAGGAAGAGCATTCAAAGTTCTCTTCCTTCTTTGGGGGATATGATAGAACAGTGAAAAAAAAAAAATCCTGGGTACTTAGTAGTTAAGCACTACCTGATCTGATATCCCATTTGTCATGGGTTCTCTAATTTCACACTGCTTTATCACTTCCTGAGAGTAAAGATGGGGGTGGGGGGAGTCTATGGAGTTTTTGTTTTTGTTTTATTTTTACTGAGAGAACAAGTAGCTATTTAACTTTCTCGACCTAACTAAATAAATTTGAGTTGTAACTAAGTAAAATTGAATAGTAACTAAGTAAAACGGAGTAAGTAAAACTGAACAGTCTTCAAATCTTGAGCTGTGCACTAGTTCCTTAAAAAGGTTCTGAGGTATGCATAAGAGTTTGTAGTGACTCTTTGAGAAAAGGCTTGGACTTTGGAAGAAACCTGCCTGAGAACACTCTAAAGAAAAGTCAACAATGAAGTCCAGGTATTTCTGGAAAAAAGAAAGCATTTAAACGTGAAAAACTAGTCCAATGAAAAAAACACTGCCCAAAGGTTCTCCTACCAGGTGTGAGGGTTTTCATCTTTCTATTTCACAGTAACTTGGACATACAAAGTATTTAATTTGTGGGAATGCAAGCTGGTGCAGTCACTCTGGAAAACAGAATGGAGGTTCCTCAAAAACTAAAAAGAGAACTACCCTACGACCCAGCAATTGCACTACTAGGCATTTATCCAAGGGATACAGGTGTGCTGTTTATAGCAGCACTATCGACAACAGCCAAAGTATGGAAAGAGCCCAAATGTCCACTGATGGATGAATGGATAAAGAAGATGTGGTGTGTATATGTGTGTGTGTGTGTGTATATATATATATATATATACACACACACACACACACACACACACACACACACACACACAATGGAGTATTACTTGGCAATCAAAAAGAATGAAATCTTGCCATTTGCAACTATGTGGATGGAACTAGAAGGTATTATGCTAAGCGAAATTAGTCAGAGAAAGACAAATATCATATGACTTCACTCATATGAGGACTTTAAGAGACAAAACAGATGAACATAAGGGAAGGGAAACAAAAATAATATAAAAACAGGGAGGGGGACAAAACAGAAGAGACTCTTAAACATGGAGAACAAACAGAAGGTTACTGGAGGGGTTGTGGGAGTGGGGTGGGCCAAATGGGTAAGGGGCATTAAGGAATCTACTCCTGAAATTGTTGTTGCACTATATGCTAACTAATTTGGATGTAAATTACAAAAATAAAATAAAATAAGATAAAATAAAATAAAATAAAATAAATTTAAAAAGAAAGTATTTAATTTGTTGTTTTAGGGTTGGAAACTCATTTATTCAATAATCATTTGTTCAATAATAATTTTTTCAGCCATCCTTTACTGAGTACCATTTATGTGTCAGATACTGACATAGGAGCAGAAATAGAACTGTAACTTGAGACACAAGATTGGAAGTATCACTGCAAAAAAGAGCCAGATACCAAAATTCAAGAAAAAAAGGTGGGAACAAATTCTAAGGCATTCATTCTTTAAAGCGACCTGTGAATGCTGTGTCATTCTTCTGCTCCACACCCACTTATTATATAACCTGAAGTGAGACCCGAGACCCTTGAAAAATGTGCTCACTTAAGAAAATCACATTGGGGAGCCTGAGTACCTTAGTCAGTTTAGCGTTGGACTCCTGATTTTGGCTCAGGTCATGATCCCAGGGTGGTGGGATTGAGTTCTGTGTCAGACTCTGCGTTGAGTCTGGAGCCTGCTTACAATTCTCTCTCTCCACTCCCCCCTTCTCCCTCTGCTCCTCTTCTCCACTCATGTGCACATTCTCTCTCTAAAATAAAAAAGTAATAATAAAATGCAACTTTGAAAAAAGAAAAACGTGTCTATATTTTTTTGAATATTTAACAATGTGCAAAGAACCTGTAGGAAATGTGATTTTGAGTGGAACTAATGATAACAGGGAGTATTAAAAAGTGTGATGTTGGTCCTTTAAAATGGTTTAAGTCAAAGATCTTGGGCTAGGGTATGGATTTCAACTCTGTTACCCTAGAGAGACAGCTTCAGGTTACAGTGTTTAAAAGTTTTAGTTCACTCTCAGAACTCTAGTTTAATATTAACTTTCACTTAGAGAAATGTCTTTTGGAATCAAACCTGAACCAAAGGAGAACTTCCACTGACAATTCCTTAGCTAAGGGAACCATTCTTTGCCACTCTCAGTGGTCCCATCTTGACCCCTCTCATGTCTCTTACTGATTTGTTTCTGAACTCAGAGAAGGTCAGAGCATGATCAATGAGTACTCTAAAACCCCAGCGTTGCCTGGGGTGCCAAGGGAAGGCCTTTCCATATCTGCTATCAGTGTCAGGCTAACTCAGAACAAGAGCAATCCTTCTCTGACCCTAGGGCAGAGATCATTGGAAGTGTGTGAAAACTAGGCTTGTGCAAACCCTGGTTCATTAGAGGGTCACCTTGGCTTATGCAACTAAAGAGGTTCCCTAACGGGTCGTAAACCCAGGAAGAAAGCTGAGCCTAAAAAATCCTAACCATGTGCATTCAGACCGAACACTACTCTGCCCCAATATTCAGAAAACCAGTGGGAAGATCTTCAGTTTTGATCTGTGTTGGAGAGACTGAAGACAGACAGTCTAAAATTGTACAGGACTCATCTCTGAATTTTTTTAAATGAAGTTTTGGCCAAACAGCCAGTAGACAGCTTTCCTTGACATCCTTTACAGAATACCTTAAATCTGTTCAAGAAAACATATGAAGCAACCCTTTGTGAAGGGACATTAAAGATCATCTACCCCAATGCATCTCAATTGTTGTTGTCACAGTCCATGAATGTATTCAAATATTTCGCTGTCTTTTCAAAGATTCTCTTTGATCCTTCATTTCTCCTCTGGTCTAACCTCTTATCACTAATTTCTTTAACGGGTATAAGGATCATTCTCCCTGCTCCTACTCTAATATGAAATTCTATAAAACTCATAAAATGAAAATGATAATGCTGGACTTCCTATTTTAATAAAGGCTATTGACTATCGTAAAAAGGCTAATTTTATCTGTTTCTAATTTAAAAGAAGATATCTAATACGTCCTAGGGATTCTGGAAAAGAGCTCTCGCCATTTTTACTCATTCTCCCTGAATAGTCCTCTTTGAGTTTTCTGTCTTGCATTTGTTGTTTTTGTTTTGTTTTATCCAAAGTATATCCTACTAAGTCTGGGAACTAACTATCCTAGGTTAAGATTTTGATTTGTGTTTCTCTCTTTTCCTTTTTAATGTATTTCTCTAATTGTCCCTTAGTCATTTCCCATAGCATCTAATACCCGTGTAATGCAAAGAGCTCACCATGTTCCCTAAGGGATTCATATGTGTGCATATGGTACATATCTTGAAATAGTTTTTAGTTTCATATAGCTGTGCAGTCAGCTGTTGGTTTCTACTGCTTCTGGAAACCTTGCCAGACCATCTGCAGACCCTTTAATTATGTTTTCTGACCAGAGGGCAACTGGTAGGAATTAAATATGTTATGATCATATTCAACAAAATTTCAGGATTCCAATGCCCTAGCTGAGAAGCAATACCAGCTGGGCTTCAGTGGGAGACAGGGGTTAACAAGGCCCTCACTTCAACTCCAGGGATGCTTCTCTGAGTCAGCAAATACTGTTGACACTTAAGAGTAGCATAGCTCAGACCCTACATAAATACCAATCATCAGCTGGTCAGAGTAATAGGACTGGGTATGTGAACAATACCAGAAAGCTTTTCTAGATGCTAGACATACCTTTTTGGGATCAGGAGGAATTACTGTGACTAGCTTTGGGATCATAGCAAATTAATGGATCAGGCTAAATAATTGCAGCTTTAAGGATTCCCCACCAGAAGAAAATACTCACTAGACTGAAGGAAACATTTAGCTGGCCTTCCATGTAGCAGATGATCTAGATGTGAGGGTGTGAGGGATGCCTGTGAAGCCACGTAACCGAGCGTTGATTCAGCTGATTGAAAATGGTTATCTTCCTCCTCAATACTTCACCCCGAAGTGGCCTGATTTATGTATGACCACAGATTAATGATTACATTCCTACCATTCTTTATTCCTGCCTTTCCAACCATGAGTTATCACCTGTAACTACATCACTTGCCTCCCTATGTAGCTCTCCATATAAATGGATGTTTGGGGAAAAGGATACCACATGCACATGTTGTTTGTGTTGGTTTTGTTCTTGCAGGAGAGCCTGAAGATACTGCATTTGTTGAAAGGGACCTTCATGCTTTTATTTTATGAATAGAATGGCACATGGAGTGGAGTGTGGGCTTATGAGAGGAAGGGAAGGGAAACCGACATGGAACAGGTCCCTCGTTATATGAGGCTGGTGAGGGAAATGATGTTATTTTGAAAATTCGAGTTTTCAGTAGTTACATGAGGAGATGTATTTATATGAAGGGATACGGTATTGGGCTAGCCTTCCTTTGTTTTAAAATCAACTTTACCGGGGCGCCCGGGTGGCTCAGTCAGTTAAGCATCTGACTTTGGCTCAGGTCACGATCTCACAGTTTGTGAGTTCGAGGCCGCGTCGGGCTCTGTACTGACAGCTCAGAGCCTGGAGCCTGCTTCGGATTCTGTGTTTCCCTCTCTCCCTGCCCCACCCCTGCTTGCACTCTGTCGCTCAAAAAGGAATAAACATTAAGGAAATTAAAAATAATAATAATAAAAAAATAAAATAAAATCAACTTTACTGAAATATCATTTATGTACAATACTGCATTCATTAAAGCACACAACCCAGTGCATATACCTGTGAAGCCACTGCCTGGTCAAGGTAGAGAATATTTCTATCACCCTCCAAAATTTCTTCTTGTTCCTTTTCTGTCCATCCTTCCCCTTCCACCTTTGGATCCATTCAACACTGCGCTATTTTTTTTTTGTCACAGCTTTTTTTTTTTTTTTTTTTTAGGCTTTTATATAAATAGAATCATACTCTTAGGTCTGGTGTGATACACTCAACATAATGGTTTTGACATTCATTCATTTTGTTATGTATATTAGTAGTTTGTTTCTTTTTATTGTTGACTAATATCCCATTGAATAAATGCATCTCTTTTTGTTTATCCATCACCTGTTGGTGAACATCTGGATTGTTTCAATTTTTGGTTATTGTGCATAAAACTGCTATAAATATTTGCATACAAGTCTTTGTGTGGACATATGTTTTCACTTCTTTTGTATAAATACTTGGGAGTGGAATGTCTGGGTCATATGTTTAACTTTTTAAGAAATTACCAAACTTTTTTCCAAGTTATTGAACCATATTCCATTCCCACCAGGGATGTATAAGAGTTCTGGTTGCTCAACATCCTCACTAGCATTTGGTATTGTCAATCTTTTTAATTAGTCACTCTGATGGATGTCTGATGGCACCTCACTGGAGTTTTAATTTCCACTTCCCTGATGACCAACGTGTTTTAAATCTTTTTGGGCTATTTGTATACTGTCATTAGTGAAGTGTCTATTCAAATCTTTTACCCATTTTTCATTGGGTTGCTTTTCTTCTAATTATTGAGGTGTAAGAGTTATTTACATAGTCTGAATACAGGTTCCTTGGGAACATTTCCCCCTTCTTTTGATTGTCTTTTCATTTTCCCAGCTGTGTCTTTCAGAGAGCAAAATTTTTATCTCGATAAAGTCTAATTTATTGATGTTTTCTTTTATATAGCTCATGGTTTTTGTGGACTCTATTCTACTTCATTGCTCCTTATGTTTATCCTTATGTCAATATTATGCCATCTTGATTTCTGTAGATGGTATAAGTTCTACTTACGCTATCGAGTTCCATCTTCTTCAAAATTGTTTTGTCTGTTCTAGAGCCATCAGATTTCCAAATAAAATTTAGAACCAGCTTGTCATTTTCAGTGAAAATGCCTGATGGAATTTTGATGGGGATTGCTTTGAATCTATAAATCGATTTCAGTAGAATTGATATTTTAAAAATGGAATCTTTCAATGAACTTATGAATTCCAACAAACCATGAATTGGAATCTTCCAATAAATTTACAAACATGGTTTATTTCTCCACTTTTGTGATCCTTCCTTAATTTCTTTCAGCAATATTTTGTAGTTTTCAATGAGGAGCTCTCATGTCTTTTGTTAAATATATTCTTAAGTATTTTTTTGTTATTGTTTTTAGGTACTCTTACAAGTAGAATTTTTTTAAATTTAACTTGCCAATTATTTACTTCTAGCATATAGAAGACAATTAAGTTTTGGGTATTAATTTTGTATACTTCGAGTTTGTATACTTGCTAAATTTACATATTAATTCTACTAGCTGTTATATAGTTTCTTTGGGATTTTCATGTCACCTACAAATACAGTCCAACATTCTTCCTTTCTGTCTTCATTTACTTTTGCTGTAATTTTGGTTTCATCTGTTTTTCCCCCCATTGTCATTTTATTATTTTGTAGCCAACTTTTGCTAGTGTCACTCATAGGATACAATCCAACACTATGTTAAAACCCTGTCCTGGTGCAATTTAGCCCAGATCTCAAATTGCCGATCATTGAGTGGCAGAAAACTAGCTGATGGATGAAAAAAAGAAAAAAAAAAGATACTGTGAAGGTAGATAGTTGGCTGGAGGCAAGGCTGCAACTTCAGCCCTTGTTCTGCTGTTGCTGTGACTGATGGAGAGAGTCACACTGATGTCCTTTTGAACTGGGTGGAAGGAGAAAACGTGTTGGAGCTGTGAATGGAACAGTATTGGCTGGAAAACATTGTAGACTTTTGAGCTACAAGTGGTTTTCAAGTGGGTAGGCCAATGTCATGCTAGTCAAACCCCAGTTCTCCTTCCTCTGCATGTCCATTGCAAAGCTGGAGAAACAGTCTCAGTATCCTTGTCTCAATTTCTGGACCCTTCTCTCTTCTCCAACAGTGTTACCCCCTATCTCAGAGACCTTTTCCTTCTTTCCTAACAAAAGTCCTCAGGAAAAATCTGAACCCCTTTCAGGGATTAAATTCTGCCTAAAATCCCCACACCTTGCTCATTATTATATTTTAATAAGATATATCCAAAGATGCCTTAAGTTTCAAATGCATGAAAGCACAAATACAATAGTAATACATAGAACGGGCAGGGAGTAACATTTATTGGACATCTACTGTATGATACCCAGAAGTTGTTATTTAAACATTTTTAAAAATTTTTAAAAATTTTTTATTTTAGAGACAGGGCAAGTGGGGGAGAGGGGCAGAGGGAGGGAGGGAGGGAGAGAGAGAGAGAGAGAGAGAGAGAGAGAGAGAGAATGAGAATCCCAAGCAAGCTCCATGCTCAGCATAGAGCCTGACACAGGGCTCGATCCAGCCACCTTGGGATCATGACCTGAGCCAAAATCAAGAGTCCCACACTCAACTGACTGAGCCATCCAGGTGCCCCAGGAGTTGCTATTTAATCACAATAAGATCTAAAATAGGATTTATAGCCTCATTATAGATAAAAGGACTGGGGCTTAACAGGCTAGCATTTTGTTCAAGGCCATATGAAAATTGGAGAACAAATTTGAACCTCAGCCTGAGTTTAAAGTATGCGCTTTTTCCATTTCAGTGCTTGATTTCAGTATTAGTAAACACTCGTTGTGCAGTGTATTTTCTAACTTATCACTGACTCTAAAATAGTAGATTGTGCATTTCTTGTTTGGAGAAGTGTATTCTCCATTGTATTTTCAACCTCCAGCATAGCACATGGCAAATAGTAGGTACTTCATGCCAGTTTGTTGAATTGATTTAAATACCAACAGAACCATGTTTCTTTTGCTTTATTTATTCATTCATTAAACAAATGTTTTCTTGTAGGTAGGCACATAGATCTAGAATGGGAGTCAGATAAGTAAATAAGGAATGAACTCTACACAGTAATATAAGCTGTGATAGAGGGATGAATAAAATTTTGAGGAAACAAAAAACAGTTACCTAGATCGGCCTTATGAAGTCAGCAAAGGCTACCTGAAGCGGGGATATTTTGACATGTAATGTCAAGAAGGATGCAATGTGAAAGAAGCAAGATATTTTAAACAGAGGGGGCCATCATGTGCAAGGTTGGAAGTGAGAGAGAGCATGGCACATTCAAGAAATGTAAGTAACTCAATATGGTTGGGACATAGAATGTGAGACATGAGATGATGAGAGATGAGGGCAAGGAATGAAATAGGTGCCAGCTGTAAGATTATTGTCTTTTGAAGGCTCTCTCCCAAGGGAACCACCAGAGGTGTGTCATCAGGAGGCGGCAGCATCAGATTTTTTATTTAGAAAGAACATTCTGGCTTCTTTGTGGAAAGTGACTGGAGGGACAGGACGCGGTTTGGGAAATAATTGGCGAAATCTAGGTGAAAAATGATTGTGGTCTAAACTGAGGTAAAGAGTACGGGATTGGAGAAAGTAGGCAGATTTGAGAGATAATAAAAGTAAAATTAACAGAATTTGAAGACTGATTTGGGGAATAATGGAAAAAGAATTGATGAAGATGATTCTTGGGTTTTAGATTTGGGAAAATGGTGGGCAATAGTGACATTTCATGAGCTCTTGAGCCTATGTGAAGTGTTTTCTGCAGAAGAATATCTCCAATGAATATCATCCCAAACAATTTACTAAAACCTTAAGTTCATTATAGCTATTTCATTGAATTATTAGCCTTGTGCCCCACTCCTAGCTAATTTGCCATATCTCTTTATAACACCATCGTTTTCTGAGTCACTAAGGCTGCAGACCTCATGTTCATCATTGGTTCCTCCTCTCCTCAGCTCCCCCCTCTACTTTCAGTTAGTCACCAAGGCCTGTTAATCATCCCTGACTAATGCCTCTTGAGTCTGCCCTGTCCTGCCATTCCCACTGTCTTAACTGTAGCCTGAGCCCCTATCACTTCATGCCTGAACTATTTCCTAACTAGAATAGTTTTCCTAACTTGTCTCCATACCTCCAGTTGCTCCCCAGTGCAATCCATCTGGCACCCTACGGCCAGAATGATTTTCTTTAAATACTGCTTTCATCACCTCTTCCAGCTCAAGCGTGCTCAGCGCACTCTTCTCCAGACAGATGAGTTACTCACCATCTTCCCAGCATGTCTTATGCATTCCCACCGAGGGAACCTTTGCTTGGAATGTGACTTTCTCCTAACATTTTCTCTGCCTCCCTGAAGAGCCTTCATCCTGTTGGGCTCAGCTCCAGTCCCAACCTCCGTGAGTCTTCCGTGACCATCCACAACACTCTCCCACCTCCAAATCCTCTGGCACCCAATACACATTTTGTTGACTTTCTTGTGTTCTTCTCTGTGTAAATCTTGTAGGCTTTTTAGAGCTGAGACAATGGGTCTCTTCTCCAGCTTTGGGTGCACATGTAGTGGAGGGAGAACCAGATTCTGGTCAGCTCACAATGGCTGTTATTTCTTGATTCCACTTGTGCTTGTAGCTGGAGACAGGTTATGCCAGTTTGATGAGTGTTTGTCCATTGTCGATGGGATACCCTTGCTAGTCTAGGTCCCAGCAGGGACTTGCATTAGGTGCCAAGAGCAAGACTCTTTCTGATTCACATTCCCACACCCAGCCATTGTTCGTCAAGCATATTGCTGGCTCTAATCAGCTAGATCTGGAAAGTCTTCTATATCAGCTACTCATGGTACAGAAATCAGCTCTTGTAGAGAAACCTCCAGGAAGTACTGTTTTCAGCCTTTGTCACCAGCCCAGTTACCTCCTGTCCTCTTGGTTAGCTCCCCTTTGGGAGGCATCCAGTCCTTTTGTCCATGTCCTCTCTGGAAACCAGCATTCTCCTACCAAGGTTTATTTTGTGTCAAGATATTTCTGGCAACAGTAAGTTTCCATATCATTCTCCCCTCTTCCTAGCAAAAAAAAAAAAATCCTATTTGCCCCACATTTACAAAGATAATAGAGTAGCATATGTGATGGGGGAGGGGTGGTGAAGGGAGGGAATCACATAAGTGACCCTATACAGAACAAAAGTGATTCACCCCTCGATAAGCTTTGGTTACAACCTTATACAAAGGAGAGGCTTATTTCATTTTTAGGTGCCCGTGCCAAAAATTACTTTTTGTTTGTCTCCTCCTCATGCCCAGATCCAAACCTACTCTTCTCTGTTCTGCTCTCTGCCTAAGGAGCGTGCCTGCTACAGATGGCATCTCTAGGGCACCCTGGCCCAGGGCTTCCCTGAGTTTGGGCTAACAAATGGCACCTGCAGAACACTTCTCCCAATCTACAGCAGTCTGGCAGTGCCTTCACTGTCTGTGGGAAAAAGACTTGTGCCCATTCCATTACTCCATTGCTTTAACTCTCTAGGCTCCAGCAATGCCGCTCCTTCCCTGTGTCTTTTCAGGCTCAAGTGGTGACAGGTTTATGCTGGCACTTTCCCCTAGCGTTTCAACATCCCCTGATGGCTCCCTTAGCCTTGTTTCTTCATTAAACTCTTTGGTCAGACTCTTTTTAATGCATCATCTGTCTGCCTCATGGACCTTAATTGACACATGCCCTTTTGCAGAACGCCCAGATTAATCTTTGCCTTTATTAAGGTGGATCTGGGTATTTTTTCTCTTTCATGGCACCAAGCATGGTGACTGACCACTACAAAATCATTTGTTACCCTAATTAAGAAAGATATCAATGAGTCAGGCTCATTCTTCTGTGTGAATCCAAGGTTCCTGCTGACAAACCATGCTGCCAGACGTGACTCTTGTAAGCACCAGTATTCTGAATATTGTGAGGTAACCTTGACCCTTCACCCTGCCTGCTTCCCAACTCATGATGAAAGATTGAGACTACATCATCTTATTCACTGACAGGGCTGGCGCATGGAATAGAGGCAATAGCTTGTCTACGTCCCAGCAAAATATCTCTACCATCTTCCTATTCTCAGTTCTAGGACATCGTGAGGGATGCTCTTCTTTATGAATCTAGCTAGTTTGCCACTGTCCTAGAGGATGGCCTGACAGGAGTTATTTCAAGAGGGCTGAGACTTCAACACTACTACCTTCAGGGTGATTGAGATGATTTGTTTGCCATCCCTGTTGTGCTTAACGAGGGCAATGCTCCTTCTCAGAAGTGGAAGAGTCACTAGTCGTCTGCCATCATCAAAGAGAGACTCTAACCAGACGCCTTAGCAGAGCTTGCTGCTTTGCTGCTTACTGCAGGCCGCAGGGACTCTTGTTTTAATTATCGCTCCTCTATACAACATGTTCCCGAAAGAAATTCCAACATATTTCCAAGTTATTTTAGCTGGGTATTTTCCCTGCCAATCTTAAAATCAATGTTTCTACTCCTTGCTTCTTAGCGACTCGTCCCACTGAAAAAAGCAGAAAGATCTCAGGATATTTTCCCTCAGGACGCAGTGTAAATGTCTCCCGGGGAAGGATTTCTTCATGCACATGTAAAGCTGCAAGGTCCAGAAAGGCCGCCACATGCAAATTTGAAACAAACGTTTCCAAAGCAGAAGTCCAGCACCAGCCCTGTCACACATGCGTAAAACAAATTATCCAATGGGAGCAGTACATAAATCACTCAAGAGAGAGTGCCAAAAAATTCCACTGCATTCCTTCCAGAATCTAAAACCCAAACACGTTAGAGCTCCAAGCTTTTACCAAAAAATTCTGAAGGGAAAATGAACTGTGAATGACTATGGAGAAAGTGTAAGCAATTCATCTACCTGATGGGACCACCTGCTAATCAACGTTCACACAGTATTTTGTATCCAGCTATGAATCAAAATTCTTGAGCTAAGTTTATGGCTTGAAAAGCCAAAGAGTCCTGTCATCATCAGCACTGCTATTTACCAGTGACTGAGACAGAACCTGCATGAGTTGCCATGGTTTGTACAGGATGTTGATCTCCGTGGGTTGTGTCTGATTTGGAGGAGGAGCATTTGGGCTGGTTTCAGACACTAAGATTAATGGGGAGTGCAGTAAATCACAGTCATAGAAAAGAAGAGCCTTGGGGGAAGGGCAAATGTTTTAGTCTCTCAACCCACTGCATGCCCATGGAAGAGAGAACTCTGTGTGTGTTAGAAATGTCTAAGGTACTTGCCCTCATCTTTTTAGTAAATGTACTTTTGCAAAAGACACAGTGTTTGTGCAAAAGTTTTCTAAAAAACCTTTGTTGAGGAAGACAGGAGATAAATGATTCTTACAGCAAAATGTCTGCCCTCCCACGTGTAATCAACGGGGCCAAACCTGAGGAGCTCTACACAACTGGAAAAAGAGAAATAGGGGCGCCTGGGTGGCGCAGTCGGTTAAGCGTCCGACTTCAGCCAGGTCACGATCTCGCGGTCCGTGAGTTCGAGCCCCGCGTCAGGCTCTGGGCTGATGGCTCGGAGCCTGGAGCCTGTTTCCGATTCTGTGTCTCCCTCTCTCTCTGCCCCTCCCCCGTTCATGCTCTGTCTCTCTCTGTCCCAAAAATAAATAAAAAACGTTGAAAAAAAAAAAATTAAAAAAAAAAAAAAAAAAAAAAAAGAAAAAGAGAAATGGGTTCAGCTATAAAATCAGTGCCCTGAAATTTATTAGAGGTGCTCAGTCTTTCACTGAAGTACAAAACTTGATTCAACATATCTATGTATTAGTTTGCTGGGGCTGCTGTAACAAAATACCACAAACCAGATGGCTGAAAACAATGGATATGTGTTCTCTTATAGCCTTGGAAGCCAGAAGTGTAAAATCAAGATTTCAGTAGAGCCACGCCGGCTCTGAAACCTGTAGGGGAGTCCTTCCTTGGCTCTCTCTAGCTTCTGGTGTTTGCCAACAATCTTTGGCATTGGTTGCATTGTAGCTGCACCCCCCAGGCTCTGCCTCTGTCATCACACAACACTCACCTTGCCTGTCTCTCCTCTTCTTATAAGGATGCTGGCCATATTGGATTAGGGGCCCACCCAACTCCGGTATGACCTCATCTTCACTAATTATGTCCACAACCACTCTGTTTTGAAATAAGGTGACATTCCCAGACACTGGTAATCAGGACTTCAACATACCTTTTTTTGAGGAAGGTACAATTTGACACATAACAATTTACATATTGAAATATGGCAGGGATAAGGCTTAGAAATTAGGACATTTCTTCTGTTTCTTTTCTCCTTCCACACCTCCCTCCTTCTCTCCCTTTTCTTCTTTTCTTTTCTCTTCTTGCTTCACCATGGAATATTGGTGAGCCACGAAGAACATAGCTGGAGGAAACTAAGTTAATGTATATAAGAAAAGGCATGACAATATACAGAGAAATAAAATGCAAAATGAGAAAGGCAGCCTGTCCGTGTGATGAGGAGACCTCTAAGATGGAAACCACATACATACAGTAGAATTTTAAAGAAGGAGAACGATTTTGAAGTGTACCATTGGTGAGAGATCTAAAGATGATTTTCAGACGTTTGCCATGTTGCCAAGAGTAGCCACCCTTTACCACCATTCGAGAGCACCTTGAGGTCGTATCTATATTACACTCCATGGCTTTGGAGCCATGTCTGGGTTTCATTCAGATGTGTCACTGTGTGCAGTTGGGCCCACTGAGGGAGAAAATACAGCCCATTTTGTCCATGCTACATAAAATATGGGTCTGATGGGGATGCTTCAGCAATGGAGGCACAATAACAAAAGACAGAAAGAGGCAAATATGGGCAGTGTCCATTCAAACATAGCCCAAAGGACAAACTTGTCCAGTGGTTTTTATTATTATGGTTCCCTTGGCCAGATGCTCCCTGTAGTAGGTAACTGTGCCTTATCTTTCTTAGCTGACAATTTGCTCCTTAATATCACGCAAGGAAGCCCACTTATTCTGTGCTTGTGCTCACTAAGCCAACTTCTCACTGTGGTTTAGTTTAGTTCTTTAAGGAGAGAATGTATTAGTTGTATTGACAAAAATATCCGCATCCAGGGTTTGGTAAACTTTTTCTGTAAGCGGCGAGATTGCAGATACTTGAGGCTTTGCAGGCCATAGCGTCTCTGTTACAACTACACCGTTCTGCTGCTGTGGTGCAAAAGCAACCACAGACGATGTGAAAACCAATGGCCGTGGCTGTACTCCAATACAGCCTTTACTTACAAAAACAGGTGTCAGAGCTGGCCCACAAGTCATTGCTTATTGACCTTGCTCTAGACCATAGGACCAGAAAAAGAAATGCTTTGTTTCGTTTGTTTGTTTAGTAAAAATTTGAATTTCTCACTTACATATAAATTTTGGCTACTTGGGTTGATGTGTACGCACTCCCTTTGAGAAGCAGTTTCACTTGCCATCGTGCTGACAAATTCAAGACATTGAGTGTGTAAGAGTGAGGGTCAGATCTTTGAGCATGGCTTATTCACAAGCATATCATTACCTCATAAAAGCATCATGGCCACAGCATGTTGGTTTCTCCCCAGATAAGGATAGGATCTCATGACAGTCTCACGTTGGGATTTTTTTTTTAGTTTTGTTTTTCGTACACTGAGTGGGGCCTCAAAGTTCATCAAGACTAAATATTTGTGCAAAGGAGAACATGAATCTCAGAAATATGAACTGACTTGTTAAAACTGGAAGCTAGAAAGAACATCCAGGTTTCTCAGCCCCAGTCCCCTGGCTGTTTTACTGCTTCACAGTCAATGCTCAACATCTGTGGTCTGCTGATTTGGCCCTTGCTGCTAAAAATTATCATAAAAGCTTGAGGCCTGGGACTTAAGTCATAAGGCAGTAGTTAACCCGGTATTGATGATAATGATTAGTAAATACATGGCTGGGCACAAAGGAGCCAAGAGCACCCACAGGCTCTTAGGATTCCTTAGCACAAGGTCTTTCGAAAATGTTGAATGCCATTAAGCATTTACTGCCCAGGTATTTATCGAAACCTGTCTTGAACCTGTCCATGTTTTGGCTTTACAACTAGTTCAGATAACAAATTCCATGTGTTTACTTCTCTTCTAGACATGAAGACCTTCCTGTTACTTTAGAGCCTAGTTTTATTAAAACTGATGGTGATGTAACTGAGAGATGCCCCAGGTTGTTCACCCCAGAAAGCTCTCAGGGGAGAGCATGAGAAGGTATCATTCACAAAAGGGTCTTTGGGTGCCTTACATAGCACATTTCTTCAAAGTAACACCACTGCACGGAGATTTGCCAACATTTTTGGCCACCAAAACTTGCTAAAAAAACTTGCAGTGGGTCTTAGATAATCTTAGTAACAGATGCACTGGCCTACTAGTAGACCATTTTACTTTTCCCCACACAATTTAACATCAAATCATACACTATCTTTTTATTTCTTCTTCTTTCTTTCTTTCTTTCTTTCTTTCTTTCTTTCTTTCTTTCTTTCTTTCTTTCTTTCTTTATTATTGTTATTTTTATTTGGCTCAACCCACCCTAGAACACAAGCCTGTGAAGGCAAAGACTTGGTCTGTTTATCCCCTGACACTAAAATAGTTCCCAGGGTGCCTGGCTGGCTCAGCTGGTTAAGCTTTTGACTCTTGATTTTGGCTCAGGTCATGATCTCACAGTCGTGAGAGAGCCCTGCACTGGGCTCTGTGCTGGGCATGGAGCCTGCTTGAGACTCTCTCTTTCTCTCTCTCTGCTTCTGCCCCTCCCCTGCTCACATGCACGCTCTCTTACTGTCTCTAAAAAAAAAAAAGAAAAGTTTAAAATAGTCCTCAATGCACTGCAAGCATCCCATAAATACTTTGAATAAATTAAGCAATGTGTGAGGCACTGAAGCCAAGCCCAAGCCCCAGGTTTCCATCCAGTACCATACCTAGAATCTTTTTGGGAGCCCCTTCTAGTCTGTGGAGCAGATTTTGAGTGGCATAGAACTTTGGTCTAGAGCTCATAACATTTTATTTTATGAGGGCCTCTCAACCACCCTGTGAGGTCAGTAGGGTGCCTACTGTTATTCCCCATTTGAAGAGGAGAAAAAAGACTTGGAGAAGATAACGGATTGGTTCATAGTCACCTTGGTGGAGGACAGTAATGTTGTAGAGCTAAGACAGCTCCAAAGGTGCCACACCAGCCTTTCAAACTATTTTGACTACAACTTATAGGAAGGAGTGAATTTAATTTTTTTTAATGTTTATTTATATTTGAGGGAGAGAGAGACAGAGACAGAGGCAGAGACAGAGCGTGGGCGGGGGAAGGGCAGAGAGAGAGGGAGACAGAATCTGAAGCAGGCTCCAGGCTCCGAGTTGTCAGCATAGAGGCTGGCATGGGGCTCGAACTCACGAACCATGAGATCATGACGTGAGCCGAAGTCGGATGCTTAACTGACTGAGCCACCCAGGCACCCACAGGAAGGAGTGAATTTTGAATTCCAACCCAGAACACATACACACACACACACACACACACACCCCTAAAGCAAATGTTTTTACCAAAGAATGCCTTAATGTAATATACTCTGATATTTTTATTCTAATTAATTTAAAACAATTCTAAAAAAAATTCTAATTGCAACCACAGATTGAAAAACAGTCTTCTCTACCATCCATGTTTTCTTGCATAATTTCCCGTCTCATGTCATCTTTTCTCTCCATTTTGAAAATGAAATATGGATTGCCTTCTCCTCCTGCGGGGCTTCCCAGTCTGTACTTGAAGTCAGCCAGTCTGGGGAGCAGGACAGTCCCTCCGTGCTGGAGTCAGAGAACACGAAGCAGTCAGGACACAGGCTGAGAGGAAATTGAAAGCTTTTATGGGGGCAAGGGGGGAGAGAAAATCAAATCTGAACGCCTGGACATTTTGGGCAGGAAACGGTTAAGAGACCACTGGATGCATTGAGCTGCCAAGACCACCGCAATGTTCCTACAAAGATTAGACAGAGAACAGATGTGAAGTAACTAGAGTCCTTCAGAGTAAGATAGCGACGACATAAATTAACCTTGTCTAGGGCCTGACAAAGGGACCACGCGCTTTTTGAAGTCTTAAGAGTGAAGCCATTTTTTATGGACTCTCCAAGGTTATATACCTTCATCCAAGAGAACGAGTTTAATTAGAGCCAGTTGTTTACAGGGAAGGGAAGGGAGCCCAGTGGGGGCTATCAGGGTGACTGCATAGCAAATAAACGAGTGAGCCTGTGAAACAGCTGAGGTTTCCTTGAGTTCTCTCCAGCCGATAAGATTCCCTTCCCCCCTCGAGATTACTTTTGTCTCTTTTCCTGAAACTAGAGAAACAAAGAGGTGAAAACATTCCAGACTCCCGATCCCTCCAGTTTGGCAGGCTTTTTGGTCACAGCTGCCTCTTGTGGTGGTGAGGCTGGGGGTGATTCCACACCCAGCTGCTGGAGCCCGACCCCAGCGATGCCTCACCCAGGCGGCGGGAGCCACGGAACAGCCACCGAGGATCCAGGCCAGCCTCATCAGTGGATGTTGAACCCCCGGCTCCGAGGAAAACCTGGCAATGCAGTTTCCAAAAGAAAACTTCTCTGCTCAGGGGAGGCCCAGCTGGGGTGGATTTGAGCCAGAGATGGCTTTGTTAGGGCTGCATCCCAGAAGAGACAGGGTTCCGTGCAGCACCGACAGGGGCCTGAGGATCCAAGGCGTGCCAGGAGGTCCTGATCAAATGTCTACAAGAATCACAGAGACGGGGGTGCCTGGGTGGCTCGGTCGGTTAGGCGTCAGACTCTTGATTTCAGCTCAGGTCGTGATCTCACGGTTTGTGGGTTCGAGTCCCGCTTCGGGCTGCACTCACAGCACACAGCCTGCTTCGGATCCTCAGTCTCCCTCTCTCCCTGCCCCTCCTCTGCTTGTGCTCTCTCTCTCTCTTAAAAATAAATAAACATTAAAAAAAAAAAAAAGAAAGAATCACAAGAGGGCAGGGGCTGTGCCCGATGGGCAGCAGAGGGGATGCCAGAGTTTGGATCAGGTTCCCCTGAACATGTGGAACACATGGTCACCTGGGGAAGGAACTAGGTGATTAAGTGAGGATTAGGAGCGGGGAATGGAGGGGGGCGGTTACGAAGCCCCTTATGGAAGGCACTGGGCTTATGTGAGTGCCTGGCTGAATGTCTGGGCTGCAGGGGCCGAGAACTGGTCGGGGCAGACCCGGGTCCCAGAGCCGTGTTTCCCTTGCTGCCGGCGGCTCTCTCCCGTCTTGCACAGGCTCTCGGCCTTCACGGAGAGACACAGCTTAGCCCAGGGCAGCCCCGGGCTCCTCATAAACTGGCGGAATAGATCCAGGACAGAGAATAGAGAGGCTGACTCCTCGTTCAGGTGGGAGAGCTGTTTCCTCTTTTTCTTTCTTTCCCCCGGGGCCAACTTTACACTTGGAGCTTGGAGTGGGCGGTGTGGGCTCCAAGGACCACGGAAACAAGTCCCTCCCTAGAACACCCCTTCCACACTGCCTGAAATACCACGTATAATTTGAGTTAAACAGTGCTATTTAAACAGGAAAAGACTAGTCCCCAGAGAGATTTGAGGGGATCTTAATCATTCAAATCCTACTATTCACTTTGCTCATTTTCCTTTTAGCATGAGATTGAGGTCCCTGGAGTTGAAGGGATGGCACACTTTGGGGAGAAGGGACTGAGTTCTGGAGTAAGGGTCATTTCTGGGAAAGGCAATCTAGGACTAAAGTTGTCCACGAGGTCTTTGGTGAGTGTGTGTGTTTGTGGGGGCGGGGGGGGAGGGTGGTCAAGAAGCGGGTTTGAGGAAAGAAGGGATCTAGGAGGATCCAAAGAAATGGACAGAGAAAGGGCCGCCAGAGCTAGACTTTGCTGCAATTTTTCCTAAGGCTTATCTTGCCTTTATTTGTTCCTTCTGCTCCTAAATCCCCACCCTGAGGAGCTTTAATTTCCCTGAGTGTGAGATACTCTTGCCCAGAGCCTGAGAAGAGCCCTTTCTGCCTCCTGACCCCCAGCCTGAGTCCAGGAGAGACCCTCACCGGCCGTCCCGAGCAGACATTGAAGGGACCACTTTCAATTCCTATTGATATCTGCCCCTCGCACCTAGCTTATGAATACAGAAGGTACATAAGAATGTTTGCTCAAAGACTGTTTCCCCCAGTGAGTTGCGTGTGCATGCTCCACACTGCAGGTGGTCTGAGACTTGGTACATTCTGTTCCTTCTTCCTGCAGTGCTCTCCCTTTCCACACTATCAGCGGGTGCCCAACCCCCCCCCCCCCCACCCATCGTCCCTTAGTTCATAATGCCATGTCCTTAGCCTTTTCTGTCTTCATGTGATTTCTCTGTGTAAACACCTAGGAATACATGTATCAGTGTATTTTCATTGGTGATTCCTTTCTTAACCGTATCCACTTGACTTTGACCTTCTTGGCATCGTTTATATCTTATTTCCAGCACATAGCATAGTTCGTGGCACGTAGCAGGTCCTTAGGAACCTTCTGGTGAGTTGATTGGACCTTATATAAAATTACTTCCCAGGGACCTCATCAACATTCCCAGTAGTTTTCCAGCCTATGTATGGCCAGAGAAGTGCTTAGTGGAAGAGAGGAAAACAACACGTGGGGTGGAATATGAGTAGGTCGGTCTACTAATTTCCATTTGTCATGAAGAGCTAACTCCCCTACTCATTAAGTCAAGCTCCCTTAATTTTCCTTCTAAATACTTTCTGAACTTGGCCCCCGAAGAGGCAGGTTATTCATTTGGCATATGAAGAGCTGACATGCACTTCTGGACCTGCTGAGTAGTGAAGAATTTTCAAAATATAAAAGCGTCTATACAATGATTGCAAATAGAACCCATAAAATAAGCCCCCATCTACTTGTCTGTGATGAAGCTGTGTAGGTGGGAAGCAGACGTGCTGGGTTTTTCTTTCTAGTGGCGCAGGGAAGATGGACGGAGGACCGAAGCATGGGGCGTTCTGACTTCACAGCTGATTGTCTACCTTTGGATAGATCCAGACCCTCATTGCCAAACCTGTCTGAAAGGGCTCCTTGGTTCCCAAGAGCTGAGGTCATTGGTGGGACAATTTCTGCAGAAGAGAGAGACGTGGGTGGAAGGTAGGGTCAGAAGGCGAGTCTTGGCTTACTCAGGCATATAAATGCAGAGTGTGAAGCATGAAGTCCTCTGCCATGGTCATTCTTTACCTTTGGTTTAGGGGGAAACTAACAGGGTTTCTCTTCCATGGGACTTGAGGCCCTTCTTCCTTCCTGCCCTTCCTCCTCCTTCCTTCCCTCCGTCACCTTTTCCACCTCCTTCTCTCTCCTTCATTTTTCATTACGAACGTTTTCAAATCTACGTAAGTTAGTGAGAATGCCGTCGTAAAACCTCCGCCTCTCAGTCACCCAGATTCAATAATTATCAACATTTTGTTCAGCTCCTTGTGTGACCTTCTGATTGCAGTCTCGATTTCTTAAATCCTTTCCAGTTCTAATAAGAAAAGAGCGTGTCTTCATCTCGTTGGCTTCTGCACTAATTGTCTCTCCGTTCTGAAAAGTATGTAAGGGGTACACGTGTACTGGCACGGCAGTGGCAGGGGTGAAAGGTGAGGTGCCTGTGTGCGAGAGGCACTTCCATCCCTCTGATTTTTATCAATGTCCCAAGGCCACCCAAAGAACGATACAATCTAAGGTAAAAGTATCGTGCTTGCTGTGCAGATGGGGCTGCAAGACAAGCTCCAGGCTGCTGCTTCCAGCAGGACAATTGCTACTAACCCGCTTATAGAAACTCTGGTATTGCCACCGACAGTGGTGATATTAATGTCCAGCTTCTGGAAGCCAGATATCACGGTCACCTCAGCTTCAAGAGCCGATGTCTTTATTTTGCATTCTCTTAAGATGTCTCTTTAATTGTTGGGTGCACAAAAAAGCCTAGCTAATCTTTTGTGGTTTTTTGTTTTTTGTTTTTTTACTTTTTTCTTCTGTTTCTCCTTCTATCCCTTCCTCTCCCCTCCTTTCCTTTTCTCCTGGGCAAAGAAACTACTGTTAAACACTGACAACCTTTAAAAAGTAGGCTAAGCAATTAAAGTTCTTTAATGTATGGATAGCACTTAAAGATTGACTTTATATTTAGCCTTTGATCTCTCCAGCCATCTCCCTCGTTAAAATACCTCTGCGTAAAGCAACTTGGCATTTTTTATATCGTCTTGATAGCTCATAGTTTTGGTACATAATGTCAGTGTTCCTTAGAGAGCTGGGCTACAAGAAACATGGGTGGAAGTTATTTAAGCCATTGGAATAGTTTACCGTTTGTAACTTTTGCCAGTCCCTGGAAAAGCTTTGCATTAAAATATCACTGCGTGTGATCTTATGTCTGTTAAATGTTTTACAGTCATCATCAACTCTTTCTCAGATTGAAAACTAAGTCATAGGAGAAAAAAACAGCTTAGCTAACATTGTAATTTAGTGACTATTAAATTTAAAATCAAGTTCACAGAAAAAGGCAGGCGACGATATATATGTGATATATACACATATATGTGTGTGTATACATATATATGTATATATATATGTATATATATATAAACCAAACTCTAGGCCACAAAAGGAGCTGATACACAAGGTGGAGAAAGCCCCTCCATTAATTGAATTGAATGTTCCTAATTTCAAAATTATTGGCTTGAATTTAGGGCTTCACTTTTCATATGTTAAGGGGTAAGTTAAAGTGTGTTTACATTTCTATAACATGTGTTCTACTTTGTCTCAGCTGTGGACTTAACAGAACTTCGGAGAAGTGATGTAAGCTCTCTGGAACCTTGTTCTCATATGTTTAAAGAAAACAGACTGAAATATTTGTATCGTTCTTTTTGCTTGACATGCTGTACTTTAAAACCAGGACATTAGGCTGAGTCCGTTTTGTCAGGTGCTGATAACTCCTAACAGGGACGTGTGCATTAAAATCAAATAATTAAGTTGCCTGGAAGCTAAAAGTGTAAACATAGCTGTAAATAAGAAACATGCTTGTTTATCTCTTCTGCTGTGGCTGTTAGCTTAACCTTGAGGTATTAGTATGGATGCACCACACACAGGATTTTGGATGGCACACGTAGTGGGAATCTGGCCTGCTGCGCCTCACAAAGCAAAAGTACCCGGTGTTCAGCTCTAAAAAAAAATCTTGGGAGATTTTTTTCCTTCCTTTCAAATTAATGTTACTGAGGGGAGGTATATGATGTGCCAATTAATATGTGCGTTTTTTCAACAGTTCTGCCTTTTTTTTCCTCTTAGAGCTTTGAGGCAAAATGTCAAGTCCTCTGCAGCCAGTCACTTTTCATAACTTCCCTGTTTCTTCCAATGAGTGATATAAGCTCTGTTCTCGAGGCAGGTGCATACCAATATACCATGTGGCAGCCTCCTGTATCAGCCCTATCACCAGGCCCTCCAGGAAATGAGGCACTGTGTTTTTCTCAGGAAAAAAAAAAAAACCCACATCAGACAGAAACCCTTGCTCATTACCAAGCTGCTGATTGCCAACCATCAAGGAATTTCACCAAAGAATTAGTAGTGGGGACAGTTGGGGAATATTATCGAGCCTCATGTTAGGAACAGTCCATCACTCATTAATGTATTTTATGAATATTAACTGAGCCCTTACTTTGTGCCAAGAACTGTTTGAGGTGAAGGTCACATACAAATGAAAGAAGACAAAAATTACAAAAAATAAAACAAGCAGGAAAAGAATCAAGATGCTTTTGATGGAGCTATACAAACAGCAGGAATTTGGTGACATGGTGAGAGGCTGGCTGGCCATTTTAGAACGCTGACTGTGAGGGGCGCCTGGGTGGCTCAGTCAGTCAAGTGTCCGACTCTTGATTTCGGTGCAGGTTGAAAACACAGTTCTTGGGTTTCAGCTCTGTGTCAGGGCTCTGCACTGACAGTGGGGAGCCTGCTTGGGATTCTCTCTGTCTCCCTCTCTCTCTGCCCCTCCACCCCCAATGTAAGTAAATACACATTAAAAAAAAAAAAAAAGAAAGAAAAAGAAAGTTGGCTGGGAATGACCGAGCTGAGGAGGTTGTATTAAAATTGAGGACTGAATGTCAAGAAGGAACCAGACATGCAATGATCAGGAAGCAGAGAATTCAAGCACAGGTCATAGCAAGTGTGAAAGTCTGAAGGGAGGAAGGTGTCTGATGTGTCTGAGGAACAGAAGGGAGGTGGTGCGTTTGGAAGGAGGGAGTGTATGGCTTCATAAAGATTATGGATTATGGAGGGCTTCCCAAAGCAGGGTGAGAGGTTTGTATTTTGTTCTCACGATGGTCAAAAATAATCACAAGGTATCATTGGAATCATTGTTTATGCTTAGGGTTAGTTATGTAGGAAATGGACCATTGAGAGGAAGAGAGGAAGCAGGCCAAGTGAGAGAAAATGTTACATCTGGAAGTAAGTTCAAAGAGGACTTGCTACTGAGTTAATGTGGCAGTTTAGGAGAAAGAGAGGATGAAGGATAACTTCCAGATCTGGGGTTTGGGTAGTTGATGAAACAAACAGTGATTTGTTGTGAGGTGGGAATTGTTGTGGGGTGTGTTGCTTCTTAGACAACCAACTAGAGATATGAAGGATGTATCTAGAATCCAGAGGAGGGTCCAAAGACGTCAGTCTGGGATCGTTGCCATAGAGATTTATTTCAAGATGGCTGCATAGAAAAAGAAGGTCCAAGATGAAACCCAAGGCATTCCAAAATGTGGAGATCTACCAGTGGAGGAGGAGGGACTGAGGTAGGGGGAAAGTAAGGGGTCTGTGATCTCACCAAAGACAAGAGAAGAAACAGGATCTTTTCAAGAAAGAGGCCACTGGAAACTCAGGACATCCTGATGCCACTGGAGTTCTTACTGCCATTTCCCCATTAGCTAAATCTTAAGCTTATATCTCAGATAGAAGGTAGGTTTCTATTCCTCTTTTGCTTGTGGACCAGACCCTCCTTGACTAGTCTTCATTTTTCCATGCTAGAAGTGACAATTCATTTTCTCCAGGCTTAGGCAAGACTACTCTTGCCTTGTTTCTGGCCCTCAACCCAACCATCCCACAGCTAAAGCACCCAGCTAGTCTTTCTTTCATGGGGAGGACTTGACAGTTGAGAGGGAGAGCTCAAAGGAGGTCCCAAGTGGGGAGGAGAATGAAGACAGACAAGGGAAGAAGAGTGGGCATGTTCAGGGATCACATTCTGCTTTGGGGTAGCACCTTTTCACAGGTATCTATCTGAAGGCTGGAACCCACAAATACAATGCTCTTTCTGCTATGTCTCAAAGATAGGCACTGAAATAACTCTAAGAAGAATAAAGGAAAACTCACCATTTCTTTGGGAAAAATGAAAGTGTTCAAAGCAAACTGATTCTGCAATCCATAAGCAAGCATGAAAGGAATCAAAATAATGTCTGACAGCCAAAGAACTCGTATGCCTCACAAAAGCTAAAGGACCACGTTTTATAATCTATCTTCATTAGTTATTGTTTGCCACATAACATATTAGCCAAAAACCTCATGGCTTAATACAAGAGTGTATTATCTCACAGTTTCTGTATGTAAGAAATTCAGGAGGAGCTTAGCTAGGGAACTTTGGATCTTGGTCTATCAGGAGGGGGCAGACACAGAATCAGTCAGGACTGAGGTCATCTGAAGGCTTGATTGGGGCTGAAGAAGCCACTTCCAAGATGGCTGCCTCAATGGCTGTTGGCAGGAGGTCTACATTCCTAGCTGTGTGGCAAGGGGTCTCTACATAGGGTTACTTTAGGGTTCCCCAAAGTAGAAAGTAGTCCAAGAGACAGAACAAAAAGAGGTCGCAATGCCTTTTGTGACTTAATCTTGGAAGTCTAACACCATCATTTCACCACATTCTGTTAATTGAAAACCACTAAAATCAGCCCATATTCACGGTGAGGGGAATTAGGTTCTACCTTTTGAAGGAAAATTTTGGGAATATCTTTTTAAACTACCACACTGGCTGTCTTTAGAAATCGAAGAAGGGTGAGTTGTGATATCAGAGTAAAAAGAATTGGTGAGAAAGGATGGTTGGTCCACATTAGTCTCGTGTGAAATGATTGACTACATTTTGTTACTCATTTCATATTCCAGGAATTGGCCATCTCCATAATCAGTCAGTACTGGTTCTAAAGGAAAACACTGAAATCTCTATGCATGCCTGATATAAAATGGTTTTACACAAAGAAATAAGGTTCCTCTGTAGAATACCTATATTCAGTCACTTGGTCACATAACATGTGATGGTTGCCTTATTCAGCATTCTCTCTCAATAGCGATCAAAACATTACTTATTATTTTGGCCTTCAGGTGCAGGGAGTTGACTTAATCATACCTATCAGCTCATTGCCTTTGGTCATTTCCAACCTACATAAAGAAATTCACATTTTCCCCCTTTCTATCTCCACTCACCTATCTTTCTCCTCTGCTCTGTCAGAAGCACTCACTAACTTGCTTCATATATGTTCTTTAATATTACCAAATGATGTGTGATGCTATTTTCTATGTGTATGTATTTAACACACATAAATAAAACTGTGGTACTAAAACGAAAATAAAAGGAATTGAAATAGCCTAGGTATTTAGAATGACGTATCAGGATTCGAAACTCTAAGTCTATGTATTTTTAAGGGAATATTGAGAACAAGTGTCCATAAGAATTTATGGAGAGAAATGAGACCAAAATGGCTAATTTTGCAGCACAGAAGGCCAATCTCCCTCCTCTACTCTGGCAGCAAAAGGAGAAGCAAACAGGCCAAGGGCCATTACTGAGATGAGAAAGAATATTTTGCTTTCTGCCAGACACTGGCCTATAAGGAACTTGCAGTGTCCAGCAATATGGAGAATTAGTGGCCTGACAGGCCTAAAATATGGTCAATAGTAATAAAAGTTAGCTAGAAGAAGCCCAGAATTTGAACTCTGTAGCAAATACGCAGTTCTAATCCTTCCCTTCCCCCTCTCTTTACGATTTAAGACTTGGCAAGAGAAAGGTCACTTGACAATATTTATTAGCTCATTAACTATAAGTGTCTTTGCTGCCATGGGAGATATTTTTTATAACAATTCTATTCTGTTCTACAAACTATGCTGCAGGTGTCTCTCCATTGTGTAAATGAAATGGTGAGTGCTAGCTCTCTTTTGGCATCCAAGATCCATTACTAAGTATTATTTTTTTTTCCAGCTAGTGAAAGGGAACATGGTCAGACTGAGTCAAGCCTGGCTGACTTACATGAGGCCAACTAGGCAAATATCAGTGTTGCCAGAACATGGGCAGTTATGACTATCTTGTTTTCCCTGTTCAGAACCCCCATTCCTGAGAAAAGGGGAAGGGAACAGAATTAACATGCACCAAGTGCCAGATACTATATCAGGACTTTTACGTACAGTGTTTAATTCTCCCAACAGCTGTATTAAATCGGGAAGAAATTAAATAAGGAAGAAATCTTTGCCACTAATAAAGCAGATGAGGAAACTGAGTATCAGAAAAGTTAATTTGCTCAGTCACACAGCTGTTATGTGGGGAAGCTGGGATTCCAAACTAAGTCCATGCTTTTCAAACACGTAAACTTCTGTGTCTAAAAATATAATACAGTATCCTCAAACATTGCACAATTTCTTGTTTGCTTTCCAGAAGACTGAGCTTAAAGATTCAGTTGCAGCAATAGAATAAAATGTCATCGAACTTTTGATAGAATAAGATTTGTTTTCTTAGAATGAGGAACATTGATTCTTTAAGTAAACCAAAATGTATTTTTCTTTCTTTCTTTTTTATTTTTAGAGAGAGAGAACATGAGCAAGGGAGAGGGGCAGGGAGCTAGAGAGAGGATCTTAAGCAGACTCCATGCTCAGTGCAGAGCCCCATGTGGGACTGGATCTCATGACACTGGGATCATGACCTGAGCTGAAATCGAGAGCTGGATGCTCATCCAACTGAGCCACCCACGTGACCCCCAAATGTATTTTTCCAATTGATTGTTTTCAAACGTTAAGTCTTACCATAGCTTAGCTCTTATGTTTTTTGGGGAAAGAGGGATCTAGCCTACCAGCCTTAATTGGTAGGGATGTGATAACTCATTGACCAAGATGTACCAAAAATTCATTCATCCATTTTTTTTCCTGCATTCACACAGATTTTCCATTTTCCCCCTACTCTTGGTTTGAGTGACTCCTAATTATTCTCTAAAATGTATCTCACATGCCAACTTTTCTGAGAATATTACCTTTCTTCTCTTAGTACCATATACAATTTTCATTGTCTTGTACAGCTCACTCTGCACTTTTTAATTTATTTTTATGTATTTATTTATTTAATATAATTTATTGTTAAGTTGCCTAACATACAGTGTATACAGTGTGCTCTTGGTTTTGGGGGTAGATTCCCATGGTTCATCGCTTACATACAACACCGAGTGCTCATCGCAATAAGTGCCCTCCTCAATGCCCCTCACCTGTTTTCCCCTGTCCTTCGCCCCTCCCCCATCAACCCTCAGTTTGTTCTCTGTATTTAAGAGTCTCTTAAGGTTTGTCTCCCTCCCTCTCTGTAACTAGTTTGTCTCCCTTCCCTTCCCCCATGGTCTTCTGTTACGTTTCTCAAGTTCCACATATGTCACTCCGCATTTTTTAATTGGTTGATTTGTCCAGCAGCTGGAGTATTAATTCTTCGAATGCAGGGATTCTGCCTCACTTATCTCTGCATTCTCAATACCTAATGGCTGCCATTTAGTGCGTTCTCAAGTTAGTTATTGAATGAATTAACGAGTGAGTGAATGAACGAATGGTTAAATTAGATAATTTTTCATTAGGTACCTATGCTCTCTAATAATATTTCATATGAAGTCTAATGTTGGGTGCCACTTCTTTGGTGATATTTTTATCCAAAACCCATGGAACAATGACAACAGAGCACTGGGGGATGAACATATCAAAGACCAAATCAATTTGTCTCTCTTCTCTCTCTCCTCTCTCTGTCTCTGTCTCTGTCTCTGTCTCTCTCTCTCTCTCTGTCTCTCTCTCTCTCTCACACACACACACACACACACACACATACATACATATACCTTTTCTTAAACCAAGGGATCAGTAGAGCATCCCATTGCTTTGCTATGGGATGAAGGACTTTTGAGGTTCATTTATGTGGGTCTTATCTGGAGAGGATCTTGCCCCTACATGACATTTATCCATCAATTAGGGTCCTGGCAAACTTTTTTAAAAAAGTCTGTTTATTGGAAGAGAGATTTGCCAGCATCTGAGAATTGTCCCCTAGAGAGAGTTTATATTCTCATGAGTTGAACAGAAAGTGTTTGGTAGGAGGGCATGATTAACCATGACAGGCCAGTTGGTTAAACATTTCATCATTTTTGGCTTCAAAGTTAATGCCTACTTAAAATTAATTCAGTCATTTCAGAAGGTGAGAGTACGATATATTTAAATAAAATCATCACAGAATGTTAAAACAGAAAGTCTTTCCAGGGTTTTGAAATAACTTAATTTTACGTGATAATTAATTGAATTCTCCCCTTACCCTATTCCATTTGATTAGAATTAGAATCACTTTCTTTTTTTGTAATGAAAGCATTAAGGATCATTTATCTAACTTTTCTCTACTAATAGGGCCCCAGAAAATGATGTTTCTGCTTTCCTTTGCCCTGTCTTGATGATCAAAGAGGGTGTTAGGAGCCCAGCTGAACCGAAAGTAAAGTGGCCTGTGACTCAGAACCAGTCCTGAGGTGGGTGGGGATGGTAGCCAAGGGGAGAGGAAATGGGGTGCTAATGACATTAGGGGGAGTGGCTCTCCAGGGGAGAGCATTGATTTTACAGGTTTCGAGAGAATTTATGAGATAATTAATATCGGCAGTTGTGCACATTTTGTACAGGGAGTACTTCAGACAGCAACTAAATAGATGCCAACAGATGTGAGAGTAATAGTCCTTTGGATTTCAAATGCTGTCTATGTCTACATGAGGGGGAATCAAAAGAGTTCTCCTTGTTCAGGGGATGTTCGGTATGAACAACCGCAGTTTTATAAATTACCAGCCATTATTTTTTCCTTCAGAGCGCTCCATAGATTGCCTTTTCGAATTTTTCTTCCTTTCTGAAGCAACGTGCCTTGTAGCCAGAACGACCATATGTCCTACAATTTTGAGAGCGGTTCTGATTTAAAATAATCTCTCCTGTCGTATGCCCCCCACACATTAGATCGTGTGACCAATTTGGGGTTCAGAAAGCATGGTCACCATAGATTCAGCCATTCCAGATGAACGACTGCATTCCAGCAATCTCAGACGATTTGATCATCTGTGCTTGCTGTAGCACCCCCTCCGGCTTGGACCCCATGCACTATTGTTCCTGAGCAGAAGAAATGAGGAGAAAGAGAAGGGCATTACCCTCTCACAACACTATAGGAATACTATTCTGCGCAATTTTTAAAGTGCAGACAAAAGTAGTTTGTTGTGGTGGTGGTGGTTGTTATTGTTGTTGTTAACTTACACAATGCATATTGTAGAAAAGTTAAAAGCAATAACGTAGCTGAGCAAAGAAAGGCATCCAGTCCTGTCAATTATCCTAACCACAGTTACTTTTTAGTATTTTGATATGCATATATAAAAACATGTTTTTTATATTTGGTTTTTCTTAACCAAAAATGTGGTCCCAATATCATGTACAGTTTTCTCACCATAATTCTCAATTAGCAATGTGTCACATCTTTCTGTATCATTAAACACATATTTACATCATCCTTTTAATCACTGCCTAGTACTCTGTACACATATGCAATAAATTAATTAAAAGTCCTTTGAATGTTATTTTGATGTTTTACTCTAATATACAATACTGAGAAAGGCACGCTTTTCTTCACGTAAAATATTTGGGTGGTGATAGGGGACTTTGTCCTCTAGAAGTCTGCAGATCTTCCTGAAAGCTGCCAGGAACGATAGCTTGTTGTAATGCATGCAAGTCTGGTCCTTATATGCCCAAACACATCAGTGACACGCTAATGAATCCTACTTTAATCTTTGCTATCATTTTCCATTGGCTTCTCTTGTGTTTCTCAAAGACTCTCTGGTGTCCAGACCAACTTTCTTGATCATCTCGTTGCCATTATTTTTTTGGCTGGATGTGGCAAGCATTGCTCTGAGGTCAGTCTCTGGTTGAGTCTGTCTGGATCACATTTTCGGGTGGTGCATCACACATCATGTCTGCTCCCTGGCTCCGACCAACAAGACTTTAAAGAGATTTTTTAAAAGGCTCAGAAAGTTTCTTGGATATCAAACAGCTCTTATAAAAATAACATTTTTATGACTTAAAATGTAAATGAATCAGAAACATATGGATTAAATTTCCTTTGAAATACCCATGGGTTTAAAAACTGGAGGGAAGAGTGCTTGCAAAATGAGTTAAATTGAGTTTTGCCAAAAATAAAATGCTTGAAAAATTGTTGGGGATGTTTTGCTGATCCCTAGGTGTTCATGGGTTCTCCATTCTCTATCTGAAAAGTACTTAGATTTCAAAATTTGGGTCACTCAATAAAAGGCACTTAGGACTCATCCAATGGGCATTTGGATCTCTAGTCAAAGAAGTGATATCATAAAGTCAGTTTTTGATCGGATGTACTTGTAAGGTGCCTTACTTCTTCAGTATCTCACAGTTTCCTCCACTGGCTGTGAGCATGCGTGAAAGGTGCATCCAAGAGAACTAAGACTATGTTGGTAAGGATTGATAGTATTTATCAAACAAATCCAAATTAACACCCTTCTCTTAAGTTCCCTTTTTCTGTCCGTTCCTCCAGCTCTTCCATACTCTTCTATCTTGGGGTCAGTATCCATAGAAGCAGAGCTTAAGACAGGGATTCTGGAGTAAGTGACTTCTTGAGGAAGTGCTCTCGGGAGCAACGTGTAACGAAGTGAGGGAAACAGATGAGGCAAGGACAGAAGCGAAGCAAAGATGTGGTTTCAGCTGAAAACCAGCTTCAGCCTGATCTTAGAGGGAATGGCTTAAGGGGAATGAATAGCTTCTTAAGTTGTCTCCCCTTGCGGGCACATCCCACATCAGTCCTCGGAGAGGGGGGACATAACCCCCCCCCCCCCCCGGCAGCTGGGGGAAGGGCAGCTCCAGTCGGCTGAGGACAATTCTTGAGGGCACATGTCCAGGCAAGAGCGTAACTGTGAGTCCTAATCCACAATATCTACAGCAGTTGGGGGATAGATGCAGTGGGTCCATGAAGGGGATCTGGGCAGGGTATCAACAGTGCTACGTACGTACAGTGCACACATCCCTCTTTCTCAGAACCTTGAAGACATCTTTAATTCTTCCCTTTTCTGCTTTCCCCCTATTCAATCAAATTGTTTCCATTTTATTTTCTTGTGGTTTTTCTTGTATTTATCTTCTTTGCCTATTTCTCACTGGAGTCAATTTAGTACAGGCTTTGTTGCCTAATATCTGGATTACCTATCCATTTCCCAGCTAAATTCCCACTTTAGAATATCCCCTAACCTAGATGATCCCACACATTGCTGGATTACTATTCTCCTCCAAACACCATTTTCAAATGCTTAAGAATCAGTTGTATTTCTTAAATATCTATGAGAACATTTCTCAAAATTTTCAGAAGAAAAATACATGAAAATTGTGGTGTTCTCTTTGGAGCTCCATTAAATGCTAACATAATAACCTTAAAATAATGACTTTTTTTCTTGCTGTATCTGATATTATACTGAAGTAGATTATAATATGGAAAAATAAAGCTTGAGAAAAATAATTTGAAAAATATTGAGAGAATCTATCAATCAATCAAGCTAAAATTTTACTTAAATAAAATGATACATAAAGCACTTGGACCAGTGCCTGGTAAGAGTAAGTGCACAATAGATACAGGCTAATATCTATTAGTCTCATTACTGGTCTCTCTGGTCACACTTTTGTCATCCTCCAATAGATACTTTAAACAGGAGCAACAGTGGTTATGTTTAAGCTTCCTTGCTTATATCTCTTCCCCATGTGTTTACAGTGAAACCCAATGTTTACCTTGGCCTGTAAACTCAGTTCCAGCCACTTCCTAACACATGCTTCCAGCACATGGGCCTTCCTTCTGTTCCTTAAATGTTAACCTCTTTCCTGTCTCAGGGTCTTTGCAGCTGCTGTTTCCTCTACCTGGAAAGGTCTCCTCCCACCCCACCTACCCCTTGCATGATTGGATCCATTGTTAGGTCTCAGTTTATATATTTGCTTTTTGGAAAGTCTCTTCCTGACTAGCTCATTCATTCATTCATTCATTCACTCATCCATTCCATAAGTACTTACTGAGCACCTACTCTGTATCAGGCACTATTCTAGTCCTAGAAGAGAAAGAAAAACAACGATCACAGTAAAAAGGTTAACAGTTCCTGTCCTCACAGAACTTACATATGAGAAGAGAGAGAGAAAAACAAAATAAGGAAGCAAATGTATGTGTGAGTGTGTGTGTATGAGAAAACAAAGGGGAGAAGATGAATAGAATGATTGCTACTTTTGGTAGAGTGGTCAGAAAAGGCTTCCTTAAAAATTTTAGGGATCTTTATTTAAACAAAGACCTGAAATAGTTCCCCCCATGCCACTGTATATTTTGCATTTCAGTCTCTTGTGTTTTATCCACATAAAAGCTACTTATTAAAATTTGATAATTATTTTTTCCTTCTTTTTGTCTGTTTTCCCCACTAGATTATAAATTTAGTGAGGACACAAACACTCACTATTATATTTCCAACATGGTACATAGTACCTGATGCATAAAAAGCATTTAGCATATATTTATCCAATGAATATGTGAAGTTGTTTATTATTACTGAACCAAAAGTTAGGAATCAAGAGTTATTCTCAAATGCAATCTATTATACTGGAGTGAAATAAAATGCCATATGTGAAAGCACATTGTATGATGACAAAAGCTTACAATTCACAGTGAGTTATAATGAATAATAATTCTGTCTCATACTTTTAGGATAGAGATGGGGCATAAATAAAAGAGGAATGCCTTGGTTACCATCTTAGCAGTGATATGTGTGTGCATTCCATCATATTGCAACAGAGAACATAAGCAGAGACATATTCCACCTCTGAACCTCTGATCTGTGTACCTTCCCCACCCCCACCCCATGCAAATATAAAAGAAAGAAAAAGAACACTCACCAAATCTTCCAGGTCTATCTCACTTTTCCCAATAATGCCTAAGTTGTGAGAAGATAAAGATGAAGTATGGACAATGACTCATTAAGATCATTTTGGGTGAGTGCCTGGGAATGAAACCAATCAAATTGCTTGTTCATTTTTGAATAGTCAACAGACTGAATTATAAAATTTTCCACTTGTGTGGAAAATTACTCCTAGATCTGGCAAGAAGCATCCTTTCCCTGGGCTCTGGGCTTCTGAAAACTCCCTTATGCTCTCTAGCTGAGCTCCTCCTGATGGGGCATTCTTGGGGCCAAAAAAAGACTTGTTCATGTAGAGACCATACCTTTCCCTTCTAGATTATGCTTAGGTTACTGGAACCTCAGAATTCTTTGTCCAGACACTTTCTGGACCTGTGTAGGCTCTTTACCATGTCCTACTTCCAAAGAGCAGTTTGCAAAGCTTATGTGCCTACCTCTAAACCCAAAGAACCATAACTGAAGACTGGCCACTGGTGGGGAGATCAGTCACGCCTTGTGGGCCAGGATTGCTTGGCTTGACTTTGAATGCCTCGAAGCTCACAGTATTTAAGTGTCTCCATCTATTCTCTTGCCCTGTAAGTGTTAGGGTCAGGCTGTTTACTTCCCAACCTCAGACCAAAAGTCTAATTCCTTCTCTTTTTTCAAGTCTTTCATAGACTAAGAGGAGAAACTTTGCGCAATCTGGTCATAACTTGATCTAAAAGTGCTACGTACAGTATCTTTGTGTCCCCCTCAAATTCACATGTTGAATTACTATTTCCCAATGTGATGGAATAAGGGACTTTTGGGAAGTAATTAGATCACAAGGGTGGAGCTCACGTGAACAAATTACTGCCCTTATAAGAAGAGACGAGAGATGATTTCTCTCTCCTCTATGTAAGGATATAGCACGAAGGTGGTCATCTGTAGATCAGGAAGAAGGCTGTCACCAGACACCAAATTGGCTAGCACCTTGATCTTACACTTCCCAGCCTCCAGAACTATGAGAAATAAATGTTTGTTCTTTAAAGCCATCTAGCCTATGGTGTTCTGTTACAGCAGCATAAACTAAGACAAATGGAGAGATGTATCTTAGGAGAAAAACAAAACCATAAAGTACATTCAAAATTTGGAAACCTAAAACGTATGTATCATTGTGCATACTGGCCTGTGGCTAAGCGTACCGACCGTAACAAGGCTTCTGAGGGTGTCACACCCAGTTCTGGGAGAAGTGTGTGGGATGTGCTTAATGGAGGTATCATTTCTTATAAACACCTGCACCTCTGAGATCTGGATTATAGGCCCTTTTCCTAGACTCCATCGTTCTCCCTCTGGGGGAGAGACTTGGGAATTAAAAAATATCCAGCTAACATCCTAATGTTATTCTAAGGAAGGCCAAGAAGACAAATTAGGATATTCTAGGCCAAGAAGTCAAGGGAAGTACAGTATCTTGTAAATTATTCTAATGGATGTATTCAGAGAGAATTGTTATGAATTCATTTAGATTACTGAGGAAAAATGATCTAGCAAATTGAATTCCAGGTGGGGTAGGAAGGTTCACAGTTTGGTCAATGCTCTGCTAGACACTTGAGGCATGTGTAATATTGTTTTATTTCATGTTTCTTTGATAACTAAGGATGGTAAACATTGTATAATATTATTTACTGATCATGCATATTTCCCCTTTTGTAAACTGTCCATTTTTTTGGTGCCTCTCTCTATTGCTAGTTTAGAGTATTTATTTATTTGAATAAGGCCTTTGTAAGTAAAAAAAAAGTTTCTTTATTTTTGAGAGAGAGAGTGTAAGCAGGGGAGGGGCAGAGAGAGGGGGACAGATGATCCGAACCAGGCTCCGCAGTGACAGCAGCAAGCCTGATGCGAGGCTCAAACCCATGAACAGTGAGATCGTGACCTGAGGTGAGGTTGGATGCTTAACTGACTAAGCCACCCAGGTGCCCCTATAATTTTTATTTATTTATTTATTTACTTACTTACTTACTTACTTACTTACTTATTTATTTAAGTAAGCTCTATACACAACCACGGGTCTTGAGCTCATGACAGATCAAAAGTCACATGTGAGCTAGACGGGCACCCCTGTTATCTTTTCATTTTCTATTTTTTTAATGTAAGAGGTTTTATATTTTATAAATTTAGAATTTAAATTTTAGCTGATTGTGATTTCTCTTGTACAAAGTCTGCTCATTAATTAGGACAAAAATAATCCTTAGCAAAATTTGGTCTTCTAGCCAGTAGTGTGCTGTGTAACTACATTTTTATCTTTTTTTTTCCTAAAAAAATAAACTTTTTAATCTTGCAGTAATTATAAATACACATTCAGTTGTAAGAAATAATGTAGAGAAATACTATGCACCATCTACCCAGTTTTTACCAATGGTGACATCTTGCAAAACAATATGACAAACAGTATGTTGACATTGACACAGTCAAAATGCAGAACATTATCATCACCAGAGACCTCCCTCAGGTTGCCCTTTTACATCCGTAGCTCCTTTGTCCCATTCATACCCTTCCCACCCCTGACAATCACTAATCTGTTGTTCGTTTCTACAATTTCATCATTTTAAGAATGTTTTATTAGGGGCACCTGTTGAACCTCCGACTCTTGATTTTGGTCCTGACCTCACAGTCATGAGATCAAGCCCTGCAGGGGACTCCTCCCTGGGTTGGGTGTGTAGCCTGCTTGAGATTCTCTCTCTCCTCCTCTCTCCCTTTGCTCCTTCTCTGCTAGCTTACGCGCGCGTGTGTGTGATCTCTCTCTCTCTCTCTCAAAAAAAGAATGTTTTATTAATGGAATTATATAGTAGGTAACCTTTGGGGATGAGCTTTTTTCATGCAGCATACATGCTGAAGATTTATTCAAGGTCTGTGTATTAATAGCTTGTTCTTTAAAAAAAACACTTTCTAGGGGCGCCTGGGTGGCTCAGTGGGTTAAGCGTCCGACTTCGGCTCAGGTCAGGATCTTGCGGTTCGTGAGTTCAAGCCCCTCATTGGGCTCTGTGCTGGCAGCTCAGAGCCTGGAGCCTGCTTTGGATTCTGTGTCTCCTTCTCTTTCTGCCCCTCCCCTCCTCACGCTCTGTCTCTCTCTGTCTTTCAATAATAAATAAAGGTTTAAAAAAAAATTTCTAAGTATACAATCATGCAGTGTATTTCTCTGCCTATATGTCTTTTATTTCCTTTTCTTGCCTTGTTGCCCTGGGTACAATTTCCAGCACTGTACTGAATCAGAATGCGGAGTGCTGTCATCTGCCTTTTCTCAAGCTCAAAAGGAAACCATTCAGTCCTTCTACCAGTAAGGATAATTTTAGCTAAAGTTTTTTGTAGGTGCTCTTTATCAAGTTGAGGAAGTTTGCCTTTATTCCTATTTTTATGAGAATTTTCATCAGGAATGAGTATTGAATCATGTCAAATGCCTTTTCTGCGTTAAGGTGATCATGTGATATTTCTTCTTTAGCTATTAATATTACAGATTACCTGGATTCATTTTTTTTATATTGAATCAGTCTTACATCCCTGGAATAAATCTCACTTGGATGTGGTATATAATTCTTATTTGTTGCTGAATTGTAGATGCTAGTATTTTATTAAAGATTTTTGTGTGTCTATATTCATAAGTGATATTGGGCCGTAGCTTTGTTTCTCTATACACTATTTTTTGCCCCAAATATTTTTGTATTTTTATTTACATTTTGTAAATTTTTTTAATGTTGTTTTTAATTTTATTTTTGAGAGAGAGACAGAGTGCAAGTGGGGGAGGGGCAGAGAGTGAGGGAGACACAGAATGTGAAGCAGGATCCAGGCTCTGAGCTGTCAGCACGAACCGTGAGATCATGACCTGAGCCAAAGTCAGATGCTTAACTGACTGAGCCACCCAGATGCCCCTGTAATTTTTATTTATCTTTTAACTTGATTTTCTAATATATAGAGATTTATATTTTATCAATTTATAAATTTTGGCATCATGTTAATACCAGCTTCACAAAATGAATCGGAAGTGTTCTTTTCTATTTTTTCAGAGTTTGTATAGAATCGCTTGTTAAATCTTTATATATTTTGTAGAATTCTCAAAGAAACCATTTGAGCTTGGAGATTTCCTTTTTAGGAATTTTTAAACAGTGAATTCAGTTTTTAAAATACATACTTATAAGACTGTTCAAATGATATATTTTGGATCAGGAGAGTTGTAGTAATTTTTGTTTTGTTTGTTTTTTTGTCCAAGTTGTCAAATTCCCTTATTATCCCCTTGATGTCTGCAGTATTAATAGTGACAACCCTTATTTCAATTTTGGTGTTGGTAAGTCTTTGTTTTTTCTTTGACAGCCTTTTTCAAGGTTTGTCAATTTATTGATCTTTTCAAAGAACCAGATCTTTGTTTCATTCAGTGTTTTATTTCTGGTTTCAATTTCACTGAGATCTGCTCTTACCATCTTTCTTTGGTTTTAATTTCCCTTCTTTTTGGTTCTTGAGGTGGGAGTTTAGATTATTGATATGAGACATCTCCTCTTTTCTAATGTATGCATTTGGGCTATAAATTTCCCTGTTGGTTCTGATTTAGATGTGTCTTACAAATTTTGATGTGTTTTCATTTTCATTCAGTTCCATGCACTCTTTATATTTATTTTGAGACTTCCTCTTTGGCCCATGGATTGCATAAACATCTGCTGTTCACTTTTCAAGCATTTGGAGATGTTCCCATTATTTTGTTACTGATTTCTAGTCTGGTTCTTTGGTAGTTGGAGAACACGTTCGGAGTATTGCAATTCTCCTAAGTGTGTTGAGGTTTGTTTTTTATGGTCCAAGGCCTATTTTGCTATATGTTCTATGAGTACTTGAAAAGGATGTATATTCTGCTGTTGTTGGGTACAATGTTCAATAAATATTAATTAGATCCTGTTGTCCCATGTTATTGTTGAGTTCCTCCATATTTTTACTGGTTTTTCTGTCTTCTATCGATTGTTGAGTGATGATAATGAATTCTCCAACTATAATGAGTGGATTTGTCTATTTCTCTTTTCAGGTCTATCAGTTTTGCGTCACGTATTTTCCAACTCTGTTGTCTGCATACTCACTTATGATTGCTACATCTTCTGGGTGAATTGACAATATTCTCATCATATAATGTTTATCCCTGATCTCTGTCTCTGGTAATTGCCTTTGTTCTGAGGTTTACTTTAATATTAGCATAGCCTTTCATGCTTTTTTAAAATTGTTCTCATCGTTTATTTTTTCCTTCTTTTTACTTTGAACCTGACTATATCATTGTTTTTGAAACGAATTCTTTGTAAACAGCATATAGTGTGTCATGTTTTTAATTCACTCTGCCTGTCTTTGTCTTTCACCGCTTGCTTTAATTATCACATTATATGTATATAATTAATCATAGTCTACTGGTGTGTCATTTTACCTACTGCCTCATTTTCCTTTACCCTGTCTCATTTTTAATATACTTGTCTTCAATCTTCCCTCTAGATACACTTAGAATCACAACAGTGTTATCATTTTTGCTTTAAACATCAGTTATAATTTAGAAAACTCAAGAGAAATTAAACTTATTGTATTCACTCAGAGTTTTCTAACCATGTTCTTTCTTCTTTACTGAAATTCCAAGATCCCTCCTATTGTCATTTCCTTTGTGTTCAGAGAACTTCATTTAACCCTTCTTTCAGCGTAGGTACACTGGTGGCAAATTCTTAATTTTATTTCACCTTTGAATGTCCTTTATTCCTGAAGGATATTTTCCCTGGGTGTAGGATTCTGTATTGACAGTTGATTTCTTTCAGCACTTAAAACATATCATGCTGCTTCCTTGTGATCCCAATGGTTTCTGATGAGAAATCTGCTGCCATTCAAGTTGTTTTTCCACTATGGATAGTGTACATTTTTCTTTAGTGTTCAGGAGTTTAATTATGCGGCATCTATATGAGAATTTCTTTGGTTTATCCTTCTTTGGATTCATCAAGTTTCTTGAATATGTGGTTTTAGGTCTCTTGCAAAACGTGAGGAGTTTCAGTCATGATTTCTTTGAATACCTTTTCAACTCCCCCCTATGCACACCCTTTCTCTTTGCTTTCCAGCAATCCAATGCCACAAATATTAGATCTTTTATCATAATTCCACAACTATGAGGTTCTTTTCAGTTTGTCCAGTCTATTTTCACTCTGTTGTTCAGGTTGGATAATTTCTATTGCTCTATCTTCCTATCCATTAGTTCTTTCCTCTGTGGCTTCTGTTCTGCTGGTGAGCCCCTATACTGAAATCTGCGTTTCAGTTATTATAGCTTTCAGTTCTAAATTTTCTATTTGGTTCTTCTTTATACCTCTTGTTTCTTTTCCAAGACTTTGTATTTTTTCATTTGTTTCAGGCATCATCATAATTGCCATTATGGCATTTTTAATCATGGCTTCTTTCAAATCTTTGTCAGATCCTAACATGTTTGCCATCTTAGTGTTGGTGTCTGATGATTGCCTTTTTTCATTTGTTTTGAGATCTTTCTCATTCATGGTATGACTAGTAATTTTTTATTTAACCCTGGACTTTTTGGATCATGAGGCTGGTTTTATGTAAGCCTCTATTTTAGCTGGCTTTGTGTAATATCTCTTTGAAAGTGGAAAGTGAGGCACCAACTTACTACTCTAAAGTGGAAATAGAAGTCCAGGCTCCCTACTCAGCCTTGTTTGCATGTAAGGTAGGGGGATCCTTGTTATTGGTGGGCAGGCTTCAAGTCCAGCTCTTCCCATTGTCCCACTGGCAGCATGGTGGCAGTGGCTTTGTAACTAAGGGGAGATGGTGAATGTCTTGACTCTTCACTAAGCTGCTTCTAACACCACTCACCAAGGAAGGGAAGGAATGCCTCATTAATGCTGGGTAGGTGTTGAAGTCCAGACTTCCCAGGTGATCTCCCCTAACACGGAAAGTAAGGCTTCTTTACTTCTCTAAGGGAATGAAAGCAACAAAAGTCATACTTTCTTCTGTGACACTACTGTAAAGGTGTTGGGACACCTTGTTGAAACCTCTTGGAGAGGAAGTCTTGACTTTCTACTTACTCTTTACTGACATGAGTGGGGGCCACTTTTTTTTTTTTTATTGTTTTTGTGTTTGGATGGAATAGATTATCTAAAAAGTTTCTCTTTCTAGGCTGCCCCTATCCTGTTCCTTTGGCTGCAGATAGCAGACTTTTTGCAGATGGATTTTTTGTCTGTACAGTTTGCATTCCCAGGTTTCCAGCTTCCTTAGCACCAAAAGTGGGATATAAGAGATAACAAATAAATAAAAACCAACAACAACAACAACAAACCTCCCACTAATGTAACTCATCTCATTTCTCGGGCCCTGATATTCCCGAGCCTATCTGCCTTATTTCTATCTTTCAGAGTCTTCGTATGCTTGTTTTGTATATAGTGCCCAGGAATTTTAGTTGTAATTAGAAGGAAGAACAGGGGAAAGTACATCTACCTCATATTCCTTGAAGTGGAAGTCTTTAAATCTTTTATTTCTTTTAGCCGTAGGTATTTTATTTTCATTTTATAGGTACTGCATGGTTCTTGTTATGTTCATTCTTAAGTTTATAAATAGTTATGTATATAGTTACTATGTCTAAGTTGAGTCTCTGTAGGATCTAGAACATTTGAATCTTCCAACAGTTCTGAATTTCTCTGAAACTTCAGGGAGAGTCCCAAGAAGCACATATATGTATGAAAAACATTCCAGATAGAATCACATTTTATTATTAACTGGGGCGTGGTTCCACAGAGCTATACAACTTGGTGTTCTGGTGAACTGGGCTTGAATGTATGTGAATCTTTAAAGTAGTGGCTGCCTAATTATAGCTTCATTAAGCGTGAGGTAAGAGCACAGACCTTGGAATCAAACAACCTGGCTTCTTCACAAACTTACTGAATGTTTAACTACCTCCGTTTATTCACCTATGAAATGGAGATATATGAGTACTATTTGAAGTGAAATCTGCTGCCATTCAAGTTATTTTTCCCAATAAGTAAGATGTCAGTTTTCTTTGGTGGCTTTTCAGATTATTTTCTCTGCTTTTAGTTTTCAGAAGTTTAATTATCATGTGTCCCGGTATGGATTTCATTGGTTTATCCTGTTTGGAGTTCTTCCAGCTTCTTGACCTTATGGATTTAAGTCTATACTAGGATAAAGTGCATTAATATGCATGTCGCATTTGTAGCAGTGTCTGCTCATAAAAGCCATGTAAATGTTAGTCATTTACATTATTACTGTCTCCTTTCCTTAAAGAAAGAACTAAGAAAATGTAATTATGGACTTTAGTTAATAATAATAATGTATCAGTATGAGTTCATTACCTGTAACTAATATAACATACTGAAGTAAAATGTCAATAATAGAGAAAACTGGCTGTGTCATATATGGAAACTCTCTGTATTACCTTTGCATTTTTTCTGTAACCTAAAATTGTTCCAAAACAATAAGTTTACTTTAAAAAATGCCTGTGGGAAATGAGTGAATGGAAGGAATGACACAGAATAGGAAACAAGGATAGAGGTTTAAAAAAAATTGTTTAACAAAAGGAACTTTGTGGAAAAGAATATATTTAGTTAGTCTGAAAACATAAACTATAATAATATATTCTTTTCCATTGAAAAAATAGATGCAAAAAGAAAGCAAAAAATCTAGACACTCTGTAACTTAGCTAGCATGTGGCCAATAGCATTGATTTCACTTAATAGCTTATAATCACAATAATTAGTCCAGGGCCAGTGAGCCAAGTTATTGGAACTATTTTTCTAATAGAAATTGTCTTAATTCAGACCAGGGAAGTATTTGTAGGGGAGGTGTGTGGTTAGCATAGTAAATAGATGCACTGAAATTATTAATTGGTTTATACAGTTATGGCCAAAAAAAAAAAAAAAAGCACATAAATAACTGGCTCATATGAGAGAAACAAACAAAGAGAATATGAGCAATTTTTTTGCAGTTGTATTCATTTGATTACTGGAAGGTGTATTTCAAATTCATTTTGCTATAGAATCATCATAAAACAACCCATTTGTTATTGAATCGTTAATTGCTTTTCATAATGCAGTTAAGTGATAATCAACTTTTTACATTTGTAAATATTTCCCAGTAATCTGATGATGATGTGCTATTTTGCATTTTTTAAGGGATTTTTACATGTTTACTCATTTATTTTTGACAACTGAAATAAAAGCTTATTTTTCCTCCCTTATAATTACATGTATCTGTTACCAAAATTACAAAACAAAGAAAAAGAAAATAGCTACCCATAATCTTATTATGTTAACTTTTTTAATGTATTTCCTGTTAATCTTACTTACTTCAAATTTTTTTTAATTATTTATTTTGAGAGACAGAAAGCGAGAGAGAGTGAGAGAGAGAACACATGCAGGCGTGCAAGTTGGGGAAGGGCAGAGAGAGAGGGAGAGGGAGAGAATCCCAAGGAACTGTCAATGCAGAGTTCCATGATGCAGGGCTTGAACTCAGGAACCATGAGATCATGACCTAAGCCAAAATCAACTTAACCTGAGCTTAACCCACTGAGCCACCCAGGAACTCCTATTTTTTATTTTTGAACTATAATTGTGACTATATGTATATTTAATTTGGGTTCTACTTGACCGTTTACCGTAAACCCTTTCTTATGCTATTTAAAATTTTAATCACTATTTTAAGTAATGTGAATTATTAAATAAGTTGTTATATTACGATTTACTAATTTATTAACCTATTGGATATTTAGGGTTTCTCCAGTGATATTTTATTTGCCCAGATTTGTGCCAATTCTGGAAGAACAGTCCTAACTCACTGATACTTTGTGTCTCTTTAAGCGATATGACTGTAGCATTCTTATATTTGAAACCCAGGAAAGAAAAAGTTCAAACAGTCAAATATACAGGTCTAAGACATAAAGGTACCTTAAAATATTTTTTGTATTTGAGTATAGTTGACACACAATGTTACGTTAGTTTCAGGTGTACAACATAGTGATTCAACTTCTCTACAATTATGCTGTGCTCCCCATTAGCTACCATCTGTCACCATACCACACTTTATGATGTCATTGACTATATTCTCTATACTGTGCCTTTTGTTCCTGTGATTTATTCATTCCATGAGTGGAAGCCTGTATCTACCTCTCCCCTTCACCCATTTTGCTCATCTTCGCATTCCCTCCCCGCCAGAACCACCAATTTGCTCTCTATATTTATAGGTCTTGATTCTGTAAAGGTACTTTTTTAACTGCCACACTCATTCTGAATCTCGTCCATCTCTTTTAAGATGAAGCACATGTCTGGTTCATTGTATAACAAAGTAGCAGACACACTGCATCCTGGTATCGAAGACCATTGCCTATAATTAATTAGGGAAAAATCTATTATCTTCCAATGAAACAAGAATATTTAGTAATATGAGATTTCTGCCAGAAGTTACTACAACTTTGGAAAGACCGTCCATTGGTTTACTGGGAAACCAGCTGGCTATCTTGACTTGGGATTTGTTACCATGCCTGCTCTTGCCCTACCAGACAGCGTCGTGGACTCAGTTTCAGAAGTTCAATATGAGCATGGCCTAGAGGTTTTTCAGACAACTGCCCTCCAGTGAGAATGATAACCTGTGAGAGAATGATACTGAAGTTAGAAGCCTAGTTTTATAAGCAATGGTCTTAGATACCAGGATGCAGTGTGTTTGCTACTGTATAATTGTAATGCCTTTTGACTTAACAATTCTGAACTTTGTTTTTAATTTTTTTTTAATGTCTATTTATTTTTGAGAAAGACAGAGACAGAATGCGAGTAGGTTAGGGGCAGAGAGAGAGGGAGACACAGAATCCAAAACAGGCTCCAGGCTCCGAGCTGTCAGCACAGAGCCCGACGCGGGGCTCGAACTCATGAGCTGTGAGATCATGACCTGAGCCGAAGTCGGACACTCAACCGACTGAGCCACCCAGGCACCCCTGAACTTTGTTTTTAACTAAAAACAATTCTGCAGTTCATAAATGGATACCTAAGGATTATATTTATTCATTCACAGGGTATTTATTGAGAACATACTAAGTGCCAGGTGCTATTCTAAGTGCTATAAGCAAGGCAGAGAAAAATCACTTCAGTCATGAAGGGTCCCTTTTTCAAAGCCCAGAATTGATGAACTACTACCTTCTGAGATAAAGTTGGTAGTGTTAGGAAGAAAACTATCAGAGAAGTAACTTGACACTGGAAACTCCTTACATTTTCCCTCTGGGTTCATCTCTCCTTACCTACAGTGAGCAGACACTGAGATACCACAGGGGGGTATCAATATCTTCTAAAATGAGAGAGGGAACATATGGGACAGAGTCCACTGAGGCAGGGACCAGTGAGAAAGTTCCAAATTTTGTTTATGTCGGGAGCTGGGGAGGTTATGGGCCACAGAGGGAAAGGAAATTATTATTATTTTTTAAACAAAAGAGTTAAGACTGAGTTAGTTACACTACTAGAATTTTATTTTAGAACAAGAGCCAAGTAATGCCAGAATAAAAGCAGAAATCAAGACCCTGGGGTTTATGGCTGGTTGAAAACTGTAAGGTTGTTCAGGCTTCTTGAATTTTGTTTTTATTTTTATTTCTCTTGGGCAGGGGGGTGGCTCTAGTAACCAACATTTCAGAAACTACAAAAAGAGCCACTGGGATTGAGGAAGGTTTATGGAAAGCTAAGGATCCAACACCGTCCAATTAGATCTCTTAATCCAATGAGAGCAGTTGTTTACTTAGAGGGTCAGTCCTATGCTTCCTATTGTGCTTCAAGGATTAGAAAAAGACTAGAGCCACAGCTTTGGAAATATTCTGTATCTTGTCTGGATGGGAATAGGAAAGTCATAGGGAGCTGGCCAAATACCGTATAGGAGTTCAGTAAAGACCTCAAAGAAAAGAAAATAGGTTGATTTTGTCCAAGGAAGACAGACAAATAAGAGAAGGGAAAAAAAGAAAAAGAACTAGAGCATAGGACAGAGATAGAACATATTAATTTTCACTCTTTGAAAACGAATCTCTCATCACATCCTTGATGATAGTCCTTGGACAATTTACCACGGTTGTATTGAAAGAAGACAAGGAAAATGACAGGTTGTAAAAAGAGATTTGGGAAGAGTTGAGAAAACATGGAGCTTCATATACACTCATGTCATTAAATACTAGAGTTTGGTTGAAATAAAGAAAAATCAATTGTAAGTCTGGTTAAATGAAAGGAAATGAAGTAAAGAATGCCTCGCTCTTTGTTTGCAAGGTTGCCTGTAGACAACTTCCATACATGCAGTACCAAAAAGATGCCCTTCTACTGGAATACTCAAAGCATCTGTGTAGAATTGTGCTCTTCACATGGTTTGGCTTTCTCCCTCTATCCTTTCTATTTTAACACCTCAAGAGCTGTTTTTGTTTGTTTTTTTAATATGCTAAAGGTTTTTTGCCTTTTTAGATGAAGGCAATGCCAATCAATTTCCCTGAAAATTTAAAGTGAAAAACTGTAAGTTATGGATAAATAATTTCTCTGAGTTATATCAATTGTCAGTTGTGATGATCTAAATATTCATCCTTCATCGTGTGAAGGAGTATTTTGGAAAAGTCTACGGCTGTAAAACGTTGAGCTGAAGATGATTTCCTTCGTAAAGAGACAGCTTTTCTTTTGATTTTTTAAAAGTTTGTTTATTTTGAGAGAGAGCAAGCGTGAGTAGGTGAGGGGCAGAGAGAGAATCCCTAGCAGGCTCTGCACTATCATCATGGAGCCTGATGTGGAGCTTGAACTCATGAACTGTGAAATCATAACCTGAGCTGAAGTCAGACACTTGACTGAACCACCCAGGCACCTCAGGAGGCAGTTTTTCAATGGTGATCTCAAACTGAGAAAGCTAGGAATGGTTGCCTGTCTCATCAGCATCACATAGCTACAAATATTAGCTGGGCATGAAGAATGATGTAGTCACTAGATATAATCTAAAACAAGAGTTTTATACTGGATTCTTAAGGCCTCACTGTGACCTAAATTACACACACATGTACACACACACATACAATTTCCAATGACATCAGTCAAAATTTCCTGTGAGCAACTGGGAAAGAGACTTGGTCTAGAATTCCAAGAAACCAAACCTGAAGTTTTAAACCATACTCATTCCCAGTGCTTTGCAATTGATTCAGTTTCCAACAAAATTATCACTGTCCCTGGGTCCAATAGCAAACAGAAGGGAGAATTGAATTAGGAAGGAAAAACATTTTGTTGAAAACAAATGACATGACTCTGTGAGAACATTTCAGAAGGGCCCCCAGAAGGTGGATCCAAAGGTGCTATTCCCAAGATCTGTTGGGTAACCTGGACACAGATGTTCCATGTAGCTAAGACAGTGAGTGTGAAAGTGAGCAGGGGTGGGGGATGGGAACGAAGAAACACTAATGCCTCCTATTTGCTTCAGTCTCATTTTCTTCCCTGAAACCAAAGCTTGATTTGCTATTTGGCACAAGGAGCAGGAGAGGACAGAGGAAGTCACAGTGCATTTCCATTTCTTGTCCAGTTTCCAGTCCCATGTCAGTAGAGTTGAACCTTGGATGGCCTAGCAACATCCCCATGGAGGTCTGCTTGGCAGAGGGAAGACGCTTGTGTTGGAGGACAGCCTTTTGTAGTTTTCAGCCCACAAACTGTCCATCCCCTCTGACCCCTGTCAGTACTACAATGGGAAGAACAAGATAAAGAAAACTCCCCTTCTCATCAAGAAGACAAGAATTTTATATACAGCAGTCACCAGACGGTGCCTCCTTGGCCAACGTCCAGGATGGCTACAGAAATTTGTTTGCAACAAAACAAATACAAGCAGCCTTGTGACTCAGACAGTGGGTGGTCTAAGTCCACATACACAGCAGCTTTTCCATGACTGACAAATGTCACAATTAGTGGATGACTGGGGCAATTATTTGAAAGTATCCTTTAAAGAAACCATAAGAGACTCCTAAAAACTGAGAATAAACTGAGGGTTGATGGAGGGGTGGGAGGGAGGGGAAAGTGGGTGATGGGCATTGAGGAGGGCACCTGTTGGAATGAGCACCGGGTGTTTTATGGAAACCAATTTGACAATAAATTTCATATTAAAAACAAACAAAAAACAAAACAAACAAACAAAAAAGAGAACATAGGTTAGAGTCACCATTACTGACACATCAGAATGCATATCTCTACTAGATTTTGGATTACATTATAATGTAAAATCATTTAATTGCCAAAATTTATCTACTTTTTCAAAATAGGGTTCTGAATCAAGGGTCCTGATGGGAATTGCCTGTGATACAGTGAGTTATTTTTAAGAGTAGCCAAGAAAAGAATTCAGTTCTTCTGCTGGTTATTCCAGGCTTAATGATTCACCTTTGGTAGATACCATGCTTGAGCTGGATTACACACAAGTTGGCATGTAGTCCAGAAAGTTTTGAACGGATTGTCCCCAGGCCATGTATACTCTCAAGAAAGAATCAACTGGATATCTTTTGCTAAAAAATAAGAGATGAATAGGAGAGGAATTAAGTTCCTCGAGATTCTGGAGAAATCTATGGATATACCCAGGCTTTCTACCACATTCCAAATAGCCTTATCTGAGGCCTCTGTTTCTTACTGATTAGCCTGGAAGTCTTATCTGGAACAATACCTAAGAAAATCCAACATTCTGGAGAACTCTGGGTCTTGCAAAGAATATCCACAGTGGTGTAGAAACTCTGCTTTCCAACTGAAACTCTTGGAGTTCTGAGACTTATTTTCAAGTAGAGCAAGGCAAAGAGAAAAGTGTAGATGCAAAGATACAATCACATATATATATACATGTGTATATGTATATGGCTAAGCAACCTAAAAATAAAGTGAAGGAGGAGAAGCCACAATAAATTTTGAAAATGAAACACTTAAATCTCAACACAATGGAAGTATTTAGAATAAAGACACATAGAATGCAGTTCAAATGGGTCCTGGAGTAGGGAATACATACATACATACATACATACATACATACAAATGAGACAGCACCACTTAGTGGTTACAACTTCAGATTCTGAAGTCAGACAGATCTGACTCTGAATCCCAGTTCCGTCATTCATCAGATGTGTAGCCTTTGGAACATAAAATTCCTTCAAGTTTTTTTTATTTATTAAAGAGACTAAGAAACCAATCACACAGATGTTCATAAAGCTTTTTAATGAACTAATGTATGTACATAACTAGGTATGAAGCCTGGCGCAGATTAAGTGCTCTATAAATATTGGTGAAAGTTATCTGGAAATAAAGTAGTCAGGATCTGAAGGAAAGTGAAAAGAAGGGGCAATTTATTTGGTGGATAGTAGCAGGAAGTAATTTAGATATAAGACATAGTATGGGAAAATGCTGAAAGGTATGATGGCCACATTGCCTGAAAAAAAAAAAAAAACAAATTAGTACACATGACTTGAGAATAGGAGAGATTATCGCTATTGGGGTCATCATAGGAAATTCAGGAAAGATCAGCACTGTGTGAAAGTACAAATTATATTTACAAAGGAGAACGTTCTTTCGCTGAAATCCAGGAGAAATTAACATCTTTTCTCAGATTCTATTTTTGGGTTACTATCAATTCTAAGTTACTTAAAGCTTCAAAAATTTATTTGGCTCTTTTCCTTCTCTTTGCATTTCTTGATGCACAGGTTTTGATCATTTGAGTAACTGTTAACATTCCATCAAAAGTAATGAAATGGAAAAGAGATTAAAAACCAACAAATCTTGACTTGATAAGCGAGCATACTGGTAACCAGGGGAGAGAATAAAGAATCACAGCAACTTCTCCAGCCGAAAATATACTCTGACAGCAGAAAAGTTTGATTTTAGATTCCAGTGATGTCTTTAGACACTATGCCTGCAAGTTAGTTCTGCCCCAATGCATACACCTGATTTCATGAAATGAAGACTTTCAGGGATTATAAAGTATAAGCATTGTGCTAAGTAGGGTTAGGGGTGCAAAGGGAAGTGAATAGTGGTGGGGAAGGAACAAACAAATATGGTGCTAGGGAGACAATAAGCAAAATAAAGTTTAAAAAAATCTTAGATGTAAAATAAACATAAACAGAGCTGTGTAGACCGAGTATGGAAAAAAGTCATCCCTGAGGAGTGACATATAACTGATATCTGAATGACAGGAAGAAGCTAGACACTCTAAAATTGGAAGGAATGATGTTCATGGCAGAGAGTTCTAAGGCCTTGGGCAGCAACCAGCTTTGTGTGTTGGAAAGACAAAGAAAGAAGTATGTCCAAGGTGTACAGAAATAAAGAAAAATTATTTATTAGTTAAGACTGTGTATTAGTTAATATTAATTAAGCAGAGGGGATTGTGTATTAATTTATTGGAGTCTGCCATAAATTGATGTTGTATAAATTAATCTTATATCAGCTCATTATGGGGCAGGGAATTTATAATAGTATTCTTCCTATTCTATCCCTCCAAACCTTTGTACTATTGTTATCATATACTTTCCTACTGCATATTGATACACACCATAATAATATTTTTTCTTTAAAAATCAATTGTGCTTCCAATAATTCAGAAAGAGTAAAAAAGAAAATGTCTTATATAATTATCTAAATTTTTACTGAATTCCTGAAGCTTTTCTTTTTATGGGTCCAAATTTTTAACTCATACGATTTTTCATAAGCCTGAAGAACTTCACTTATCTATTGTCGTGTAGCATGCTGATAAAAATTCTCAGCCAGCTAGGAATAGAACATCCTCAAGCAGATAAACACATATAAAAAATGCTATAGGTAACATCATATGTGATGATGAAAAGCCAAATGCTTTATCTGGAGGGTAGGGTACAAGGCATGGATGTTCATTCTTACTCTTTGCTCAACCACTATATTGCAAGTCTTAACCAGTGCAATTAGGCAAGAAAAAAAAAAGAGACATCCTGATTGGAAAAGATAAAGTAAAACTGTCTTGAATCACAGACAGTATGACCTTCTATGTGGAAAAACCAAGGAATCCACATAAAAGATGTGAAAAGTAATAAACGAGTTTAGTAATTTAAAAGATACAATGAACACATACAAAATCAAAAATTGAAATTTGAGTAACATTAAAACAAGGACTACCTAGGTATAAGTCTAACAAAATCTTGCAAGCTTTGTTTGCTGAAAATTATAAACCATGATGAGAAAAATTAATGTCTTAAGTATATGGAGAGCTATAGTGATGATCATGAATCATTAAAGGCCTGTGCAATTTACAACCTATATATAAGTTTACCTTGATAAAAATTTTTTTAAAAGAAAGATGAAATAAAAATGTTTTTAGTCAAACAAAAATGAAATAATTCATTACTAGATGAACACTAATGGAAGTACCCAAGGCCATTTTTCAGGTAGAATTAACAGGTGTTGATGAGGATGTAAGCTCATAAGTGCAGCTGCAATGTACATTCATATAATTTTTCAAAACTGTTAGGTCTTATCTATAAAACCAATGACCCAGCAATTCCATATCTCTCTTCACCTAGGACCATACATTTGTAACGGATTTTGCAACAGAGGATATTTCATTGGCATTTGCAGTTCCCAGAGAATATGGGAGATTTAATACCAAGGTCAGAATATAAGAAGAAGTAAAATCTCTATTTAGATGGTGACACTGATAGACGCTGCCCTGTGATGGAACCTGGGCCTCTGAACCCAGCTGAGAATCAGGGGGGGTTGGTGAACAGAGGGTGGTGTAAAGGGAGAACTTCAGGCCCCACTAGCACTCTGTGACCTTGCAGGCTTGTGCTAGCTACCGCTGTGGCTCCATTAGCATCCATATAGTCACTGCTTCAGACTTGTCTAGTAACTTAATAACACCAGCCAATCCAAGGCTATGGAAATGCCTCTTGGCTGGCTCACTACTTCATTTTAATAAATCTAAGTTTGTTCACTGATAAGCCAAAAACCCACCACACTGATTACCGATGGCATCCTTCTACATGCAATGTTTTTACCCAAATTGTTGTCTTTTATTTCTAGCATTTAATCAACATCTACTATGTTCCTAACACTTACCTGGCACAACAGCTGAGCACAAAGTTAAGATGGCAGCACAGGCAAAGACACTGAGATGGGTGAGAAAACAATGTATTGTCTGGGGGAATTAAATACAATCCAGTCTCACTGGACGTTAGGCAGTAAAGGAGCTGGGTGAGGATGAAACTAGAAAGGTAGGCCAACCCCAGATTGTGAGGGATTTTGCACATAGGCTTGGATTTTCAACTTTTACTAAAGAAGTTGCCATGGGTTTTTACCACTTCATGTATACTTGTAAAGATTGGAGACTCCAATCACTTTTTTTAAAGCGAAGATGTTTTGAAAGGCAAATACTTGCCAGAAGTTCAGGATTGTCTCTCCATGAATATATTCACACGAGGAATATAAAACTATATTTTGGAAAACAATTGTGGGATTTCTTCTGCTTAATCTGTGCTTGACACAGAGTCATAAGAAAGGATCCAGTTTCCTCTCATTGGTCCTCGTTCTCATACCATAAGAACTGATCCAATTACTACCAAGACCATTCTCTACAGACTTCATTATCTACTTCCTTTGCAGGTTTGTGTTGGAAAGTTTTAAAAACTCTATCCAGGGATGCTTTAATGAAAGGAGGAATTAAATCTTTCTAAAAAGTGAAAGGAAAGCGTTTCATTTAATTCCCTTTCTAACTGTGTCATTCACTCCTTTACTGATTCTTCGCCTTCAAGATCTCTATTACATGGACCATTCTCTGTTCTTGCAATCTGTGTATGACCTTTTGTTTCCATTTCTTTTGCAATCTAGATAAGACCTATGGATCATCACTTCAAACTCTTCTGTGTATCCTTTAGTTTTTTGCCCCTTTTGTGTTTCTGCCCAGTAAAACCCAAATGAGCATCTTCAGATCCAGGAGGAGAGAGAAAGGAATATGGAAAAACAATTAGATAGGGACCAGACTAGAAGTTGGAAGCCTACCATAATGATCTACTTGTAATCTAGGCAAGAAATGAGAAGAGTCTGAACCATGGCAGTGGAACATTAAGCACCAGGATCACATTCTAGGGACATTAACAAGGTGGAATTAGAAGACTCTTTTTCTTACTTTTTCAGCTGCATAGTGGCCAGCTGTGTTCACTAAGAATAGTAATAGAGAAAGAGTAGACTTTGGTAAAGAGGATAGACTGCACTGTAGCTAAGAATTTGAAATCCTTGTGAGGCCTCCAAATAGCGCTTTTGAGGAGTTCAGGAGAGATGCTTTGGGATGCATAGGTGACCTATGGGAGTCATCAGCATGTAAGCAGCAATTGGAGCCATGGGGTTTAATTAACCTATAAAAGGAAAATGTGTCGAGAACGAAAAGGAGGTACCCAAGGATCAGAACAGAAGAGTCCATTAAGGAAATGTGTCAAGAAGCTAAGGGGAAAGAGGGAATCGCAAAACTGAGTAATGAGAAGAAACAAATGCTACAGAGAGCTCAAGAAAGATAAGAATAGAAAATGTCTTTTGGATTTAACAAAGAAGAGTTCATTATTGACTCAGCCAAAATATGTAATCATATTTGAGGGTGGAAACCATGCTTGGAATAGTTTGAGAAGCACATATAATGTGATAAAATAGAGAACTCTTAGATTGCTATTCAGTAACTCTGGCTATAAACGGAAAGAGGACAAGAGGAGGACAATGCATGGATGAAGCAGTATTCTAAAGGTGGCAACAATCTGAGCATGCTTGGATGTTGATGGGAAAGAACTGGAAGATAAGGAGAGATGGAATATTTAGGAGAAGTTGGGGAAACAGATGGAGTGAGAACTGTGAGCGGTGAGTGGGGAATGGGAGCCAGAGTATGGGCAGGAAGGTTAATTTAAGACTGAACAAGATTTCCCTGTTGTTTTAATTTAAAAGGTCAGAATTAAGGGTGAAAGCAGGGTCTGGATTGGGAGCAGGAAGTAGCTGGAATTTCTTTCCAGGGGCACTTATTTCTGATATCAATTTTTTTAAGGAAGTAAAGGGAGAAAGTCTATGTCAAGAGCCAAAAAGAGACTAGGGCAGAGGAGAAGGAAAATGAAGATGAGGACCCAACTAAGATTGGTGACTGTAGATGTGTTATTTCAGATTGTCAATCTTGCCTTCATAATAGAATCACCTGGAGAACTTTTAAAAATGCTTATTCCCAGTGTTTCACCCAAGAGATACTGATTGTTCTGGGCAGAAGCATTTTTGAAAGCTCCCTAGGTGCTTCGAATGTACAGCCACAGTTGAGAGAGTACTGCTCTGATCCCTTTGGTTTTGTGAGCTTGCCATAGCAGGGATCAACAGTCTGGGTATAAGGCAGAGAAGGCAGGTGGCCAGACTGTTCAGAGTTGCAGATCTGCTGGGTAGGTTCAGAGGAAGGACAAAGGAAAGGCACTGGAGAGGTGGTCTGTAGAATCTAGGCTGAGAGAAGAAAATGGAGACATGAGGTAATACAAAGACTACAAGAAAATAGAGTAGCCAAGAAATGGTGAACATGTGGAAAAAGTAAGACGGGGATTGATCTGGACTCAATGAAGAAAGGAGCATCCCCTTTCAACTTTCTGATGATCTGAAGCCACTCCTTGGGTAACATGCCCTTAAAAGTACTTTTTAAGGGGCACCTGCATAGTTCAGTCAGTTAACCATCTGACTTCAGCTCAGGTCATGATCTCGCAGTTTGTGAGTTCGAGCCCCGCGTCGGGCTCTGTGCTGACAGCTCAGAGCCTGGAGCCCGCTTCTGATTCTGTGTCTCCCTCTCTCTGCACCTCCCTGGCTTGCGCTCTCTCTCTTTCTCAAACACAAACATTAAGAGAAAAAAAAGAAAGAAAGAAAGAAAGTACTTCTTTTTACTACATTTCAGTGCAAGACTACAACAAACAGAAAATAGAGTTTATTGAGAAGTAGAAATGAGGTCAATGCTTATAGCATGGAGGAGCAGGAAGCATAGATAGTGGAGAAGAATTCTCCATTAAAATATATCTCTATATATTTATATATAGTTTCTTATTCCTCATGTATCAATCTAAGTTTATTAGTAACTAAGAATATTTAGCAACTAAGGAAGTGATTAGAATCTTCAATTTAGTGGGTATTAGGGAGTAGTATGATTTTGAGATGATCCCTCTTCTGGAAGTAGAGACATGAATAATGCTTTTCTCTAAACAAAGGATGTGATTAGTATAATTTAGTGACCCTGCTGTATTATTATTAAGTTATTAGAATGATCTTAAGTCATCTGCATATAGTGTAAGGTTTTAAACAATAGAGGCCCCCGAATGGGATGAATGATAAACAAGGCATAAACAGACCTCGAAGCAAAACCCATTTACTGTATATTTCTGTGAGAATCTTGGACAAAAATGTAAACTATTCTCTCTTTTTTAAATTTATTTATTTATTTTGAGGGAGAGTGAATGGGGAAGGGATGGGGGTGGGGGGGAAGAGAGAGAATCCCAAGCAGGCTCCAGCTCTGTCAGTACAGAGCCCAACATGGGACTCGAACTCATGAACTGTGAGATCAAGACCTGAGCCAAGATCAAGAGTCAGAGGCTTAACCAACTGAGCCACCCAGGTACCCCCAAAATATGAATTATTCTTAACCGACGAAGTGACAGTAAGATGGGGAAAGGAACCAGAGGCCTTTAGATCCTGCAGCAATACAAATGAGGGCTTCATGATGGCTGAGAGAAGAGAAAGAAAAATGAGTTCTAAGGATGCTCCTGTTAATTCACAAGGAGTCCTAGAGAAAAGACTGAACGTTATTCATTGGAATTTTTCCCCATTGTTCTCTCTCATTAAAACTGGATCTGTTTTGTCTCCCTCTGAGACTGTTTGAAATGTAGATTCTGATGTCCTTTGAACTTTGTTCTTTGATAAAAGTTGGGCAAAAAACACAGGCCACACACAACTGTGGACCTGAGATGTGAGACTCGTGACAGTTCTGGAGACGGCTTCCTGCCCTATGCCGAAAAAGGAAGACAAATGTTCAAACTGACTAGGAGGCAAAATATTTCCATGGTTAGTCATTAATAGTTACTAAGAGGCATCAATGAACTGCAAGCTTCCTAGATTCAAGGAATATTTAGAAAGTTCCCTTTTCCCATCTCCATTAGGCTGGCAGGGCAGAAGGACACAGCCACCCGGGCTTGGTCTCCATCAGGACATTTCACCTATATGGTTTCTGGAAAAAAAGCAGTTTTTCTGCAGGTTTGTCCTCAAACAATAGGGCTTTGGGGTAGGCTAAAAGTGAACATATGCCAAATTAGGGATAAGATGATGGGGTTTTGTTTTCTTCACTCTAGATTTCCCTTTATGACTTTTTTCTTCCTTCTTGCAAATTATGGACTATAAATCTAGGCCTTTATGATTCAGAGTTCTCTTTGATTTGAACACTTTTATAAAGGGGATAGTTTCAAATGGTTGAGGTCTGTGTTCCTTTTTTCTTCCCAATTTACTCTCCGAGTCTGAGTAAATTTATGGCGCCTCTCTATTACAATTACCTGGCTTGTGTGGCATTCATGTTACCCAGATCACTCTTCTTTCATAACTGAAATACATAAAAATGAAAATAGGGCTCAAGGGGTTTCAGTTGAACCCCCTATACTTGAAGGGAATTATTAAGCACAGAATGTAAAGCCTATCCTGTTCTCAGGGGTCTGATGTGACAGCAAAACAGATTCAAGAAGAATAATGCTCTTCACCTGTAATCTGAAACAACGCAGGGAGCTGATCCATTGAGCTCCATTTGGGAGGAAGACAGAGGTTGGGATCCGGACTAAGGCACCTCAAGCACCTCTGACCCAGGAAGTGAAGTAATGATGAGGTGATACGTAATAATAGGAGGGCAGGGAGTATAAGCTGCATGACTAGGTCCCCAGGGAGAGGTGGACAGAACTCTCCCTTCTTTTGCCAAACATACTAAGAAAAGGTGTATTGGATTATTTGAATGTTAATGTACCCAAGAAGCAAACACAAAAGTAAGGGTGTGGTATGTTTAATTTCTAGGTAGCTGCCAGAAACATTGTTCAGTATAATCACTCTATGACTCGACACAATTAATCTAGTAATTGGGAAATTTTCTTACTTTGTCAGAGAAAAATGATTTTAATAAGGAACCCAACCAGCCCAGTCAAAATTTGCTGTATTTTGAGCGTTCACATCATCCTTGGACTTTTATCTTCATAGGTTTTAGCGAAGTTGTTGAATCACATGGAAATAAGGACATAAACCACAAAACCGTGTGATTATTCATAGAGTTAACCATGTTTTTCTTTTGGTGCAGCTGTTTTAACGGCAAGAACCAAATGATACTTCATGTCATTGAAAAGTAGGGACGACTATACCCCTATTGGAGTAGCTAAAATGGAAAATAGTGACAATACCCAATGCTGGCAAGGGTGCAGAGAAAGTGGGTCTCTCTTACATTCCTGGTGGGAATGTGAAATTGTACAGCCACTCTGGAAAGTAGTTTGAGTTTCTCGAAAATGAAACAGACATGAACAACATGATTCAGCAATCACACTCCTGGGTATTTGTCTCAGAGAAATGAAAACGATATCCACACAACGGCTTATTCATGAATGTTCATAGCAGCTTTATCGGTAACAGTGAAAAACTGCAAACAACCCAGATGTCTCTCCATGTAACAACAGGTAAACAAACTGTGGCATATTCATAGCATGGAATACTACTCAGCAATAAAAGGGAATGAACTGTTAACACACACTACAGCATGTGTAGATCTCAAGGGAATTGTGCTGAGGGAAAAAAGCCAATCTCAAAAGGTCACTTACTGTGTGATTCCATTTATATAATATTCTCAAAATGATAAAATTACAGAGATCGAGAATAGATCAGTGATTGCCAGGCATTAGACAGGAGCGGAGTGGGGGAGGGTGGATATGATTATAAAAGAGTAGTGCAAGGGAGATCTTTTTTAATGATGGAACAGTTCTCTATCATGATTGTGGTGGTGGCTACATGAATGCACACATGTGATTGAAATGCATAGAACTACACACACACACACACACACACACACGTACAGGTAAACCTGGTGAGATCTGAATAAGGTATGTGAATTACAACAATGTTATTTTCCTAGCTTTGATATTGTACTATAGTTAATGTAAGACATCACCATTGGGAGAAATTGGATGAAAAGTACATGGTGCCTCTGATATTTTGGCAACTTTCTGTGAATCTATAGTCCATTCACAATAAAAACTTAAAAAAAATGGAGAATAACGTCAAAATGAGGCTACCATTTGAAAAATTATATGAAAAATTTGAGACCGTATTTTTGGAGATAACAAAGCCAAAGTGACAACTTGTAGATATGTTGTAGCTATAAAACTGGAAATTATTCCCAAACGGATTTCTCTGTATGAACACTCTATTTGTGTGTTTCTGGAAACTGACTCAATGTGTTTATTGACACTTCTTCTATCTGTGAAATGTCTGTTTTTCCTAATGAAAAGTGTTCCAGAAAACCAAGCAATGACATATATGGCTGCACAACTTCAAGATGCGATTCTATTGTTTGCTTTGTACCCTTGCCACATCCACTTTCTGAAGACATGCATCAGTTGATAATAGCCACTGGGGGTCAGACTTCCACATGGCCCTTACCAAACATATGATTTCATACCCAGTGCAACTGCAGGAGCCCAGACCCACAGATTAACAGAACTCAAACCTTCCTTCCTACTTGTAAGCTCACCAAAGCAGACAGAGATATATATGTTCCTAGTAATTACCCAATTCAGAATGCAAACATATCCAGTGATTGTGGAAGAGACACCAGAATAGTTTTATATAAATCTTGGTTAAATACATCACAGTTCATGAGGAATTCAGCAGCAGGCTAGTGTTTTCTCTAAGCTGTGGATGAGATACAACCTTCCTTTCTACGATCTGGACAAGAAGCCCCTGCCCTGGGCCCCTCACTTTAGAAGCCCCGCATGCCCCTGGCCATGCCCCTCACCATAGGACAAGAATCCCAGTTCTTTTCCAAATGGCCGCAGAAATCCTAAATTTCTTCCCAATAGCTAGTTATCACAGAGTGTAATTTGGGGCAACAATGAGCAGAAGATAGTTTGGAAAGAGGCCTTAACAAAGAGGGGAGATTTGCTTCCTAGAGTTATGGACAATGGAGCAAAGTTTAAAAGGGGGACTACTATGAATCACAAAAGATAAAAGAAGACAAATAAACCAAGATCGGAATTGTCTGATTCTAGAAGTGGGTTTGAATTCTTTGAGTTCGAACAACGCGTCACTGACTCTAATTGCCAGGACATGACACAAAAATGACAATAGCTGAGCTTCTGCCTTGCAATGTGATGATGACAGGGGCAGGATCCAAACCTACACCATGCACACTGATCCAGAAAAGGTGTTGGTAATCACTTGCATTGCTAGCACTGCCTCCAGTTGGCTTTTCTCCAGAAGATAGAGGTATATGAGGTCACAAGGGGACCTCCTCTGTTATTGCCTTTACAAAACCAATTACTCAAACCCCCACACACAGAGAGAAGTGATTATATCTTCCTAGGGACTAGGTAAGGAATTCCCAAGTGGGTCGATGTCACAAATCAGGCAGGCATCATTTGGTCTCGGGGCTTCAATGACTATATCCTTTTTTTCTCTTACTATATATATGTGTGTGTGTGTGTGTGTGTGTGTGTGTGTGTGTATTAAGTTTATTTATGTATTCTGAGAGAGAGAGAGAGAGAGACAGGGAGTGAGTGGGGGAGGGGCAGAGAGAGAAGGGGAGAGAGAGAACCTTAAGCAGTCTTTGTGCTGTCAGCTCAGAGCCCGATGCGGGGTTTGAATGCACGAACTGTGATATCATGGCCTGAGCCCAATTGAAGAGCCGGTCACTTAACTGGCTGAGCCACCCAGGTGTGCCTCTCTTATAATATTTTTAAATGATATCTGGACTCTGGGACATACGTGTAACTGAAATAGTTCCAGAGACTGATGCCACCTGTTCTCACACTTTGAGAGTCCAGTTTAGTTTGTTCCATGGGATTTCTAAGATTCCTTAGTGTCTCCTTTGCAAACTTTGATATTCTTGCTTTCCAAGGTGAGCTGTGATGTCATCCCTTAGGACTGAAGATCACTAAGCCAACAATCTAGCCCAGATTAAAAGAATTTTCCTGAGTGGCAAGATGCACATCTTGCATCAAATGGCAATGAATATGGTCGTGCGCTTAGTGAAGCAATAACAATTAAACCTGTCAACTTTAACTGAGGCTGAGAAAACAAAAGACGTTCCAGTTTACAGTGGCCTCATGCCAGGAGACTGCTGAGACCGGAGAAGAATCAGACTGCAGACTGAAGAATGCTATCTTCTAAGAAGAATGTGCTAATGAAAAATTTTCAGGAACAGCAGCCTTCTCAAGTTTTCTTCCAGAATATTAATCAGCCAGGACCTCAAAGTATTCCTGGTCAGTGAGTATTCTCTGGCAGGTGCAGGGGACAGGAACACACAAAATCTCCCCTGAGCCAATTTAGAGGGAATAAAATCTGATGTGATATGCTGGCTGTTAACTTTTTTCAATAACTATAAATTAGCTGGTTATCGATGAAAGATTGAAATATCACCTAGACCTTTGAGGATATAAGTATAGCTTATGAAGGAGGCAGGGGCAAAAAGGAAGAATAATGCTGCCCTGAGAATGAACTTGAGGTTTTCTGGCCTACTGCAAGATTAAATAAATGTTCTTTGCTGTTGGCAAAAAAGTTAATTTTAAGTCTCCACTTCTATGAGTTGGTATCAGTCTCCTCTTAAGTCATTTCTTTTGATCAAAATCCTAGCTCCAAATATTCTTTTGAGGATTCAGGTAAAAGATTATGATTCTCAATAACCCATTTATACAGCAATGTCTCCAAAAGTTCTGACAGCGTAGGCAAGGATGATGGAGTCAAGCTCACATACAGCAGCAAGAGGAAAAAGCCACTTTATCCAAACCTACTGTATCTGAAGCCAAACACTGAGTTATAAGGCTCAATATCTCATGTGTATAGTCCCCCGGATTCAGACAGGTAAACACCTCAGTTTCTGACATAAAGTCTCCTATCCTATGTGAACAGTTGTTCAATATCTTTGAGGGCACCAGAGAGTTGGTGGGTTGTGGCAAAACCATGCAGTAGTGGATCCAAACAGGGACTTTGCTTCCAGAAGGATCTGAGTGCTGTTCACTTAACATCATGCATAGGCTACTCAGATTTCTGATGCTCGGTTCCAAATCTGGAAACGGAAAGACTCACATGTCTTCAGTAGAGTTGTTATGAAAATTGAGGAAAACGTAAGAGCTGCTACGTAGTCGGGGTTCCATGGATGGTAGCTATTATCCCCTGAGCATGTTGAATGAATGCCCTTGAAGAGGGATCAGGCTTGAGCATGAATTCTGGGAAATTATTGTGGGGAAGCCTCACGTCGTGAACTCAATTTGCTGGCTTCACCGTGAGAAGCATTTCCAAAATCTCAGAAGTCCCTGCAATCTTTTTTCTTGATAGTGTTTTCACTGGACTGTCTAAGCCAGGAGTATGAGTTCCCTTTCAAGAAGTGCTGTTTTCTCTTCATGAAATGGTTGGTTGAGAAGCATCAGGAAGCTGGCAACAAGTGGAAGTTGAAACTGAAGTCACTGGAGGTTTCTTTGATGCTAAGGGCTTGCAGTACACTCTTGTCTCCGCTGTGGTTGGTTTTCCTGCTACGTGCCGCTTCCCAGCGTGACTCTTGTCTTCTCTCCCTCTTACCTTCATGGAAACTAATGTGCCCTTGAAATGTTTATGTGCCATTTCTCTTCTGGTTCGAGGTTATGCAGTGTCTGTGGAGAATTAGAGGTAACACTAATTCATCTTTCATTCCTCACTTTTTGTCCTGCAAACTTGATAACTGTTTCCTTCCTAGGAAAGATAAAATTCCAGAGCCTCTCCTCCTGTTGAACTCCATTCTCCTTTCACTTCTGAACAGTGAACCGCCTTGTAATTATTATTCTTCACATGAAACTCTCCTGTTAGACTTCCTGTTCTTTTATTTGTTCTTGTGGATAAGAGGATGAAATGTGAGCTAGAAGATAATATTATAAAGTCCATTTTCATCTGAATGAACAAGGCACCAAAAGAGTTCTAATTAAGGCTTTGGGGTCAGGCTGGGGATCGGGGGAGGAGGATGTGTGTGTGTGTGTGTGTGTGTGTGTGTGTATACATACACAAAGATAGAGGGAGAGGGAGAGAGAGAGAGAGAGAGAGAGAGAGAGAGATCTTTAGTAGGAGGCTACAGGACTCTGGCCTTAATTTTGTCTTGTGTAGAGTATTTGAGTGAACACAGAGAAGATATCAAGTTTTGTGATGAACCAAAATGTGGAGAGATAATTAAGGTAAAAATTGAAAGAAGAAAAAGGAAGATTATTTCAGCATATTAGAGTTGTGGACAAATGCCAAGGGAACAGAAGTTAATGGGAATGAAAATGAACGCAAAACCGTGCGTTTGATATTAAAAAGCAGTTGGTTATAGTATGAGAAAATTAAACAATGTTTTTTTAAAAAACCTGCAATGATGGGGATATGTCAAAGGGACACTGGAGCTAACAGAGAAAGCTCACAATGGCAAAGCTGGACCAATATGAGCAACATGATAAATAAATAGTATTGGATTATAACCCAAATATAAAATAGTACTATATAAACTCAAATATATAATAGTACAAATATAAAATATTTATAAAATAAATATACACAAGTCCACATTTATATAAATAAATGATTGAATAAATCACTCTGAGGGAAGAGAAATCTCCTGTATGGAATTCCAAATATTTAGATACTCTACCCTCATGGTAAAGTATAACTCTTTACTCCTTAAGTATAGGCTGTGCACAGTGCTTCATTCAAGAGTATAGTATGAAAAGGAAGAAATAGAAGGTAACTGTGTAGGAGAAACCTGATCAGCCAGGTAACCAAGTGATAAGTCAATAGTGATATGTCATGTTGATAGTATGTATTCTTGTTTGTTTGTTTATTTAGTCATTCATTCCTTTATTTATTTTGAGAGAGAGAGAGAGAGAGAGAGAGAGAGAGAGAGAGAACAGGAGGGGCAGAGGGAGAGAGAGAGAATCCCAAGCAGACTCTACACTCACCATGGAGTCCAATGTGGGGCTCTATCTCGCCACCACGAGATCATGACCTGAGCCGATATCAAGAAAAGCCTTACCCACTGAGCCACCCAGGCGCCCCAGTACGTATGTATTCTTGATACGTGTGATGCGGATGGCAGTTTACCTCGATGGTCTTTGTCCACAGAACACATAACCCCAGGCTAATCACAAGACCATCTGACAAATCCTTATGGAGGGGCATTCTACAAAACACCTAATCAGAACTCTTTAACACTTTTAAGAGCATCAGAAACAAGGAAGATCTGAGAAACTGTCAGAGCCAGGGGGAGTCTAAGGAGAGACGATAATTAAATGTGATGTAGTATCTTGGATGGGATCCTGCAACAGAAAAAGGACCTTTGGGAAAAATGAAGGAAATTTGAATGAAGCACAAACTTTAGTTAATAACTGCTTAGTTAATACCAGTGTGCCAATATTAATTCATTAGTTGTGACAAGTGTACTGTACTAATATGAGAACTCTTAGTACTGTCATTGCAATTTTTCTGTAAGTCTATACTATTCTAAAATAAAAGGTTTATTTCATAAAAAGTAATGGAAAAGGTGAAGGATCAATTAGATTTTAATTTGTGGCAGAATATGTGAGAAATATTTGGGAATGTTGACCAAGGTAAACTTTAATGGATGACAAAGTAGCAGAATTTTGTCCAAACTACCAGAAACAATAGTCCCATCCTTTTGTGTGTTCTTGGTGAGATGAAAGTCTGGAGTATTATATTTGATTTTGAGAGTTACAGAACTCTACTGTTAAAACATGGTATGCCTAGACAAAGTCAGTAGGAAAGATAAAGTTTTAAACATTATTTCAAAAAAGAAATGTCGGCGCATCTGGGTGGCTCAGTCGGTCGAGCTTCCGACTTTGGCTCAGGTCATGATCTCACGGTCTGTGAGTTCGAGCCCCGCGTCGGGCTCTGTGCTGACAGCTCAGAGCCTGGAGCCTGCTTCGGATTCTGTGTCTCCTTCTCTCTCTGACCCTCCCCCGTTCATGCTCTGTCTCTCTCTGTCTCAAAAATAAATAAACATTTAAAAAAAAAGAAATGTTGTCTTAGTGTGGGATCCCCATGAAAACAGAGCAGAGCCTCAAACCAGGACTTATGAGCAGGTAGGTTTTTGTTTTTTGTTTTTTGTTTTTGTTTTTGTTTTTGTTTTTGTTTTTTGAGAAGTGATTTCATGAAACAGAAACAAGAGATGTAGGAGAATAAGGGAAAGAAAGAATGTTATGAGATGCTTTCTTGCTGTGGGCAACTGGAGCTCACTTCCACTGGACCCTTATGGAGAGCCATGTGGAATGTGCCCATAATTTTCCCTTGAGGGACAAAAGTAAGCATTTATAATGTGCTGGCATCCCCTGTTGGCTAAATGCTGCCCCAGGCACGCTTCCTCCCAGATTGTGCCTGTGGGCTCATGGCTGGTGTCATGGAAGTGCCAGGGTGGGGAACGAGAGCCATGCAGCGCAGACGAGGTAAGGTGCTATCACATTGCCCCTGTGCGCAGCTGGCTACAGCAGCAAGAGATGGAGTAAATGGTGGACTAGCGGGATGTGAGGAGGGCCCTATGCAAAGGAGAATTTCTTTAAATGTTTTTTTTTTTTTTTTTTTTTGAGAGGGCACAAGCAGGGAAGGGGCAGAGAGAGAGGGAGACAGAGGAGCTGAATGAAGCAGGCTCTGCGCCGACAGCAGTGAGCCAAATGTGGGACTTGAACTCACCAACCGTGAGATCATGACTTGAGCTAAAGTAGGTCGCTCAACTTGAGCCACCCAGGTGTCCTATAAGGAGAATTGCCAATGGATGTCTCAAGTACAAGAGGGAGAAGACATTTCACTTTGCACCTTAGGGGCATGGCTAGGACCTTTGATTAAAGTGACAGACACAGATTTTACCTCGATCAACTAGCCCTATCCAGATTGGCAATGGGAGATAGAAAAGGAGGGGGTTAATATACAGAAAAATCAGAGTAAATAGAATACACTGGGTATGATGTTAAAAAAAATCCAAATGCCACAGTTACTGAAATAAATGTGAACATCTAAATTTATCAGTTAAAAGACAGATTAGCATAATGGATTTTTTAAAATCCAGCTATGTGCTATTTACAAAAGTCATACTTACACATTAAGAATTTAAAAATGGAGGGGCGCCTGGATGGCTCAGTTGGTTGAGCGTCCAACTTCAGCTCAGGTCATGATCTTGTGGTTCATGAGTTTGAGCCCTGCGTCGAGTTCTTTGCTGATAGCTCGGACCCTGGAGCCTGCTTTGGATTCTGTGTCTCCCTCTCTCTGCCCCTCCCCCGCTAACACACACACACACACACACACACACACACACACACTCTCTCTCTCTCTCTCTCTCTCTCTCTCTCTCTCCCCCCCTCTCTCCCCTCTCTCTCTCTTTCTCTCTCTCTCAAAACTAAACATTAAAAAAATTTTTTTAAAGAATTTAAAAATGGAACAAGTTATATCAGAAAAACAGTAGAAACTGTAAGGCAATATCAAAAGTTAGAATATCTATTTTTTAATGCTTGTTTATTTATTTCTTTTGAGAGAGAGCATGAGCTGGGGAGGGGCAGAGAGAGGGGGAGAGAGTGAATCCCAAGCAGTCTCTGTGCTGTCATTACAGAGCTCAGTGTAGGACTCAGTCCCACGAACCATGAGATCATGACCTGAGCCAAAATCAGGAGTCAGACACTTCGACTGAGCCAGCCACGCGCCCCAGAATATCTATTAATATGAGCCAAAACACACTTTTAAACAAAAAATACTATTAATTCAGTAAGTATTTAGTTTGACTGTTTAGAACTGAAAAGCCTTAAATAACAGTAGCTTAAAATTGATAAACGTGGGTAACTTTTATGCTCATAAAATGAAAAAAAGTGTCAGAAAATAGGCAGACCTGGGCTGGGATAACAGATTTCAAATTTTACCAACACAAATCAGGTTGAGAGTTGCAATCTCCCCAGAAAGACATACACCCTATGGTCACTTCAGATGTGGGTGTAGAGGACAAGGGAAAACTTTCCAGAGAGGGAAGGCAGACACCAAAGAGAAAATGCCTGGCAAGAAGTAGAATCGGGATCTAATCAAGGAATCTTGTGTACCACAGAGAGTAGGATGCTTTCCCCAGCCCTGTCCAGCAACACTTGTCCAGCCATTGAGCAGTGATGGCTGTGCCTCTTCTATTCATCCATTTTTAGAATGGGAGTTTTTCTAGAGGTCACCCACCCTGTTCCTGATACTTTGCTGTATATTGGGCATATGCATATGAGACATATATTTATCCAGTTAGTTCATAAATCATGAAAACACAAAGTCACATTCAAATCTCAAGGAAAGGACTGTGCACAAACCAAGGATCTTGGGCCTTGACCTTAAAATAGTCAATGAATGGGACTTTGGGTTGCATCCTTTGGAGAGAGGGTGGTTTTCTTTCAAGGATGAAAAGAAGTCCCCCTCTTAGCCTTATTGTCCATTACCCATCTCAAAACTTATATATGCTAATTTTTGTCTGATATTTTTCTTTCTACAAAAACTTCCATTCCTCTGTGTGGGAGAGAGAGTGGACTGTTCCTCCAATGTCTATTGTACCATAGTAATATATATATATTATATATTGAACCATAGTAATATATATATATTATATATATATAATATATATATACACACTATATACACTATATATATTATATATATATTATATATGTTATATAAATAGTGTATATATGTAATACATATATTATAGTGTATATATATATACAGTATATATAGAAAATTCATATATATCCAACCAAAATAAATATTTTGTTTCCCAGCATCCCTTGTAGCTAAAGACATTTGGTTAGGTCCTTACCAGCTGGATACAAACAGAAGCTTGTGCCATTTCCAAGAAGTGCCCTCTTTCTTGATCGCCAGAATGTGGGTATAATTGTTAAAGTTCCAGCAGGTATCTGGGACCTTGAGGAGATCTTAGGGATGGGAGCTAAGTATGGTAGAGATAAAAGATAAAAAGAGGCAGAGTTCTTGTCACTAAGGAATAAGCATATCAGCCCTGGATAACTGCCTATAATTTTTCCCCCAAGGGATAACATATTATTTATTTTTGTGTAACTTAATTTATATCTAGCATCAACATTCTTCTCAGCAGTGGAAAATTCAATTAATTCAATGAAAACTCAGTCAGAATAACACACATATTAGGCTGCTAGAAATTGTCACACAGCTCATTGAAGCTCTGTTTATTTTTTTCAGTCTTTTTTCTATCATCTCAATAGTTTTTATTACCATGTCTTCTTATCCATTAATCTTTTCTTCTGCAGTGTAGTGTCTGCTATTAATTCTATCAACAGAACCTATTTTATCCTAGATATTGTATTTTTCCTTTAGAGAGGTTGTATTTAGGTCTTTTAAACATTTCTCCAGGTATCTACTTAACCTATTCCAGGATTCCACTACTTTCTTGAAGATATAGAACTGTTTTAATGTTCTCAACTAATTCTATCATTTATGTAATAGAATCTGTTTCTATTGATATTCTTCCGCATTATGGGTCATTTTGTTCTGCTTTTTGTATGCCTCTAATTTTTGATTGGATGCCAGACATTGTGAATTTTACACTGTGCTGGATTATGTTTCTATAAATATTTTTTGAGCTTTATTTGAATGTTGTTATTTGAAAGTAGTTGATTCTTTGAGGCTTGCTTTTAATGTTTGGAAGGTGGAACCAGAGAAGCCTATAGTCTAGGGCTAACTCTGCTCCACCACTGAGATATTACCCTTCTGAGTGTTTTACTTAATGCTTCATGCATTCACCGCTATTCCTTTTTTTTTTCTAGTGAGAACACAAACTATTCCTGGTCCTGAATAAGTTCCAGAGATTTTTCCCTCTTCTCCTTTCAGGTGTTTCTTTCTTCCCCTTTGGTAGTTTCCTTACACACATGCACTGGGCAATGTTCAGCAGAAGATCTGAGGGAGATCATCTGCACATCTCCAGAACTTGGCTTCTGTGCACCTCTCTGTGATATTTGGTTCTGTGACTACTCACTGGTTTAGCCTCTCTGGATCCCTGTCTTAACCCCGCCAGACTGGCTCCACCTGGGTTCTCCTCCTGCACCACAGCCTGGAAACTCTATCCAGGCAGTAAACTGAGGTACCTTCTTCATTTCCCTTCTTTCATGGATTATTGTCCTGTGTTGCCTGATGCCAATGTCTGGAAACTATTGTTTCAAATATGTGTCCAAATTTTTAGTTGTTTCAGATAGGATGATAAACCTAGCTCCTTTCACTTCAGTTAGCCAGAAGCAGAAGATTTTATGTTCTTTCTAAATAGAGCACAATAGGCGTAATTCTAATAGTGTAGTTAACCAGTGTAATCCTAACTAAATATGCCCACTAGATTTTAATTATATGTTTATGATTCTAAATAACCATCCAGGAATCAATGCATTCCATGCATTGTAGTTTTCCCGGGTAGAAGAAAATAGCCCATTGTACATTTTTTGTGATGCTATAAGGTTATGTTATATTCAGCCACTGAGGAAACAGATTTTATTTGAGGACTCGTTAACAAAGGATCAGCTTCTCTCCCAGAGCTGTAACTGGGCTCATCAGTAGTAAATAGGTTTAATTAGTGAGCTGGTTCTTAGATGTTGACATTAACTCTCAAAGTCTAGCTACACTCATACACACACATACACACAGTTAAAAACAGAATTATTTCTCCAACTGGATGGAGAACTTTCTGAGCATATAAATAGGGAAAGCATACATATCATCCAGACTTTTGGTCCTACTCTTTGGTTCTAAGTTCCATCTTGATTCTCCCGCAGACCCTACTCAGGATGCTGCTTTTTATGTCTTTTTTTTACATGTCCTATTTTCACATTATTTTTACTCAGTATAGTTCAGACTTCAAAGATGATATAATAAAAGGAGCACTGAAATCAGACAGATCTGAAAAAGTTTGTTTTGTATTTGACTGACAATGTGGTCACTACACATTACCTTATCATCTAGTTTTGTTCATTATTCATCACGTAGTCTTTGTTTATTTCATCTATAAAATGGAATATTACCTACATCACAGAGTTGTTGAAAGAACTAAACAAGATAATTTAATGCATGTAAAAGCATGCACTGAAGTGTTTTACAGAATATGTGTGTTAAATAAATGTTGATGAACTTCCATCTTTTCTACTGAATATTCTTTTTACTATTTCACCTTCTGTGTTTTTAAAGAGAACCGTCCAAAGAAAATAGCCAAAATAAGGATACAAATAAGAATCATCTTGGGGTGCCTGGGTGGCTCAGTCGGTTAAACGTCCAACTTCGGCTCAGGTCACGATCTCGCGGTCCGTGAGTTCGAGCCCCGCGTCGGGCTCTGGGCTGATGGCTCAGAGCCTGGAGCCTGCTTCCGATTCTGTGTCTCCCTCTCTCTCTGCCCCTCCCCCGTTCATGCTCTGTCTCTCTCTGTCTCAAAAATAAATAAAACGTTAAAAAAAATTAAAAAAAAAAGAATCATCTTAGTATTTGAAGGGACTACAAAGTAAGTACTATAAATAACATCCGTATGTTATTTATAAGGATGCTCTAAATGCATTTTAAACACTATCCACCTTTGATGGTGCAATATCACTCAAATGCAAATATCAGATAAAATAATCCATAGAAAATGCCAACTCAGGAAGTAGGAACTGCAGCTTCTGAAATAAGCATGCCAATGCCCAAGAAGTCACTTCAGAAATACTTTTGGCTTTATGAAATTTCTATCCAGGCTTGCATCTAATGCAGGAGGTAATGAAAGGTCATTTGAGTTGTCTGTCAAAGCAGCCAAGAACTTTTATTGCTCTTCTCAGAGTAGAGCCAAGGACTTAATCCTCATCCATAAAATGAACACATTTGATTATATAACTTCCAGCTGTAAAAATTGCACGATTAACTAATTATTCATTATAGAGGTCTGGCCCTTTAAATTGATCTCAGATGAATCAATTTATGTCGATTCAAGCCTGGTGAAACCAAGCCATAAAGAAAAAAGTTTGTCTTGCATTTTATCTTAGCTTTATAAATAGTGCACTACAAAAGTATTAATAATAATAATAATAACAATAATAATTGATGAGGATATTTTATCCTAAAGGTAATTTTGAGGTTTATGGAGTATTCAATAGTTTCCCCTATATAAACTGTGTTTATGAGATGCAGATAGCAGAAAGAAGTAAAAAAAAAAAAAAAAAGAGAGATGGCTCAGAATCTTCTTCCATCATTAGTTAGCACCATCTTCTTTCTGCTGGCAATGACAAATATAATCTTTTTTTTTTTTCCCTCTCATGACAGTCCTTTTTCGTCAAATAAGAACAAATCCCTTATCTTTGGGCTGAATTTTTCCAGCACTGAGCATTTCCATCCAGTATGTTCCACTAAGAGAAGGAGGAAGGAAGAACAGATAGAGAATCTCTCTTCCAACATCCTAACACCACTTTTGGCATTTCCTCAGTGGCATATGTGATGTGGCTTTGTCCAGAATGCCTCCAATAAAAAACTACTCTCAACCTTGGATGTCTGAAAGAAGTAGGAGGAAGACATTAGAGAAAGTGTTTCTCCAGCAGCCATTACTTTTCTTTTTTCTTTGTTCTCTTTTCTTTTCTGTTTTCCTTTCCTTTCCTTTCCTTCCCCTTCCCCTTCCCTTCCCTTCTCTCTTCTCCTCTTCTCTTCTCTTCTCTTCTCTTCTCTTCTCTTCTCTTCTCTTCTCTTTCTCCTTTTCCCCATTACCTTTCTAGAACAAATTAGCAGTGTTGCATTTCTTCTGATTCACTGGTGTTATTTTTTTATAGCACTCGAGGCAAGTTTTAGCACCTGCTATCACTGAAGCCATGCTATACTGAATAGCCACCAGCATAATTATGAATTCTTCGAAGGCAAATGGACACATGAGCCTGACTGAAAATCTGTACTATCCTTTTCTACGGGTAGAGGCTCTCATAGTTTTATCTAAATGTACGAAGACCACCCCATGACAATCAATGTAATTATGGGCACAGAAGGCGATGCAAATTGTATCTATATCACCATGACTGTTTCCTTGTTAACCAACACACTTTTCAATGACACCGAAAGGATCCTGTTGAAAGAAAATTGGATAAGAGAAGTCCGAATGTTTCTCAAATATTTTAAGTGTGTAATTGAATGTGACCACATTAACATTAGAGTCAATCTTTGTATTTAAAACTACTACTTTGTGGAAAATTTTATGACAACAAATTTGCTTGTTGTGATTCACAATCAGTCAGTCAATCAATAGCTTTCATTTTATCTTGAAACAAAGGATTATTGCACAGAACTGGGCAATACTCTAGGGAAGGCCTTTCAGTTCAAACATGTTTCCTCTAGGGACTAAAATGTATGATCACATGAAAGAATGTTAAATGTTCATTTAACAAACATTTATCAAGTAACTGCTACGTGTCAAAACTGTTATTGATTACACTCCAGTGGGGGAAAAAACAGACAAAATCTCTGCCCTTATAATGCTCCCTTGTAGGGTCTAGTGGGAGAGACAGATATTAGATATTTACAAACCCAAATAAAAATACAATTATTAAAAAACAGGCTGCTGTGAAAAAGAACAAGTTTAGTTCTCTATTTGGAGTTGCTTTGGGGAGAGAAGTCATACAAATTCTTCCTGAGAAAGAAACATTTAAATCAAAACCTCAAGGAGGAATAGGAATTAACCAAGAGGAATGTTCAAGGGAAGACATCCAGGCAGAAGAAACGTCAACACCACCAGTAGTGCTCAGAGATTCAAGTTTCACCAACAGAATCAACAACCATCAGGTGTGATAATTGTTGTATTGTGTTTCTAAAAATTGGAAATTTCCCAGATGACATCAGGGAATTGGATCATCCTCGTGTATGGAATCCACAATGAAACACTCCAGTGATTCTCTTGACTGGATAAATTTTGACATTTATAATAGCTAAAAATAAACTCTAGCAAGACTTGTCCATCTAATTTCACAGAAATTAAAGCAGCAGCTTCTATTTAAGATTATATTGTCAGACATAGAAGTCTTGCCAATAGAATTAGAAAACCTAAGGAAATACCCAATATCTATAGATATTTCAGACGTATAAAAGGGCATGCAGACTGATATGTTCTTTAAAAGAGGACTACATTGCCATTCAAAATCAACTTTAAAAATGCTCAAGAAGTCTTATAAAGAATGCAGTTACAGTCCAAATTCTGTGGAGTTACATCTCAAATTTCTGCAAAAGACACAGAGATGTCTAAGCTGTATTATATATAACAATAGAACTATCTATCCCTCAATTAAGTTGAAGAATTTGTAGACTTATCTTTATTAACTTCATTACATTATTTTCTTTTGTTATTAAAAACAAATTTTTAAGTTTATATTTGAGAGAGAGAGTGTGTGTGAGTGGGAGAGGGGCAAAGAGAGACGGAGACAGAATCCTAAGCAGGCTCCAGACTCTGAGCTGTCAGTATGGAGCCCGACGGGGGACTCAGACACATGAGCTGTGAGATCATGACCTGAGCTGAAGTCAGACACTTAACCGACTGAGCCACCCAGGTGCCCCACTTCATTACATTTAAAAAAAAAAACATTTACCTTTTTTAAAATTTAAAAAAATATTTATTAGTTTTTGCAAGAGAGAGATGGAGAGCAAGTGTGGGGGGTGCAGAGAGAGAGAGGGAGACAGAGAATCCCAAGCTGTCAGCCAGATGTGGGCCTCAAACTCACAAAATGTGAGATCATGACCTGAGCTGAAATCAAGAGTCAGACACTTAACTGACTGAGCCACCCAGGTGCTCCTAGAAAAACATTTTCCAAAGGATGTTCCAAAGAACACTAGATTCAAAGTATATTAATAGATGTTACTTTAAAATGCGTAAAATACTAAGTTCATACTGCAAACACTTTTCAGATCTCCTAATATACTAATGTTCACTGAAAATATAAAAAAGGGGATTCAGTATGTAGTATTTCTCAGACACATTTATCTAAGGAATGCTTTCCTACGAATTATCAATGGAAATAGGCATCTTGTGGTACGGTCTTTGGAAATGCCATACTAATGGAAAAGTACAAGTTGAATTAGTGGAGCAAACATAGGGGTTATTTTACATGGAGTTTTACAAAATATTAGTAAACAAAAACTTTCAAGTTTCATTATTCAAATGTAATATTTAAGGGAAAAAAGAATTGATACCATTAAAAACTAATAATGATTATTAATAATATCCTTGCCCCAGCCAAGTACATGCAGACTTAAATGAGGACATATGAGGCCATTACAACATGTCATGATGATCTGTGCTGCACCTACCTTTGATTTATAACAAAATTCACCCTTTGTTAGAAGTGATTACACTAGGCCAATTTATTTTCAGCCATTGTAGTTACATGTCACAAGGTGTAAAAGGGCACATTGGCAGAGATAGTACAACCATATTTATCAGTCTCGAGTGTGTTTTTTCCAATGTTAGTAGACAAGAACATGTCATGTCTGAAGTTTAATATCTACTCTAGAACTATCCACCAGTTGTGAACTATGCCTTCTGAAATCTCCCAAAATTAAGGAAGAAAGCAGTTCCATTTCTAGTTAGAATGTAAAGTTTCTGATGGACCATTTCTCCCATGAAAACATCTAGACAAGACTGGATACTTTGGAAGGCTTCACATGCATACTAGGCAAAAATACTAAATCCAGAGAGGAAAAAGCTCTTTCTAGGTGAGCAGAAATTGGTAGCTATTCACCAGTGTTCTCGTTCCCACAGGGACAAATTGAAGCAACCATATCTGGGTATGAACAGAAAATTTCGCTTGCCAAAGTAGATAGATTCTTGGAGACAGAAGAGAAACCAGCACAGCTTTTAACAGCTGTGCAAAACGGAAATGGCAGATTGAAATCTAGAGAAGTCTCAAACACACAGCCAGTTTTTACCACATGCCTGTTTTCCCCTAGAGGATTTTTGTTGAGTATTGGGAATCAGAGAATGTGGGGGCCGAGCTAGAAAGACAGAGCAAAATCCTGTGCTCTCACAGTGTTTAGAAGTCAAAGTGTTGCTTGAGGGAAGGGTATGGAATAATTTCAAGATAGGTGCCATTCTCTTAAACCAAAAGTAAACTAAAATTAAAGAAAACTGCAGTCTGGTTCTGATTCAGCTAAAATTCTGATTGGCATAACTGATCAACTCCTGAAAAGAAAGAAAATGTATTTTTTTTGAGGGAAAAGAACATCATCTTTAGGACTTAGAATTTTATTATATACATATTTTTTGGCATACAGTAACAACAATAAGAAAATATGAAGCAGGAAAATATGACACGTGCTCAAAAGAATAATTAGCAAGTAGAAGCAGACCCACAAATGACCCAGATTTCAGAATTGGGAGACAAAATCTTAAAAATACTATTACAAATATGTTAAGACATTTAAGATCTCCAAAAAAGAACTAAATATACACTGTAGAACTCAGAACATAATATCCAAAATTAAGAACACACTGGATGGGTATAATAATGGACTAGACTTAGCAGAAGCAAGGATCAGTAAACTGGAAGATAGGATAATAGAAAAATGTAAGTTGAAGTACGCAATGAAAAAAGACTTTAACTACAACAAGAGAGCAAAGCATAAGAGACATACAGGATGCTATCAGAGAGCTTGTGTAGTAGGAATTCTATGTGTAGATATATGTGTATTAGGACTTCTAACAGAAAAGAGGGAAAGTTGTGCAGAAATAAAATTTGAAGAAATAAGTCACGGCTTTTCCAACACTGATTAAAAAATCAAATCACAGATTTATGAAGCTCACTGAATATCAAGTTAATACAGATAAAACCACACAGTATAGTCAAACAGCTGAGAAACAAAGACTAAAAGGAAAATATAAAAGCAGCCAGAAAATAAAGATACATTATCAGGGAAGCAGCAGTAAGATGTTTAGTTGACTTCTTAATAGAAACGGAGAAGCCAGAAGACAATGGGACAACAAAGGAGTGGAATAATTCTACATGGCAAAAATATTTTTCCCAAATGAAGGGAAAATACAAGTATTGTCACAACAATTAAGAATAATTAGTAGTTACTTAGTATTTGCTGGTAAATGAGGGAATTAAATGAATTTTTATGGTTTCTTCGTGAAGACAAATTATGTATTTGGGATGGACTTTATGATTGGTAATTAGGACTATTACATTGCAAAAAATACATTTTTAAAGTTTGGAGATACTTTTACAATATAAATTTGATCACAGTCAAACCTTTCAAAAAAGGACAAGAATTGGAAAAGAAATAAAAGAAAAATAGCCAACATTTGCAAAGTTATGTAGAATTGACGTCATACAATGTAAGAGGAGGTATAAATTGGTACTTTTTTGAAAGGTAATTAACTTGAATTTCGATATGCTTCAAGAAATATTTCCCCCTCATGGATATATCTTAAAATAATTAAGAACATTCACAAATGCTCACGTACAAACTGGCTTGGCACAGTGTTGTTTGGAAAAGAACACTGGGGGAAAAGCAAACATGTCTGTTTGTCTCCTTTTAAAATTTTTTGCCCAGTGACCTATTAAGAAACATGCACTTACCCTCTTATAGGAAAGAACAAAATCACTACAAGATTGGGAAAGGTTTCTTTTCTTTTTTTTTTTTTTTTTTTTACACTGGATATAGTGCCATTATGAAAAATTAGGTTTCCATTAAAAGGAAGAGGAGGAAAAATGCTGTTGGGTAGCTGCATGCCGGTTTCTGTCCCATCGGTCAGAGGAAACCGTTTTTGTGAGGATTTGAGTTGTGCTATGAAAATAGCACTTGGAGATCTTGAGTACCAAGATAAGGTTCTTGGATTTTATTCTCAAGGTCTAATCGAACCAGTGAAGGGTTTTATGCAAGGGGCTAATATGATGCATCTGTTACTTGGCGGAGATTAATTTGGTAGTGAGAGGAATAATTTGGAAGAGGAAGAGGGTGGAGATGGGAAAAGCAGCCCAGAATGTGGACACATAACCTGTCTTGGCATCAGGATATACTTCCTGAGTTCAAAGTGTGGCAGGAGAACATGGGAAAAGTGGACGGGGATGAGGAGGACTGATCAATTGGCCACAAAATACATATTTCATGGTAAGCTACTAGAATTCATTCTTTTCATTGCATAGTTTCAGTCTCCAGATGTATTCCTGTACAATTTAAACGCTTCTATAATCTCAAACACACAACTGTCATGTTCAGCAACAGTCAATATCATTGTGTGTCTACAGAATGACTAGATGTTCAGACCTTTAAAAAATATAGAAAATCAAAACCTGTAGAAATACGCAAAAATAAAAAAATGCCTTGATGCCTCTAATGTCTCAACTTCTATACTTGGCATTCTAATTTTATTTTAGATTCTACTGCACACAAAAAAGTTAATAAACCACATATTTGTAACTTTGAGACCAAGTTTAATGTGATGTTTGGAGAAGTTGCTAGATTGCTAGATAGCAGAAGTTTCACTGTGACTTTAGTCAGTTGAGACTATCTGACACTGATTTGATTTGATTTCTTAAAAGAGCATGTTGAAATCCATGACAGTCATGTTATTTAGGGAGAATTTAATACCACAAAGAACTAAGAAAATCTGGGTCTGTGGAAATTCTTCACTTGACCTCTACTAACCTACCACCCACCCCAAAGTAATACTCCACTAATTTTTTTTCTCTTAAATTGTGACAGCGGATACCAGGATAATGTAGTCTATGGTTCAAACACAGCTATAGAACACAAAAATCAGTCAGGCACTACGATTATTGCAGTTTTTAGCCTATTTGCTAACATTTTCCTTCTGTTGCCTGTTGGTTTTTTCTTCTTTCACTGGCCCTCACTCGATTTTGAGAGAGCCTGCATTTTACCCTTTTCTTTCAAGCTTACGAGCAAGGGGAGGATCCATTTTGAAGTTCCAGAGAAGAGTACCCTACCCAATGGATGTGACAGTGTATTTGCTGAAAATATAAGGCATGCTTAAAAATGATTAATACCTGTTTTTATCAGGCTTCCTGAACTCCTAACTTCACACCTTTAATACCAACTAGTGAGCCAGTAAAAGTGATGTGAAAGGATGAGAAAATAGATAATTTCCTTAGAGAGAATAATCCTTTTGCTAATAATTGAATTCTCTCTACCATACATGTCTTTCTTAGCATGTCCAGAATTAATGTCGCTTCGTGACATTTTAACTACGTGATAATCTCCACATCATGAGAATCTCCTTAGACTTTAAATCAACCCTTAACAATTAACAAGGCTTTACTGAGTACTTACCATGTGCCTCCCACTGTGCCGAGCACTGTTAGGACACAACGATGTATAAGACATTTCCCTTCAATTAGAGGAGAGTATGGCCTACTTAGGGAGACTGATAAGATGACTGTTGAAAAATAATTAGAGGACATTTTCAGATGATTTATATGTGTTAAAGAAGAATAATGGCAATCACTACCACTCACTGGGTGCTTGCTGTATGCCAGGCTCCCACTTGGTCTCTTTAACATATTGTCTGGGCCTCTAGTTTCAAGGGCTGTAGGAACTGAGGGAGGGAGAGGGGAGTATCGACAAGAATGGTCTGAAAAGAAGGTGAGGGAGGCTGAGCTGACTTAAGAGAAAGGCTTAGGGGTGCTGGGTGGCTCAGTTGGTTGAGCGTCCGACTTCAGCTCAGGTCATGATCTTGCGGTTCGTGAGTTCAAGGGCTGCATTAGACTCTGTGCTGACAGCTCAGAGCCTGGAGCCTGCTTCGGATTCTGTGTCTCCCTCTCCCTCCCCCTTCCCTGCTCATGCTCTGTCTCTCAAAAAATTAAGAGAAAGGCTTGGATCTAGAAAGGCACAGAAGACGCGGAAGGCAGTCTTGACAGGGAGGGCATCACCGTCACAGTATGGTTCCTGGGATTGTGCAGGGAGTTTCTTGCAGAGCCTGGGGCTTCAGAGTGGTAAGGAGTAGGGATTGCAAACTACCCCCAAATGTTCAGTCCTCTCTATCCATGCCCTTTGCCATGTGATTTGTAGTTCATCTCATCAAGAGACAGACTCTACTTACTATACCTTGAATAGAGGTTTACCTTGTGACTTGCTCTGTGACTTGCTCGCTCTTTCTGGGATCCCTGCCTGTTGCTATGGGAACGAGTCTGTGCTAGCCCTATGGATCATGAGAGACTGTGTGGAGCAGAGCTGAATCAGCCAAGCCTCAGTCATCCTGCACCGGCCAGCCCCACGCTGGCTGCAGGTTCAGGAGCGAGCGCAACCATAATGGCAATGATAGCTATCAGTTATGAATAAAAAGCAATCGAACAGTGAGTAAGACCTGTTTACCAAGGGGTTAGTTACAAAGGAAAAGAAAATCCCCTTTGACGTATGTTTTCTACTGGCCTGCAGAGCACCAAACTCCCATTTATTTTTTCTTGCGTCACTGCTTTGTCCTTTCCTTCTCAGTTTCCTTTGCTGGTTCTTCCTCCTGATGATGGAGTGCCCAGAGTTAGTCCTCAGGCCTTCCCTCCAGTAGCTTATTAATTTCCCCAATCCACTTGGTTTTCAGTTCCAGGTAGGTGCTGCCAACTCCAAATGCTATGTCTTTAGCCGAGATCTCTCTCCCAAAGTCCTATCCACTGCCTACTCATCACTTCCACTCAGAAGTCTAGGAAGCATCCTGGAGTCAGGATATCCAAAGCTGAGTTCCTGACCTCCCCTCCCATCCCTAGTCCGCCCAACCCTTTCCCATATCAGTTTGTCAAGAACGTGCTTCTTCTACCCTTGACCCTCTACAGTCTGTTCTCAATTCAGCAGACTGACTGTTTTTCTTTATTTTTTAAAATTATTTTTAAATTTATTTATTAATTTGGAGGGGGGCAGAGAGAGGGGGAGAGAGAGAGAATCCCAAGCAAGCTCCACACTGTCAGCATAGATCCCAACGTAGGGCTTGAACCTACAAACTGTGAGATCATGACCTGAGCCAAGATCAAGAGTCAGATGCTTAACTAACTGAGCCACCCAGCTGCCCTCAGACTGATTGTTTTAGGAAATGATCATGTCATTTTTTTTTGTTCAAAACCCTGCAATGGCTTCCCGTTTTACTCAGAGTGAAACCAACATGCTTGCTCGGATGATCTGGCCTCTGTGACCACCCTGCCCTGTTTCTCCACTCCAGCTATCTGTCCTCCTTTTCTTTTTTTTCTTTAATGTTTATTTTTTATTTTTGAGAGAGAGAAACAGAGTGCAAATGGGGGGTGGGGACAGAGAGAGAGGGAGACACAGAATCCGAAGCAGGCTCTAGGCTCTGAGCTGTCAGCTCAGAGCCTGATGCAGGGCTCGAACTCACAAACCGAGAGATCATGACCTGAGTGGAAGTGGGATGCTTAACCGACTGAGCCACCCAAGCACCCCTGTCCTCCTTTTCACTCATACTTGCTAAAGCTGTCCCTTCCACTCAGAATTTTCTTCCTGAAGCACAGGCTTCTACTCTAGGACTGTAAAAACGGTCTCTTCACTTGACGACACTTTCTGTATATTTCTACATGATTAACATCCTCCCCGCCACCCCGTCCCCTGCATTCCAGTCTTTACTCATATGAGGCACAGTAAGATGTAGCTAGAATGACAACTCCGTAAGTACAGGGACAGTTTTGGTCACTGAGGTTTTCCCAGTTCCAGTGCTTGTCCAACTGGCCTTCAACAAATATCAGTTAAATAGATGAATGCATGAAGATGTGATAAATATCCATGTTTGGGAAAAAAGGGGGAAAATCCAATCACCACAGATATATTAGGGCTCAAATCCTGTCTCTTCCACTTGGCGGCATGATATTTTGGATAAGTTGTTTAATGCCTCCGTGGTTCATTTTTTCCTCTATAAAATGGGGATAAATGACTACCTACATCACAGGGCTGTTATGAGGGCTCAAAGAGTGAATTTATATAAAATAATTAGAGTAATGCCCAGCACATTATAAATATTAAGCAAGCAGTGCATTTTATTATTATCAGTACTGATCTCCTGGATTTGGTGTAAGGATTGGATGAAATACTCTGTGTAAAGTTCTTAACACAGTAATGCTCAATTGCTATTAATTTAATCGATGATGTAATTTCTGTGTTTTCAGGACAATTGTTTCTCCTCCCCAGAAAGTTGTTGAAAATAGCATTCCACTTTTAGGGTACAGTGTGTTTTTAAAATAGCCTTTCCTTTGCAGAAATCCTCAATATTCCCCACCTCCATACTATTTATTGATGTAGATAAGGTCTCCTTCCCAGGAACTTTCCTGGTTAATGGGTGTTGGACACTTTTCTTCTTGTACCATCCCATGAATATCAGATTTCTAACTAGCCACCATTTATTTCTCTCCTGATGGGGTAGTGAGTGTTTAACTGTAGAAGTTAACACCGACCAGTAAAGATCTCATGCTTAATAAGTCTTTTAAAAAGAGATTGGTAGAGGGGCGCCTGGGTAGCTCAGTTGGTTAAGCATCCATCTTCTGCTCAGGTCATGATCTTGTGGTCTGTGAGTTCAAGCCTCACGTGGTGCTCTGTGCTGATAGCTCAGAGCCTGGAGCCTGCTTTGGTTTCTTTGTGTGTGTCTCTCTCTGCCCCTCCTCTGCTCATGCTCTGTCTCTCTCTCAAAAATAAAACATTGTAAAAAAAATTTTTTTAAAGAGATTGGTAGTATTTTTTCATTATGGACGACTAGTCTTTTAAACCCTGGAAATTAGCTTAAATTGATAAAGGCATAACAATTGGCATTTTCTTAATGACTTTTACTTATACTGTTTAGTAAGCACAGTGGTTTACAACATATATTTGCTATCAGATTTTCTCATGAGAGAGAAGGAAGGACCTTATTATGCTGCTAACATTCATTATTTCAGACATTATGCTGAGAGAGAGCAGAGAAGGCATTTGGGGGGAATTGCTTTTCTATAGGTCATTGGATCATCTAATTATTGTTCTTTGTTTCATTGATCAGTATGGACTCTATCTTTGCAGATATGAATGATTACTAAATTCAGTGAAAATAAGATTAAAAGCCTCACCAAGAACTAGAAGGATGATAATAGAAGATCTCATTTGGCTGCTCCTGGGAAGTTTCCCACTAACTGACTTGTCGGCTCTTTCACCCATGCCCCTCCCCAAATCTCCTGTATATTCTTTCTTCCCGGAAGAGCTGAGTCTATGATCTTTCAATTCCAGAAAATGATTTGTTATGCTAGCCTGATATTTACTACCGATGCTTGATATTTAAGACACTCATTTCCCCAGTCCCCTCATCAGCGTGGACAGTGCTGATAACCCTTCTAGAGGGTCCATGTCACCATGCACTGAACTGAGTTCACCAAAAGGATCCCGATTTTTAAGTCAAAGTGAATGCTAGAAATCCATTATGTGGCTACAAGTACCTGTTTGTTGAGAGTGTCATTATGTGAACACACTAGAATTCACAGAATTTTGCTGCTGAAGGGACTTTGAGCGTTCCCCTTTCTGTTATCTCTCACACCTTTGCTAATGTCTATATTGAAATTACCACTTCAACCAGATAGGAATGTGTGTTTTGGGGGTGGGGTGGGGTATGGAATATCCCAAGAAAAAAAAGGCTAACCTCTTCATATATATGACAATGGATTTGGAGATTCTTGAATCTTCCAAAGGTTAGTATATAAATGTAGACTTTAACCTTCTTTTTTCCGGGAGTAAAAATCCAATTCTGTTAAAAACAGGTACATAAGCCACTGTGTGGTGAAAAGAGCCCTGAGCTAATCAGAAGACACAGGTTAATGGTTCTGGGTTTTTTTCATTTAACCAGGTATGTAACCCAAGGCAAGTCACTATATGTCCCCAGGATTCAGGGTAGGATAACATCAACTAGGATAGTTGAGACTCCTCAATTTAAAACTTTTAACACTATAATTTTTCTATAGTACTTGGACTTTTTGGTTCATGAACTTCTTCCAATGGCCACTGTAGGCAACCTACTTACCTCTGCAAGAAAAGATTTTGGGAAAATTCTTGCTAGACAGATAATCAATACTGAAATAGAAGTTTAATATGTGGATATCAGGCTGTTGAACTTAAGTTTAGATTAGCCAGCATTATATTCATTCAAATGAAATACTCAGATTTTTTTTTTATGCATTCAGCTTTTAGTAGAAAGATGAAATATGCCAAGACAATTCAAATCAATGTGCCTTTCCTGAAATAACCATGGTTTGGAGTCCGTGCACATCACGCTGGAGATAGCCTGCCTTCTACTGCCTCTTTCTCTCATCCTTTCTGTACAATGATCATAAAGGTTCAGACTCATGACCTCACATTACTGCAAGAGGCTCATACACCAAAAAAGTAAATTAAATAAAGTATGCGGAAAATACTCCATTTATTAAGAAAGGAAAGTCATTCAATATCTTAACAAACACATTCAAAGGAATGTTTTTAAGGGGAAAAAGGGTTATTTGGCAAAGCAATAAACCCATAAATATTTACTGCACATGAATTTTTTCTAGGTATGTCAAGGCATTTAGAAGTTGGAAATGTGGCCTTATTCTCAAAATACTTTTTAGAATTTTTTTAATGTTTATTTATTTTTTAGAAAGAGACAGAGAGACAGAGTGCAAGAGGGGTAGTAGCAAAGGGAGAGGGAGACACAGAAACTGAAGCAGGTTCCAGGCTCCAAGCTACTAGCACAGAGCCTGATGCGGGGCTCAAACCCATGAACCGTGGGATCACGGCCTGAACTAAAATCAGACGCTTAACCGACTGAGCTACCCAGGCACCACCCCCCCCCCAAATGTTTTTTTAAAACAGTGTGAGAGTAGGAAACACTAATTAATAGTAATTAGTAATGAGTAAAAATAGTAATGTTTATGGTTGCTGTGTTGAATTGATGACCATCATCTGTCCTAAATTACTTCTAGGTTGCTTTTCTGTGCCACAGAGCATACAAGGTTAGAAACTACATTTTTAAGACCCTTTTCAAACCAGAGTGCTGGATGCAAATTAGATTCCCTCAATGAGAGGAATTACATGAGATTTGGAAGGCAGAATTTCAATAGCAGTCTTCAGATTGCTGCTACATTTCTTTTGGTTAGAAGCCAGTTGGTGGACATGGGTTTTTCTGTAGCCACCTTGCAGTGTCCAGTCACTAATTTTGTGGGCATGGAAAGACAGCTAAGGAGGTGATAGCAATGTCTGCCAAAGACCTGAATTCCAGCTCTGCAGATAGGTATTGTGCCTCGTAATTCCCCTGGGGGGGCCTGTGTTGTGAATGTGTTAGCGATTTTTCCTCTGATGGGCCAGTGAGGAGTTGTTGTTAGAGGTGCTCCTAGATGCTTAGCCTAAAGCCCATGCTGCTCATCCTTGGAACAATTCTGTGAGCACCAAATCTCTGCTTCTAAACCCTTTTCTACTTAAAAGAGCTAGAGTGGCAAGATTATACGGTAGGGTTTGATGGACAAGGCTGAACCCTGAAGGGTAGGTTGGTGAACATCAGATAATTCTCTGAAAAGTTTGGGTAAGATTTAAGTGTAGATTCACACTTGCACATTAAATATGCAATAATGATTTGAATTTTGCATCAGCCTGAAGATTATAAGACCGTGGAAGATCCTGAGAGCCACTGCTTTTAGACTCTTTGTTTTACTAACTTTAATTTAAACAGATTCTTAATTTTCCAGGCTCCAATGCATGAAATGATCCCCCAAAGAGCAGTTTCTGTTGGTTTAGCCCCAGACCTTTACAGTAAATTAAGAGTGATCAAAAATGTTTTCCAGATAGTTTATGGATAATGCTAGGCCAGCAAAATCCAGCAAATTAGCCTTAAGGATAAAAATTCTCCTGACCTCTTGCACCAAAGTATTATAAGGACTGTAGTTTGGTTTTGTGGCTTTAAGGCTGCAAATCACAAAAGGTCAAATTCGGAAGCTGTGCTGGGGGTATTCTAGGAATGCCGTTTACGTTGACGGAAACCTCAGTCATGTTGGGAAACTCCAGTGTGATACTTTCATCTTCTTCTCCTGGACTCCTGGAAAATTTCCTTGTTCCATGAGGTTAACCACTCCAAAACAACCTGGTCTTTTACTGGCCTAGTTTCTTAGTGATGGAAAGCCTGTGTCCTTGGCCTCTTCTCCATGAGGGATCAAGTGACAAGCATTCCTTCTTTCTGTTCTTCCCAGTGGCCAACCTCCCCTGGCCTGATCTCTCTGGCATGGTTTCCCACTTGACATGAAGCCACAAAGGACAGTATCTTCGTTATCTGCTTCTGAGAGCAGGGTTTATGGGGTAGCTCTGCCTCTAAACCTCAGGCCATTTACACAGCAGTGACCACAGAGCACATCAGATTAACTAAGATCAGGACAGGCCTAAAATGTCTCTCCATTTACTTGGGCCTTGACAGTGGGTTGAGGTACAGGAAGTAGTTTCCTCCAGGAATTGCCAAAGAATCAACAGATCTTCCCTGTTCAGTCTTTTTAGAAAACCCAACAAGTGTCCATCCTTTGTCATTTATAATAGAATCATTAAGTCTCAATTAATGGAACTATTAGGAGATTTTAAATGGAATGTTAAGGCAAAGGAGACAGAATGTAGTAGTGGCTAACCCTGTGAAATTGTTAACATGAGTCCTCACATTCCAGGCTGGTCACTCCAGGGGCTTCCAACCCTAAGTGGAAACGGAGTGTGATAAGTAGATGATGGAGAGTCCATTCTCTTTTTTCCGAAACTAACTTTAGGGTACCTTTTTACAAACCATGAAAGAATCACATTACTAGCATCAGAAGACACTCCAGAGGATGGTAGTTTGCAACCTAAACTAGATGTTTTTACTCTACTGATTGGAAGGGTCGTTGAATCCTACTGTGCCAAGGGGACTTCTTCCTGCCCTTCCAAATATTCTACTTTTTTCAACTTCTCACTCCTTCCTACCTGGTAGAATCAATGCATGACTGTGAGTAAAGGATCAGACCTTGAACCTTCTCTGAACGTTTACCACGTCTTTGTGGTAGAAAAAAGTGGTTGGTCTCGTGCATAGGTGGCTTTTAAGATTGACAGAGAAAGGAACGAGAAGGCTCAATGCTTTGACATATGACCCTACCCATGGGTGTATTAGATCTTCTTAGAAAAAGTCATTCCTTTAACATATAACTTGTCTCCACATTAAATACAAGTTGACTCCCAGATACTGAATGGTTTGTGTTGTTATCATTTCAACCCTGGCATGAATCCAAAATACAATTTTAGGATTTGTTCAGGCTTACAAGAGAGCATAAGGCACTAGATGCTTACAGATTGAGAGATTGAAGGATGGTAGGTAGGCATATGCATGTTGGAGAGGCTGGGCTCCTTAAAACACAAAGAAACAAGAAACTTTCTAAGTTTGTGGAACTTAGATTGGGTCACTTAGCAATATTGTTAGTGTTTATTTGCTTTGTCTTGTTTTCTGATGACCTATAAAAGGAATCTCCAATTATTGAAAAATAACCCGTTCTCTAATCTCTCCAGAAATTCGAGGAACGTTCTTTTTGTTCCTCGTTGCTAGAGGAGAATGGAGGAGAACATTCTTTTTGTTCCTCCTTGCTGGAGATCAACCTTCAGTGAATGAAATTTCTCCTATTTCCTAATGATGAGGAGAGTGAAAGTCTCAATAGGAAGCGAAAAATGCAAGTTTAAAAAATGGAAGAGAGGAAAAAGAACGAAGAGCATCTTAAAGATGAATACATACAGTGAGGCCACATCGCTAAATAAAGAAAAAGAAAAGGATTTTGAGCTATATAGTCTTTCCTAAACTAAAAAATGTATGGCAACAAACTTGTTTTTTAAGAGTTAAATTATTTTAAAGATTTTTCCTACAATATTTGCTCTAGTAAACTTATTATAAATGACAAACAGTATGTGTTTGTTGCTCAGTCATTTACAAGTTTTTCCCTATTACTTCGAAGATTTTTATGTGAGAAGAAATTTAGAGTTCTAAAGCTAATTGGATTTGGCAGAGAGAAGGTTATCATATTGGAAATATTAAAGGTAATGCTAATTTTCATGTGGAGTATGGGGATTTACCGAGGTGAAATGTAAACACCAGGAAATCCCAGAGATCACAGCTTGCAGGGCAGAAACATTTCATGTTTGTTAAATTAAGAAATGGCATTTGACATTGAGTTTTTCCTCCTTAGCTCACAAGCTGCTGACTTAAGTCTGTACTAATTGAGGGTTTTGTTTGGCTCAAAATTATAGACTCTTAAACAAAAGGCACAAATGTCCATATATTACACGCCATTCCTAATTATAAAATACAAATGACAGTACCAAATTGGCTCCATTTTCCAGTCCAGATACCACATGTGGTAAGTTCAATAAAGACAAAATGTATCGAATGTACTAGAAATATAAAACTGTCATTCATCCAATATGCTTCATACATTTCATCTTTGAATTTCTTATCATACGTTTACACGATCTGAAATGAAGCCAATTTCATATTTATTCCATTTGACTAGAATGTGACCCTTTCTGAACCTGGAAGACCTCTGGGATTTTGTGACATTGAAAATTGTAGCATTGGCAGAAACATTTTATTCTTTTACTACAGCTCCTTCCTGGAGAGGTTATTAAACTCAGTGAGCATGCCTCTGTTAGATCTTATGGACTAGGAGATCAGACGCAGTCCTCTGCTCTTTGGAGTAAAGCATGAAAGGTGACTTTTAGCTCCCTTCTGAAGGAGGGTTCAGTCACCTACACACAGCACCAGACCTCCCAACCCCTCCTTGACTGGTATCAGCAATTCTCTGCTCTTGTGTTGTTATAATGGACTATGAAGACATAAGGAGAGACTATCAGAATCAATCGGAGGACGACTTATTTTCAGAATGCCATGTCCCGATCTGTTCTGTGTTATATGGGCTAAAATAAAAATGGGAAAGGATTTCACTGACGGTTATTCATGTATGGATCTATACCTTATCCTTCTCTAGAAAAATATTAAGTTTCCTTCAAGAATACAGTGGAAGAGGGGCACCTGAGTGGCTCATACCGTTAAGCTTCTGACTTCAGCTCAGGTCATGATCTCACAGTTTGTGAGTTCAGGTCCAGTGTCGGGCTCTGTGCTGACAGCTCAGAGCCTGGAGCCTGCTTCGGATTCTGTGTCTCCCTCTCTGTCTGCCCCTCCCCCGTTCATGTGCTGTCTTACTCTGTCTGTCAAAAATAAGTAAACATTAAAAAAAATTAAAGAATACAACAGAAGAGAAAATACACGAAGACAGAACTAACTGGCATTTAAGTGTTTCTTTCTTTGTTTGAAAAGGCGTACATCAAGAAGTCAAAGTTCTGGAGTGGTCATCAAGTTTCTCTGTTTTTAGAGGAGAAATTCATCACTTTATCATTTCCTTCCACCTGATACCTTCTCTAGTTGAGGCCTGTCTTCAGAAATCAGTAATGCTGAATTTCTCTTCCTGACATGGCTCTGTAGCTCTCTCCTCTCAGTCCTGTCAAGGATGTAAGTCCTAGGTTCTGAGAGTAAGGACAGGTATTTGAAAACCTCTAGTCCAGTTTCCTCGTTGTACCCACATGAGGAAACCTAGGCTTAAGAATGTTCAAGGGCATCTGGGTGGTTCAGTTGGTTAAGCATGTGACCCTTGATTTGGGCTCAGGTCATGATCTCACGGTTTGTGAGATTGAGCCCCAGGTTGGGCTTCACGGTGAGCATGGAGACTGCTTTGGATTCTCTTTTGCGCTCTCTGCCCTCCTCGCCACTCGTTCTCTCTCTCTTTCAAAATAAGTAAGTAAACATTAAGAAAAAAGAATGTTCAAATGACTAGTCCAAGTTTACTCAGCCACCTAGTAACAAAGACAAAACCAGATATCACAGAACCTCTTTCCAATGTTCCCTGCATTTCTACCTACCCTATGTTATTTCTTTTGGTTCTCTAAATTTTCTGCATATTCAGTTTATTCCTTTTAGAGATCTGTAAGCATGAAGGGATATTTTCATAAGTCATGAATCCCAGTAGATTCAACTCAAGCTTTATGTTTAACATGATCTCAGTGTTCTCAAGGACCTCATTCAGTTCAGTAGTTTGTTTGTTTTGTTTGCTTATATCATCTTTGATTATTAGACATCTGTCCTCTGCTTGCATTATTACAATGTCAGAGAATGCTTGAATTTCTGAGATAGGCCACCCGATTACCAAGCGGTACTACTTCTGTAAATAACTCTGTATTATTTTGAGCAAATATGCAACCTATAATTTCCATCAACTGGCCAAGGTTTTTTTCCCAATAAAAAGAAAATGGTGCACTTCCCTACCATCACAATAGAAGAGCAGATCTTTTCCCCTGAGTCTTGAATCTTTGAAATTTAATAAGGCACTTCCATCCCAGAGAGCATTCCAAAAGAAATCCCAAACCTAAGACATCTCTTCTGTTCCTTTGAGATTGACAGTTGCCATGGGAATGGGGAGGGGGGGTGCTGTCCTCAGGCACTCCATGATTTCATCCCAGTACAGCTCCTGCTGGGACACAAGTGCCTGCTAAGATTTTTATAGAGGTCGATCAGCTGGGCCTAACAGAGGAAGTGCTAGGTCCCTTCGCACCAGAGCAAGGGAACATGATTTATTTAGTGCTTATTGAGTGGCTCTAACATCCCTGCCTTGCCTCCCTCCCAGAAAAACGCAGAAATTCTGATTTTATTATAACTCCAGTCACCGGATTTCAGTCAGAACTCTTGGATGGATTTCAATAGTTTATAATTAAAAGAAGAGAGCAGTCCAATAAACCCTTGGCTGGTCAAGTACCCATCGGTCCAAGTGGATGCATCTAAAGTGCAGGTCATACTCCAAATGTTACGATTTTGATTTTTCTGTGCTGTAAACATGAGAAAGCTGCTCAAACTGGCTTCAACAGGATCTTCAGAGTGACTCATCCAGTGTTGGGAATTTCAGCTGAGAATACAGTTAGTGCAGTAAGCTATTTTGCAAACTAATGAGAAACCTGACTCTGTCTTTAGAGGGAGACACCACCCAGAAGACAACTCAGCCATATTGTATACAAAGGGGAGACTGACAGCCTGAAACAGGCAGCCAGGAGCCACCTAATGCGAAATCCAAGGCTGGATTTTGTATTGACCTTGGAGTGGGGCAGGGAAGAACATTCCTTATAGTGAAAGCTCCATCTCCAGAGACTCTGGGCCACTCTAGGGAAGACTCAGACCCATCCATCATCGTTATTTTGTCAGGAAATAGGAAAATTGAACCTATGTTAGTTAAGTCCTTAAATAGGCTTAGCAATACCTTTGCCAGTTTATAGGCAGAACATTAGCTTGCATCATCAAAGTCAATATTTTGCCTAGGTATGTTTGATTATATGGATGTGGTCAAGCAATAGACCATTTCAGAGTTTCTTGGGTGGCTCAGTCGGTTAAATGTCCAACTTCAGCTCAGGTCATGATCTCACAGTTCACGGGTTCAAGCCCTATGCCGGACTCTGTGCTGATAGCTCAGAGCCTGGAGCCTGCTTTGGATTCTGTGTCTCCTTCTCTCTCTGGCCGTCCTGTTCATGCTCTGTCTCTCTCTGTCAAAAATAAATAAATGTTAGAAAAAAGAAAGAAAGAAATAGACCATTTCTAAGACACTTCTCAAATACATTCTTACATAAGAAAGCATCATCTTCCAGAGGGACAGTGCTTGGTAGCTCTAGTTAATTCCCTGGAAATTTCAGAGTGCCCAGTCAATAGTCATTATTCTTAAGTAATAGGGAAATTTGTCATTGTAGAAATTTGTCATTGTCAGAAATTTCCTGAAAACCAGTATATTACCAGCCAGTCCCTTACCATTAGGCTGCTGCAGGATGTCTGTGATGTGCATATCATATTATGAGTAAGGCTTTTTAAAGTTTATTAGGAATCATTTAAGATATAAAGAAAGATATATAATACAATGAACAAAAATACACTGAATTCTTAGTCTGTTATCCAATATAAGAAATAAAAAATGATGCATAAAATTAAAGTCTGTCTGTATTACCCCCAGTCTTATCTCCCCAGGCCTCTGAAAGTATCTCTGTCCTAAATTACATGCTTTTTATCCTCAAGCATTTCTTTGAGTAAAATTAGTATATACTATTAACTTGAATGTTTATAAACTTCATATAAATGATTTTTTGCTCATATTTTTCTGTAATTTGCTTTTTCCACTCAACATCATATATAAAGATTCCTGCACATTGATAGATATAGTTTCAGTCCATTAGTTTTCATTTGTGATTAGTATTTCATTTATTCTTCCATTCTTTTATCAACAGATATGTTGGTGGATTTCATCTTTGTTAAAGAATGTATACTTTCAACTTTATAAGACATTGTCAAATTGTTCATGATGGTGTTTATACTAATATATTCTCATATATACTCATACTCATATATTATACAATACATACTAATATACACTCATATATGCATTCCAGTTTCCATCATTTCATATCTTTACTAACATCTGCTATTTGTCAACCTATTAAAGATATTGCCAGTCTGTTATTTCATTATGGTTTTAATACCCGCTTCTCTGATTTCAGGTGAGGGAGGTTAAGCATGTTTTTGATAAGGTTTACATCGTCTGTACCAAATTTGCTTTCCTTATGTCATTCTCCATTTCTTAAATACTGCTCTCTCTTTTACACACACACACACACACACACACACACACACACACACACACATTCACACACCACTACTTTCTACTGGTATGTATGTTCTACAAGGCAGAAACATAGGTGTATCCTCAATTCTTAGCTTAAGGTCCAGCCCGAATAAGGTGCTTAATAAATATTTTCTGAATGAATGAATTTGTGTTTTTCAATTTTAAATTCAATGCAGGCCCTGATGACAGAAATTAACAACTACCTAGTCTATCTGACTATAGAGACTTTCTGCTGCTTATCCATTCTACACTCCAGGATGTTTCTGAAATACAACATTCATTTTGTCACTTCCATGTTTAAAAGTCTTCCATGGCTCCCTGTTGCTAAGCAGAACAGGGTCAAACTCTCATGCTGATAGTGAAGGCCTTTCCTCAAATGGAGCCCTTTGTCAGTTCTAATTTATTTCTCATTATGGCTCCAATCTGAGCCCTCTGTTCTAAGAAAGTTGGTCCCCCTGCTTCTTCTCATGAGACAACTTAGTGTTTATAAGGATATCCTTTATACGAATAACTTTATAAAGGTTACCTTTAGAACCTCCAGAATTTTGTGCATGTGGAAAATGCTGTACATGTTTACTAGCCTGTAGGAACTTTGAAGGGCCTAGTCTTTATCTTCCATACCTGGGACACAGTAGGAATAGCTGTTGGTTTTTAGGTGAATGGATTTTTTTTTCTTGGTCTCCTTTGGTAAATCGAACACACAACATAAACCAAGAACTCAACTCTAGCACAAAACTGACTAAATGAATGTCAAAACCTATCTAGGGATTAACATCACAATTTTCATGTTCATGATGGAAACACACAATAGGTAGGTGCCAGGCACTGTGCTGGTTAATATTTCCTTGTACTCAAAGATAAATTTTGTCAGTTCTCTGTCCTGAAGGGACTTAGAGTATAAAAGGGAAAACAAATATTAAATATTATAATATCTACCTCTACCACTGCCTCCACTAGCAAAGTTGTGGGAAAACTTACCCTTCTTAGGCTAGAAAAGAAAACATGATCTTCAAGATGGTACCTGGAAGTCATTCTCTCACCTTATAAGGGTCATCTATTTTATTTCAGAAAATGATAAGTTCCCTGTGAAATAAGACTCAGAAAGGACTAACTACTAATAGCTGAGAACATACCTTCCCTTCCTTCTTTTATTGACTAAACCCTCAGAACACTTGTAAGGCAGGAAAGGCCACGGATATCAGAAGATTCATAAAGGTCTGAAGCCAGTGTAGGATCTAGAGTCCAATCTGTTTCTTCCTTTTTCTTTATTTTCTATTGGCGTGTGCCCAACATAGCCTTCTTGCGCTTAAAAGCAGATAGTCTAAGATAAGGGAAAAAATAAAGTAGTCAGCAGAAAACTGAGGTTCTCATTTTGTTCTACCCACTAACACAAAGGAGAAATGAGGAAATTGCACTGCACACTCTCACAAGTATATCTAGCTTTAACCGCCTGTGTCTTGACTCTAAAGTCAGAAGTGTCTTTGGTGTGCATTGTATTTATTGGCAGATCCTATGTCTTTAAGAGTTTCTACATGTTTATTTCAAGTTTTGAAGGTACAAGTTATTCTCAAAATTTAGATAGTAGCTGAAAGCACTAAAAACATAACTTTTAATAACCACCCTGAATACTTGGTAGAATTTCAAAGTTTCTAATAATTTCAAAGTAAAACACTTGGGTTTTCCTGTAGCCTGTATTTTAAAACAGCAAATGGCTGTTTGTGAGGTAAAATCCAAGGGGAGAATAAACATCCCCTTACTATAAAAATGTCTTTCCATTTAGCCTACATTCTGTTCAAAATTCTGAACTATAAATCAAAATCCTAAATGTGGTTAAAATTGAAAAGACAAGAAATAACAAGAGTGTTGGCAAGGATGTGGAGAAAAAGGAACTTTCATCCACTGTTGGTGGGAATGAAAACTGGTATAATCACTGTAGAAAATAGTATGGAGTTTCCTCAAAAGACTAAAAATAGAAATACCATATGATCCAATAATTCTACTACTGGTATTTACTCAAAGACAACAAAAACACTAATTCAAAAAAATAGATGCACCCCTATGTTTATTGCAGCATTATTTACAATAACCAAGATAATGGAAGCAACCTAAGTGTTCATCAGTAGATGAAAGGATAAGGAAGACACACACACACACACACACACACACACACACACAGAGGAATATTATGCAGACATAAAAAAGGATGGCTCTTGCCATATGTGACAACATGGATGGACATAGAGGGTATTATGTTAAGTGAAATAAGTCAGACTGAGAAAGACAAATACCATGATTTCACTCATATGTGGAATAAAAAAAACCCACAACAAATGAGTAAATAAATAAAAAGCAGAGACCTATAAATATAGACAACAAACTGATTTTTGCCAGAGAGAGGGCAGGTGGGAGATAAGCAAAATGGGTGAAGGGGAATGGGATATACAGTTATAGAATATATCCCATATATTCCAATATGAATATATTCCAGTTATGGAATGAATAAGCCACAGGAATAAAAGGCATAGCATAGAAAATATAGTCAGTGGTATCATAATAGCGTTGTATGGTGACAGACGGTGGCTACATTCATGGTGAGCATAACATAATATATACAGAAGTTGAATCATTATGTTGTATACCTGAAACTTGTGTAACATTGTGAGTCAACTATACTCAAAAAATTTTTTTTTGTAGTTCAAATGATTCCCCTGAACAATTCCATTTATGTCATTTCTTTCCTATTTTTAAATTCTCTTTTGCTTATTTGGAGGGAAGTTGCATTCTTGCTAATTACATATTTCAATTACTGTTGTGACTATATAAGACATGCCCATATTTACTGAATAAGAACATAATAAATACAAAATAAAAAGAAAGGTGCTGAATGTCCTTGATAAATGTTATCTGGAAGAAGAAATCTTAATTGTCCGTCATTATTGAAAATATTATTAAGTAATCTTAAAAGGCCCCAGACTCCGAGAGAATGAAACAGAGAAGTAATTACTTTTTATTTATAATGGGTATAAGAAGAAAGACCAGTTGTTTTCTGGAAAGCACCAGCATAGATAAGGTGTAAAGTATGTGTGAAGGTCACTAAGTGGTTTAAACACACAAAGATTTAACTCTTCTAAATAAAAGAGGGCGGGTATGGAGGCCTCCAGAAATCATCTGAAACCAAAGTACCTCTTGTGTCTGCTCTGCCACTGTAGGCTTCAGCTGTCAAGTTTACACCCCAGACTCTCAAGAGAAGAAAGAAGGAAGGGAAAAAAAGGCCCACGTCTACACTGGGCTGACTCCCTTTAAAGAGACTTCTCAGCTGTCCCACACCATAATTCTGCTTTCATCTCACTAGTCCGAACTCAGGGTCAAAGTCACCTCTAACTGCAAAAGAGGCTTGGAAGTGCAGTGCTTCAGCTAGGTATGTTATGTTCTGCAATAAAACCGGGGTTCTGTTATTAAGGAGAGGGGG